>NC_079487.1:123800549-124407416 GCF_020520425.1 Spinacia oleracea | reverse complement strand
AAGATAGAATTGTAGTTTTTAATTCAATTCAGGTTTAGTCCCAAATCAATCAATATGTTCTAAGAAATTTCTACCCGACTCGAAATGTATACTTTCTCAGTTCCACAAATATCACGCCATTTTGACTTTTGCATTATTCACGTTGTGTCTTTGACCATTTTTTGTAATATTTACGTAAGAAAATGTGTAATAACTAATAAGAGTTAAAGTCATACGTTGGCAGGGTACCAATTGAGGTTGGCATGAGTGAGTGGTTAAGGGCCTCTTGCTCCTTAACCAACGGAGATTACCTCGTCGAAGGCGGTGGGAACTCCTCGCAGTAGAACCAAAAAAAAAAGTCATGCGTTGGGTTAGCATAAAAAAAAAATATTTTCGTTTTCTTTAATCCCATGTTGACCTGATCTATACGCGTACATGATCGCTCATCTCTAGGAATGACAATGGGTTGGACTCGGGTCCGATGTAGTAAAATCCATACTCGATCCATTTAAAATTTCGACCCCAAAATTGCATCCATATCCAAATCCGAATTCATATCCATATCTAAATCTTAATCATGCTTTAACTTTACTTACATAGAACTTGTATTTTTTTAATTTTAAACTAATTTAGAAATACATACTTTTATATAAGGCGGATTTAGAAATCCTATTTCTCATTTACCAAAATCTAATGAGTTTCTAATCAACTAATAAATTACAAATAAATGCGTTTTAATCAAATATATTAGATTATATTGGGAACTTCCTTAAAAAAAAAAAAAAAACACTTTGAAATGATTTCAGGTCGAATTTGCACTCAGATTCGGACTCGGGTCGGATTCGGGCCGGAGTCTCTGCACACTCCATATCCGATCCATATCCATTCGGATGTTTTTAATCGGATTCGGATTCGGACTTTTTTCCCGGATTTGGATCGGATATTTTCCTTCAGATCGGGTCGGACTCGGTTCGAATTCGGATGTGATTATCATCCCTACTATCGCTATTACAATTTTTCAACCCTATAAATTCTAAGGTGATATAAGGCTATGACTACAAGTCTATTTAGTTAAGACTCAGGTACGTGGCAAATATCCTAACTAACTAAAATTCTGAGGGTTTGTTATTTCCCATAACTAACTGAATCTTTGCGCCAAAACTCAAACAAGTATATATATATATATACTCCAAAGGATATAAACAGAGAAAAGAAGTACCAAGTAAGAGAGGAATCCACAGGAGAGAGAAACAAGAAACAAGAAAGAAGAAAATGAAGAGAGGAAGAGAAGATGAACAAGGTAGCGATGGTGAAGAAGTTAATCCAGTAATTCGCAGTCCACTTGATCAATCGATAAGGTAAATTTCTGTCAAAATTAATTAAGTTTTATTTCTTTATTTATTGATCATGTGATTTATTTTTGTTTCTGGAACTTAAATCAATGTTAGTTAGTTTGATTCATATGGAATTTCTATGAGTTTCTCAAGAAACAAATTTAAAATTCGGTAAAGTATAGCATGTTAGAAGATTAAAGAAAATTGAAATGGGTTGAAATTTTGTATAATTAATTAGAAATCGGAAGTTTCAGTACGCATTCGATGCATTAAAATCAGATTAAAATGAAGTAGCGTATAATGAATTGTTAAAACGATGTTGAATCGAGTTATATATATGACTGACTCCGTATGATGAAATGCAAAGATGCAGTAATGTTATTACTAATTATGAAGTTGTTAAAATGGAGTAGAATTTAAGGATTTAATTTTTGATTGTTTGTGACGCTGTGTGGTGTGTTAATAGGCGCAGGTCCTCCTGGAAACGCGCACCTCCTTCTTGGCGACAACTAAATGTATGTGGTGGTCCGAGTTCTTATGGATACTGTATTCGGGATTCGGATGGCAAGTTGGATATGTGTGGTGTTAAGTGGGTGGAGCCTTCGCAGGCGGTGTTGGGGTTAAGTGATGAATACAGGGAAGCAGAGGCCTTATACTATGGGTTACAGAAAGCCTTGGATTTTGGTTACAAAAAGTTGGTTGCTGAATGTCCATGTTATTCACTTGTTAAAAAGATAAAAGTTGCGATGATACAAGACCTGGAAAGTGAACAAGTTGTTACTAACATTCTTGAGTTACGCAACCAGTTCGATTCTTTTATCTTCGCTTTTGTGAAACCCGATGGAAATTCTGTAGCTTATGAAATGTCAAAGCTTACTGTTGATGGATGGAAAACTGGACACTTTCCTGAAGTTGCCTCTCACGCTGCTTCTTGGGATGTAAGGTGTTCCCTTGACAATCAAAGGGTAAGACGTACAATTATATATTCCGGACATTCTAAAATAGTATTAATCCCCAAATGTTTCTTCTTCATAATAACTTATCTTTTTTTATGTATGTATCAATGTATCATGTATGTAGGAGAGTCAAGAAAAAGTGACCACCAAATTAGAATTACCAGCACCGTCAATGTCATCAGGAACTCAAGGTACGACTCATATTACTTACTGTACTTGCTTAATTATTTCTGTGTGGTCACTTGAGATTGTGTTTCCCTCTGATATATCTTTTTGTATTTTCAGAAGCTTCTTCTCCAGATGAAAACATCGCTGAGAGCCAGAATAATCCAGGAGCAGCTTCAATAGCATGGCATGACTCGGACACCATTCCATAAATAACATGCTTATTCCATGTATACATGCATTCTAGTTTTAATGTCATACTGCAACTACAACATTCAACTAGATCTGTGTATTGTTTGACAGCCAAGTTCATGCATCTGCTTCAGCCTTCAGAGGAGTAGTAATGTAGATAAATGCAGAGTAATTAGCATCAGTAGTTACTAGCTAGTATGACTATTACGTTACCAGTATACTTCGTGACAGAAATAGGAAATTACACTCAGATCATAAGTTCTAGCTAGCTCATTCTAGTTGTTGGTTTGTTAGAACTTAGAACAATAAAAGTAGCTGTGCAATGTTTCTACATGCACTTTGGTTTTGTATTTGTCGGTCTATCAGACTATGCTATATGGTTCTTCTAATTGCAGGATCAAATTTAAGTCCGACTTTTACGGCTTGCTTGCTTGCTTTGTGTAGCTTAAAACCATATAGTTATAAGGGGAGTAACCCCTTAATTAACCATATTAACTGATTAAATCTCTCATCTTTCATCAATATGGGACATTCACATGTGCCATTTGGAAAGGCTTGCTTCATAAAATAAATAGAGAGATATAGAGAAAGTATGAGATAAGAGAGAATGAGCTTGTAATTATTATTGAAAAATTGATTACATTCCTATACTTAGGCTGCTTTTATAGCTTGTTTGCTTAGTACAAGCGGACAGAAATAGACAATTGATCAAAACTAAGCTCTAACAGATTTTCTTCAAATCAGGAAGCTAACTAACACTTAACTAACTAATTTCCCGCCAAAAGCAACTAACCCCTGGAAATCAAAATACATACAACAAGATTAAGTTTCAGGTTTTTGGATTTACCACCTTATAAAATATAATTCCATATTTACCACCTTTAATTTATGAAATGTTTTAAATTCACCACCTCATGACGGTTTTCAATCTATTTGAACCCTGTTTAAGTAACTTCTTTAATTGGAAGCCTAATAAAAGAGGAGGAAAATTAAAGAAGTTGGTTAAGTGGAGCTCACATGGATAAAAAAAAAAAATAAGATGAATTTTGTTAAGGAGTGGTGAATACAAAACTTTTCATAAAATTAAAATGGTAAATATGAAATTATATTTTATAAGGTGGTAAATATGAAATTATATTTTATATATAAGGTGGTAAATACAAAAACATGAAACTTACAAGGTGGTAAATATGAAAAAAAAATCTAATTAAAATCATTACCCTTATTACACCACTACCTGTCCAACGTTATCACCATTATATTTTGACACGATTTTTTTTCGTGCGAATGAGCTATAAATGGCAATATAAATTACGAATGTGGGCGGGAAAAAATCGAAACCGATACTTATCGTCCACATGCCCTCAGTCTTAACCACTAAGCCAAGACCTCATTGGTATATTTTGCACACGATGAGTGCATATAATAAAATATGTGTAACAATAATTGCAATTTTTTTTGTTCTACTACGAGGAGTTCCCACTGCTTTCGGCGAGTGGACTAATCTCCCGCAGGAGTTTGCATGGGTGCTTTGATAGGCAGCATCCCTCCTAGTTGAGATTTTTCCATACTCAAAGCTCGAACCCGAGATCTTGGTTAAGGAGTAAGAGACCCTTAAACACTCATGACAACCTCAATTGGTAACTATATGAGCAATAATAGTTTGTATTTTAACAAATTTAACACGTGAGTAAAGATAAAATAGGAAATCCACAGTGGGGAGACCAAGTTTGAAGAATTGGCTTATATAACAGAGTTTAGCAACTAATCAAGGTATATGGTTCAATAGGTTTAATACATTTTTTTCGGTTAGAGAGCTCGGCCAAATTTACGGAAACTAAGTTGGAGTTTATACATGATTTTTCACCTCGATTTGTAGTTTTTAATGCAATTCGGGCTTAGGCTCAAATCAATCAATATCTTCTAAAACTTTCTACCCGCACACAAACCCACTCAAAATATATAATTTTGATCTATATGATAAATAGGGTAGATAAATGTCTATCATCTTTTAAAAATATTTTGCTGCATAAAATAAGGTGATAGGACTATCTTAGTTGACAATTTCCCTAAAGCAGTGCATTCAGGAAACCCATGTTCCAGACAATGTACCAACAGTTTAAATAGATTAGTCTTTTACTTTTCTTACAGAAAAAAAAATCTCTTTTCTTTAATATATGGTATGCAACTATGCATATAGGCTTCTAGCTAGTTCGTCAATGTCATTTACTTCTTCAGGGTTTCATTATTTAACTTTTATAAATTACGAAGTATCATCATGTTTTAAGATTTAAAGTTTGCCTCAAAAAAGTACTCTTATATATATGGACAAATATTTATAAATGAATGAAGAGGTTAATTTAATAGGTATTACATGTTTAATAAAGTAAACTAGTATGTGGCTCATTGCTCCGCATTTTACTTTTAGTGGGGTATAACTTTTGTAAATATGAGTCCATTTTCAAAACATTGTATTTTACATTTATATAGAAAAATAAATAATACATTGTACCTAGTTAAGATGGTAGGAATTGAAGCTTGTAATCCATGAGGTTAGGTATAAACGCTTTTTAATATAACAGTATAGATTAGAACAACTCGACTTACACAGAGTTTTTTCTAGATTTGTATTTTATAGTTTAAAGGGACGTTGTGGGTTGGGATGTCTAATATACGACAAATACTTTTTCCAATGTAATTGTTAGTGTGATAAGATATTATACGCTTGTATAATTGCATTGACCCTAACGTTTGCATAGTATTTTTTGTAAAAAAAAAAAAACTAAATTGATTTAAAAAGGTCTTGCACGCATAAGATGTACAATAAATATATTGTACATCGAGATTAATCTTTTATCCAGCTTTTTTAAATAGTTATCCAGCTGTTGTGTTGATCCCCAGTAAACTTGTTTGCCACATTCTGGTAGCCCCTGGACAGTCTCTTAAGAGGTGATCCGTAGATTCCTCTTTTTCATTACAAAGAACACAAGTGGGGTCTATAAAGATCTCTCTACGATTGATATTAGTTTTGGTTGCCAAACATTTTTGCAAAGTTTTCAGGTGAACACTTTCTATTTGTGGAGTACGTGTGTTAATTATCCATAGAGTCTTCCAAAATTTTGATTCATCCTTATTGGCTATGTGATCACTACTGTTGTTAATCAGAAAGGCGTACCCTGAGAACGTGAGGCCCCAGTAGAACTCATCGTCCATATGGTTATGTGGGACGTAGGTCTGCAGAATTCTGAATGCATCATCACTGGAGAAGTGTTGCCATATGTGTGCTTGGTTCCAGTTTCTTTTGGTGACATCCAAAAGGTGTTCTAGTTTTTGAAGTTCTCCTTGCCTTTCCTGTGGAAGAAAATTCTTGAACCAAACGACATTCCCTGGTAGCCGGGCATCTTGAACTGTGTTTATCCTTCGTTCCTTGTTTGAATTCTATGGCAACTTTGGTGATGCCTCTGTAGCCCCATGACCATTGGGCTTTAGATGTACCTAGTGCGACCGATTTTGAGGGAGAGCTCCATACTTGTGTTTGTACAGCTATGACAAAATACTACCTTTGGTTTGCTCACATCTCCATGCATATTTATACAGTAGTGCTCTATTGAACATAGCCGGATTGCGAATGCCAAGTCCTCCCATCTCTTTAGGGTTTTCAAGTAGAGATTTGTTGCGCCAGCGTATTCCTCTCTCTTTGCCCTTCGATTTCCAGAAAAATATTTTGATCATTGAGTCCAAATTGTTGGTAATTCTTTTAGAAAGGAGGAATATGAACATAACATTGTTGCACATTGTAAACAGGATTCCACTAATTAGGATCAATTTTTTCAGCCTGAGAGAGGGAAGAAGCTCCCCATGAAGAAATTATGATATTGAAGTCCTTCGATTTTGAAGCCGGGATCGATATTGAGGTACACAAGTAAATACCGAACTTCTCCTTTAGTTGAATGGCCAATATCTCCTTTAGCTCGTGCTTACTAGTTTCACTGGTATTTGGGCTGAAAATAATCGACGATTTTAACAAATTAACGACTTCTCTTGATAGTTCACAGAATTTTGCAAGAGTTGAGTTCCAAGTTTGGAAGCTTCAATTGTCTGCCTGGATGAAGAATAGGGCATCATCAACAAAAAAAAAAGTGTGAGACTGATGGTGCCCCTTGAGAGATCGTGATACACTTAATGGAACTTGCAACCTCCAGATCTCTAATTTGATGCGATAAGACTTTCATACACAGAATAAATAGGTACGGGGAAAGTGGGTCTCCTTGTCGTAGCCCACATTTAGGTACGTTTGTTTTTAAGGTTCCCCATTTATAAGGACTTGGTACCTGACAGATGACACACATTCCATAATTATTAGCACCCAAAAAGGAGGGAACCCCATACCTTGTAGAACCTTGCACAAGAAATCCCATTGGATTCGATCACAAGCCTTATTCATGTCGATTTTGATTGTTGCCTACGCCTGTTGTCCTTGTTTTTTTCCTCTTGATATGGGTTAGCAGTTCATGTGCTATGAGGCTCGCATCCCCCACTAGCTTACCTTGCACAAACGCGCTCTGGTAAGGCCCAATAATTTCAGGAAGAATCTGACGTAGTCTGATAGTGAGACATTTGGAGATGATTTTGTACACTACGTTGTACAAACTTATTGGCCTAAAGTCCTCCACTTCCACCGGGTTGATTTTTTTGGATCAAAGTGATGAAGGTATGGTTCCATTCTTTTAGGATATGGCCAATTTGCCATTATTGAAGAAATTGTAAACCCCCTCTAGGATTTCTTTTGACATGGGGTCCCAAAGCTTATGAAAAACCGCTCCTGGAATGTCATCGGGTCCCGGTGATTTGTTGCTCGCAATTGACAATGCAACAGTTTTGATTTCCTCATTTGAGAAAGGCATGTTTAATGTTCGCAGGTGTGATTCCTTCAGCTTCATTCCCTCCCATTTTACCTTGAAACTTCTCAAACACTCCCTAGCTAGCAGTTGGGGTGCAAGAATTTGCACGGAAGAGATTGGAAAAATACGAGTAGAATTGGTCCTCAATCTGTGTTATTCGAAATCCATTCACCTTCAGAGTTTTTGATTATGTAGATCTCATTATGTTTTGATCTTTGTTTTGTCGATCTATAGAACGTGACGAGACTGAGTCCCCCCATGAGTTCCAGTTTAGTCTGGATCGTTGCTTCCAAAATTCCAACTCTATGTTAATCTCTTCTTCCAGTTGTTTCCTGACTTCCACCTCATCCTTCTTCATTTGGATAGGTTGTTGCCTGTTGTTGTAGGTTATCTGTGATTCCTCCATTTTTTTTTGTCACATCCTCCCAGTCCAAATTCTTCTCCTTCTTATACTTCCTACACCAGTGGTATGACTTAGCTTTGATTTGGCCCATCTTTCTCGAAATTGAGTACATAGGAGAGCTTGTGAATGGTTGTGCCCATTCTCTAATGAGGTCATTCTTTAAATCTTTAAATGAAAGACACCAGTATTCGAACTTATACGACGTTTTCTTCTTTGATTGATTGGGCTTGAGCTCCAAAATAATAGGGGAATAATATGGTATTAGGATGGGCAAATTGAGAATGCTAGCAGTTGGGAAACTGTCCATCCAATCTTCTAAACATACGCCTTTATCAATCCTCTCGTAGATTTTTTTCTTACCCTTCTGATTATGCACCAAGTAAAGTTGACCCCAATATGAGGGATATCAATTAAGCCATTTCCTATCTTCCAACATATATAATCCGTCCACCCTACTATTAGATCGCTTCCTCCCAGTTTATCCTCATACTTATCAACCTGATTAAAGTCCCCTAAGAACAAGACTTTGTTGTTAAGGGAGCTTCTAATGTTTGAGAGACTATTCCAGACTACAACTCTATCAGACACTGTCAGGCACCGTAAAGAGAAACTAGGGACCATTCATTGTTCCATACATCAACAACATTACAGGAGGTGAAATTACAACTAGATAAAACAGGGGAGATTACTACTAAGGGGGCACTAAACATGGCTAAGCCCCCACTTAGGCCTACAACATCAACACCAACTACATTATTAAAGTCATAACCATTCATTAACCATTTGAGACATGATACAACACACTTAGTTTCCATAAGGAACAAGATCTCGGGTTTGAAATGTCGAACGAGCCATTGCAAGAAGGTAATTGTAGAGTTTCCCTAACATCTTAATCCTCTACAATTTCACGAGAGAATCTTCATATCTGAATTGGGTGGGCCTTTGGGACACCCACAGCAGATTCCTCCCAAAGATAGGGAGGTGTCAACATCACCTGTCTCATTAATTTCGTTCAGGTCCGGGATTGCCTCTTTCGTCCTTCTCTTCTTCTCTTTCTGGAGATTTATGCCCTTGAAATTCTTCGATGCCCGTTTTTTTCCTTGGGGGGAGGTTGATTGCCTTTGGTTCTGATATGTTTTCAGTTTCCCATTCATAGCATCCCAAGCTTGGGAGCTTTTATGCAACATGTCTACAAGAAACCCCTTTGATGCCCACGACTTCCTGCACTTATATTTTTTGTTCTCTGGTAAGGGGTTAAAAGCTGGATGGGGGGAGGATTTCTTGGAGGTATTTTCTAGGGACATCTTTGTAAAAGACTATTTTATAAGCTTGATTTTCGGTTGGTGAGAAGGTAGGATTTTTTGGAGGTAGCTTTTTATTGGCTTAGATGTGGGGGAATGCAGTTAGAATAGTCGAGTGTTAAGTTCTAGCATTAAAAGCAGGGTGGATATAATCTAAACGGGGTAATGGTAAATGAGGGAATTACCTCTTTGGGGAAGCCACTAACTGTGGGGGGTTAGAGGGGAAAGACCCTTGGATCCTCTAGAGTTTTAAAATAACTCTACAAGGTAGAGTTGGAGAAATATCAACCATTGAATGAAAAGTCAATGGCTCATATTTTATCTTTCCAAAATCCCTCTATTTTTGGAAATCAATATTCACCCCCTGATTTTTCCTTCACACTAATATGAACCATTGAATTTAAAATGTATGGTTTAGATATAACTTTACCTTGTAAAGTTTTGTTGAAACTCTAAAAGATCAGGACTCCAAAAATCCTTGGGGAGAGAATTCTCTTCTAGAGAGAGAAAGTATTCTGGCTTTCGACACCATAATTATTTCAAATTGGAATACTTCATACTATCATTGCATCGTCAATCAAATTCATTCTCGATCAAGTGTTGGCAACAATCTAATCACACAAACATGCGTAGTATTT
This sequence comes from Spinacia oleracea, assembly GCF_020520425.1. Classification (NCBI taxonomy): domain Eukaryota; kingdom Viridiplantae; phylum Streptophyta; class Magnoliopsida; order Caryophyllales; family Amaranthaceae; genus Spinacia; species Spinacia oleracea. The sequence goes on along the minus strand of NC_079487.1, from coordinate 124,397,547 downwards.
GGAATGTTAAACTCGAAAAGGTTAAATCAAAACAAGTTGAGCCATGTTAAAGTACGGTTATCTTTCTAAAATCTTCTTTGCTTTTTGTTGGAAGATTTGCCAAAACTCTCAAGACCAGGGATATAATCGAGCTTTTCCGAGTTTATCTCGGAAATTAACAGAAAGAGTATATCAAGTGGACATTTTGGTAAATAAAAGACATATCACCTACCAACTCCGGCTTCCTCGTCTTCAACAACGACTCCCTTCCGCGGAGTTCCGCCCAATCTTCAACAACACCTTCTCCCACTCTCTCTCCATCGTCCACATGCTATTACGCTACAACATCCTCGTTCTCGTCGGTGGTGGTCCCCACCCTCAGTTCCGACCAATGTCGTCCTCATAACCGCAAGCTGCAGCCAATCCAAACCACGAGCAGACGGATCTTCTTGCACTCTTCGTGCGCTGCTACCTGCCACCAACATCACGCTGACACGCTAGTAGCAGCCGGTAACCTCGCCGTCCCCTCTACCTCTTTCCATGTCTTCCAGATTTGATTGTATCCAAATTCGAATAATACAAACATATACAGTTAAATAAGCCTAATTCAGAGTTATTTTACAAAAATATATAGCTAGAATCTTATAATATACTCACTTTTATATTAAATGACTTCTTTTTTTCCAAGTATCCCTTGATTTACTTGTTCTTGCTAATCAAGGAGATAAACTTGGAATTTCTCGATATAATCAGTCAAATTTTGGAGCATAGGACATTAGATAAATTATAGGATTAGGGCCCACCCATAAGCAACCAAAGTGCATGCCACAAATTAGTACAGAACCAAACAATCAGAAATTACTAATGAGCCCCCAAGGATGAATGATTCAAGTGTGTTTAAGAAGAAAATCAAAGCGCAAAACAAGTAATTTTCCCATTAATGTAACAATTAAGTTTTTAATTCAAGTTAGTTTGGAGGGAGAAATGTCACATTCAAAGAGTACACTTTAATTTGGATATTGTTCCCTCCACTTCTTTTTACCCTCCTTAAGCTATTATGGGTTAGTTAATGATCACTTTTTGTCCTCCACCATCTTTAATAATCTTCCAAACTGAACTTAACAAATCTTCACAGTATTCATCTTCTTCCCCCACTTCACTTTCAAGCTTCAGGAAAGTATGCACAGAGGTCAGAGGATACTAAGAAGAGCAGCTTTTCGTCGATCCGAATGTTCTGCTGAGCTTATCTGTAACTGTAAGTACAACCTTTACTTCAATTCCTCTTTGTTTTGCACCCAGAACTTCAATTTTCTGTTTTCCTTTCTTTTTGCAACTTGGTCTCAGATGTTTACTTCATATGAATCTTTGAGCATAAAATTACAAGGATTTGTTAAATTTCCAAGATGATCATCAGTTCATGTAGGAAGGATACATTCATGGGTATTTGAGTTTTCATATTTTTTTCATGTATATTTATGCAAAAGAAACCTGCAAAGATTAACAAGAAATTCAAAACTGCACACAAATCAGACTCCTTTGCCTTTTTCTTTTTTTTCTTTTCCAACTCAAATCATCTTGAGTTTACAGTACATTACATCCAGTGAGGAAGATCGAAAACCTCGAACAAAAGCTTATTCTATACTATCTTCACACCAAGATAGAAAAGAAAAACAAAAAGGATTACCATTCCATTGGTAGATCCTCCAAAACTCTTTCTTCCTTTTACTTATATCTATTTGGGATCGATGAGATACCCAAGTATAAATGATTATACACTCTACGATAAACTAAGGTTATGGTGTTGCAGGTTGCTGTACAAAAGATGAATAAATGCCAAATACTGGCTGGGGGGAATTGAATTACCCTTAATTCGAAACCCCATAAAAACGAAAGAATGACACACATCATAGACAATTGAATTCACACCAGGGTAAAGCTTTAGGCACCCTGAAGATGAATCAGTAAACAAAGAATGAAGGGAATGCAGACCGTTGATAGTTCGATCTGATGGAGAAAGAATGTCGCCTTGGTTTGACATTCTGGAATGTGGATCTTGGAAATGCAGATCTTAGAAAGCCTCTCAAAAAAATCCGGGCCTATGTGGCTGCAATGCTGGAAAAAACCGCGAAGACTGACAAAAATCTTCGACTTTATAACTGCAATAGTATTAAGGAATAAGGATGGTTGTTATCTGTAAGATGCGATCAGGAAAATTGTTGTTCAAAGCCCTTGGAGAAGTGCCTTTCTGCAAGGTGGAGGTTGCATGGAATTGGTGATCGTGTTCTGAGTAGGAGACTCAATTCCAAGTGTTCTCAGTAGAAAGTGCCTCTCCTGCAAATATATACAGATTAAATTCGTCAGTCTTGTTCTCGATAAGTATTACTAAATAAGTTCTGATAAGAGTCATTAAGTTTAGATCAGTTCAAATAAGGACTATCCAAGTTCAATTCACACCAAAAATAAGTTCGCTACCCAAGCTCAGTTCATATAACGTGCAATTTCCAACTGTCATGTGTCTATGACAATATGCTAACATTAACTAATATTGGTCCCTTAGTAAACTGAACATTCTGACTTCTGAAGTTCTGAGTAAGGCACACCTAAACAATAATACAAGGGGAGAAGTCGTCGAAGAAAACACTAGTTTGACAAAGCATGCAACTTCAGTTCCCCCCACCCACCCACTCTAACAATCTGTAATGAGAGTCCTCTTATAAAGCCTAACATAATCTCAAACATGATCATCTAGCGTAGGAGATTAATGTACTAGCAAAAAGATGTTATAATCTGTTGTAACATCTTAATCATTAGTCCTCACCCTTTTTACTTGTTGCTAAACTGAATCAGGTAAGTTCGAATAGAAATTTAAATGTTCTTCAGAGCATGCATGATTCCCTGTATGTTCTTAGATTTCACTGTGGTTAATAATTTTTAACTAGTATCATCTGCTACATAACACAGGAAGTCTGTATATGATTCCCTTAGTCCAGTTCATCATTTAAGCTTTCTAATTTTCCATAGACATTGCCTACACGTATCTAAAACTGAATACAACAGCATGGTCCAAAAGTGTGTTTTATTATATCCAAGTTCGGCACTTCTGTTAAGTAGAGCCACTTATGAATAGTTCCAGTAAGTTTTTAAATTCTTTGATGGATTCATTTCCAAGAGGGGGAATCCAATTCTCGACATATCTTTTCCTGTTGCAAGCATTATTCAGACTGGTGACTGGGAAAGAAGGTGATGTGCGGTGCTGCTACTTAGAATGTTTAAGTACAAGCAAGCAGCAAAGCTGGTTATGCATGATATGTTGGCATCTTGGTTGCTGAGTTACGATGGAAAGATATAGGAAATGTTCTGCTGAGTCTAACTGTATACTTCCCACCATTAACAGATTGACATTACTAACAAAATTGGCAAGGAGTAATGAAATACAGTAGAGAAAAGCTAGGAACTAGAGAGATGTCCTTGGTAGCCAAAGCCAATGTGGAGAAGGTGGTCAAGACAGGGAGGATAACTGGCGCACCCTGACTGGCAATGTCAGATGGGAGAAGATCAATAAGATGCAAGTAAAGGAGTACAAGGGAGATAGGAGGTTGATTCCTGAGTTTCAGCTCGCCTTTACACTAACCTTCTAACAACCCTTTCCGGTCAATACCTCTTTATTTGTTTTCATTAGAGTTTAGAATGTGATCAAACCGTCCATAGACTTAACCCTTTAACCAAAGTAAGCCTTTGATTCCTTTTGTTCGAGTCTGGACCATGAAAGAGGTAAGGCTGCACCCTTGTTGACTTCCCAAGACCTTATGCCTAACACTCTAACAGTATGCAAATAAAGCAGTTAATACCTCTCAGATGCTTTGACTTTCATTGCCTAGTGGAGGAAGTAGAAGCAGAATTTGCAGCCAGAGTAGTCTATCGATAGAATAATTCTACTGTTATTTTAAAATTTTGTCTGACTTATTACAAAGGAATCTGGCACTTCACTAGTTCACCCAGGTCCCTAGTAGTAGATACTGAAATAACTCAAGTACCCAAATATAGTTGTATAATATGATATTGAAAGTTCTAGAACTGTTTTTAGCAGCTCAAATTGGTTATGGTGGATCGCCAATCAGAGACTTGTATGCCAAAAATTCCTAGCAAGACTTGATATTCATGGCAATGATCCATGAAAAGGAAAAAATTCACTATGATTAAACATGTATTACAGCGTAAAAAGAGGAGATAGCTTACACTTTCTGAAAATTGTGGGCTCGGTATTGTAGATGCTAGAGTTCTGAACAGAGGAGTTACTTGAAGAGGGGAATTAAAATCTGCAGAGAACAAGCCAACAAACAGTTCCTAAGTTATCAATATCAGCAGGATTTTCAATGTGAAAATTATAAAAAATACTCCTTGGATAAGAAATTTTGTTAAACATCTGAACTCCAAGTATCATAACCATACAGCACACGAACATTTGCTGCCTTTCTTGTAAAAAATATTTACCTTGATCTGCTGTTGCACAGGAGAGGAACTTATTTTCTGGCATGTCAACACAACCATCATCTGCTATTTGTACTGACTGTGATGCTGCTCTGATATCCTCGTGCATTGTCGATATCTCTCCCTGAGATAGTTCCCCTTGATCACAAGCGGACAAGTTAGTTGATCCTGTACTGTACTCGGAGCTGCTTGGTGACTCGTACACATCATGCTGCCTGCATATTTCACGGGTTCATCAGAAAAAATTAAAAAGAAATGATAGTTATTTGATGTTACTTGGACTCTGGTACTCATTTCAGACATTTGTATGTGTCCCAGGGTCGGCTGGTTTTTTATTTTAAAAAGAAACAAATATCCCATGTTTATGGTCCAAAGTGAGGTGTCGAGTATCCATATCCATGTCAAACTGTGGATTATCCAACACAGGTATTTGAAAAGGATCAGTGAAACACAAGTTTTGTCCTACTGAAAATTCTGAATCCAGTTCAGCTTTATATTGTACCTCTGCGATAATGGAATGTCATCACTGCTACTTCTCAAACTCTCCACCAAGGCTTTGAAATCATCAAGTTGCATATCTGTATCCGCTATTTTGTACTTAAACTCCTCGTTCTCTTTGCTTTTGCCAAAGAAATTTTGTAGTACCTGCATAATGCCTCCTTCATCAGTGTCTTATAATATTATTGAACAAACACAGGGTAAGAGCATTTTGGGCTAGGAAGAACCCTCACTTTCCAAGCATTCTCAAGACTTTGCTCTGTGTTATCCATGTTTACTTTAACTGCGAGAGAGCTAAGTAGCTCCGCTTGTTGCACCAAAGCAGCTACCTTTGGATCATCCTTTCGAAGAAATGTTCCATCCAATTTCTTGTCACCTGTCACTAAAGCTTTTATTCATCAGTTTTACTCATTCAAAGTAACATATTCACAAAGCAATAGTATTAGATAAAGACTGCCAGTCCTAAAGTCAAGATCAATATCCGCAAATTCAAAGTGAACAACAAAAAATTGACAAATGATTCTTCAAATGCAGCTGTCAAAATCATTACCATTGATCAAAGAGTCCTTAGTTGCGGACACTAGTGATTTATCAACATTTTGAGCCAATACTGCAAATGGGGGTCTTGGGTGCTGCCTTGATGAAACACATTCCTTGAGCAACATGTTTCCAGACCTCAAACTTACTGCCGGATTTGGAATATGCTCCCTCCTGTTGTATCCACAATTGTTAGTATTATTGTATAAAACTATGTAACAGGAAACAATATCAAATAAACCATTTGTAATGTACCTAAACTTTTTAAGTGGTGATGCAATCGCTTGCGAATGAAACCCATTACTATCAATCAAAATCCTTTTGTTGTTCACATTGATATATGCATTGGTGTTCTCCTTAGCCAAAGCTTCACGTTTCGCTTTCTTCTTGCACAAGGTGGAGAATCGATTCTTCACAGCATTATCCGTTCTGCATCCGCGATGCACAAATACAAAATCAGCATCATTCATTCCAACTTGAATGCAAAGTATAACAAAAGCCAATAGAACATAACATAACATACCTCCCAGAGACCACCTTGGCAATTTCAGTCCATCTATTGCCAAATATCTTCTGTGCCTGCATATAAGCTACTGTTATTGTTACAACTTTATTCAAATATTACAACTTCATTCAAATTAATCATTTATGTTCCTCAGCAAAATTCCAGAAAAAAAAACATCAATAAGCTTTTTATCAAGATTTTCAAATCAAATCACATCTATATGTTTACTTTGTAAGCAGCAAATGCTGTCATATTTTCAGATTCTGTTAAACCCTAAAACATACTTGCGCAATAAAAATGTTGCAACTAATAAAGAACGGGAGGACGTACAACAATCAATTACCTCACATAACAACATATCTTCTTCTGGTGACCAACCCCCTTTTTTGAAATCAGAATTCAGATATGTGTACCACCTGCATAATAAGATGAAAAAAGGGGTTTTAGGGTAAAAAATTCATAATCAGCACATCAGAATATATTCCTGATAATAAATCTAACAGTAAAAAGAATTAGAGGGGACCAATAAAAAATAAAACTTTAAGAACTTGAATAAATATCATCAATAAAAAAATTTAACTTTTATCAATCACTAACCTTCGTCTACACTGTCTCGTCGTTTTATCCTTAAATTTGGATGCAATAATCGTCCAACTGCCAACCAAAAATAAGACCAAGAAAATTCAAACCTTTTAATTAATTTCAACAAACCCACAAAAAATTCATAAATACCTATTTCATTTTATTAAAATTAATTCAAAAATTAAACATTCAACATAAGATTATATGAACAGAAATATGTATATTGAAATCATACTTTTCAGTTCCATGTATGCTTATTTGCTCCCTTAATATATCATCCTCCTGTAAATCCAATCCATTAATTATAAATCAGTTATTAACTAAATCGGATTTAGTTTTCGCGTTACTTGTTCAAATTACACTATCAACAACACGACTAATAATCCGAACTCGGAAATTTTTAAATTTTAGGAGAGAGAGAAAGAAACCTCTTGAGTCCAAGTGACAATACGGCGCTCTTTAGGCTTAGAAGAAGTAGTTGTTGAAACATCATTATCTTCATGAATTTGCTGCTTCTTCTGCAACGTTGGTGTTGTCATTTTTTGTGCATGCTCGAACCCACCAAAGATTATAACTTTGTTTAGATTTATATACAAAAATGGATAAAAAAATCCCACCAAACTTCGGTAATTTATTCAGTCAATCAACCTCTGTTCAATTCAAAAGAACAACAAAAACCCAGAAAATCAGAAGAAAATAAAATCAATTTGAATATTAAAAAGGGAGAAGAAAAAAAACAGAGAGAAAATTTTTAGAAGGGTGAGATTGTTGAGTTGAGGGATTGGTTTGGATTGGATTGATCATCAATTTATTCATATGTAATGTTCATCGATACTAGCAAAAGTGGGGTTTATAATTTATGAAAAAAAAAAAGGTAAAAATAATAATTTGACATAAAAAAAATATATAGATCTGGAAAATACAGAGTATAGAAGTAAGCTTACAAAGTATTTTGGGTGTATCGATTATTTGAGAGGAGAGAGAAAGTGATAGAGAAGAAGGGTGAAAAATTGAGTGAAATGGGTAGTTTTTGTTTGTTATATATGAAGTAATTTTGGTTGGTTTTTTTAAAGTTTTGTATAATTATTTTTTGAATAAAATTGGGATGGGAGGGAATTAAGTGTCTGAAAAGAGGGAGCTTTTGTAGCTGGCTTTAAAATTATTTTTTATTTAAAAATATATTTATATTAAATCCGTAAAATGTTAAAACGACAATTATTTAGGAACCGGACGATGAAATAGGGATTCATGAGAATATAACGGATGCATTGGAGAGTGGGCGGGGGAGGAAGAGGGGGAAGTTTGAATGAATGGAATGGGGTTACGCTGAAATCCATGTAAGTCTTTCACTTATTATGGGGGACGGTTGTGTCACATGCACCATTTTTCACCTTCATGAGCAATTAACAATTGAGCATGAGATGAGAGAGAAATCTGAGTTCTGCCTTTGATTTTTCTACATTAATTAATTAATACTCCCTCCATCCCGGAATATTCGACCCGGTTTGACCGGCACAGAGTTTAAGGGACTTGAATTGACTTATTTAATTTAATAGGTAGTAGTTGATAGTGGGGTTTTATTTTAATGTAGTTAGTGGGAAATGTGTAAAGGGGTGGGGTTGGGGGAGAGTAGGGGTTGAATTTTTAATTATTTTTTGTATGGAGTAGGGGGTAGGTGGGTTAATAGGGGTGGAGTGAGAAATAATATAATATTGTTAGAATATTTCCATTTTTAGAAACAGGTCAAGTATTAAGACACGGCCCGATAAGAAAAACAGGTCAAGTATTCCGGGACGGAGGGAGTAAATTGTTTCCCCCACACTCTTTAACGGATTTATGCCTTCTTTTTTGCTGGCATTTCTCTATTTCTGATACTCATAGGGTGTATTGAACTACGGAATTAATCGCATTGTGGCTTTTTATCAAAAAATAAATAAATATTGGAGTTGTTATTTTTGAACTTTGGATAATGATATACGGAATACTTCGTTCGTACGTAGTAGTTTGTACGGAGTAACTTTTAAAATATTGTAAATAAGCATTTAGAGAGTATATATTTCCTAAAGTGAAATTAATTCAGGAATGTATTTTAAAATTTCACGTTGATTATTGTATTTAATGTTTGATTTAACAAAATATTTCCACTTTTAACACTTTGTATGTAGCCCTAAAGACTACTACGTATATACGGAGTACGAAGTACTTCGTACATCATTTACTTATTTTGCACTATTTGTGCATTTTTTTTTTTTAATTAAGGTTGCAATTGATACAAAGGGAAGATATATGTTAAAGACTTCTCTTCCATATATGGATTAATGCTACCGATATTGGAAAAAAATCGGTCCAGGCAGAAAAATGGCTGGATTGGAAAGATCGTTCTCGTTTTCAAGTTGGAAAATAATGTTTCATTTTCCACTCCGTTTAATTCCAAAATCATCGGAACTCCGTTTGTTACCATATTACTAAGTAGCTTTTAGTTTTATACAATGTACTATGCATACAAAATCTTATTTGGTTAAATTTTTCCTTAATGTGTGGGAAGATTAATTACTATATTAGCTTTATATTAAGCTTTGATATAAGTTCTTGAATTTATTAGTGTTCAATATGTCTCCTCTTTTTTTCTAAATTACCATAGGAAAAAATCGAAATTTGAACTCCGGTCCAATTTGGACTAAAATATACAAAATTGCACCAATTAACTCGGTCTCGTTTGGAATTAAAAAAAAATCATACAACTCTTAACAAGGTTGATCCTGATCCGGTTCCGATTAAAGTTTAACTGGTCATGTTTTGGAGTCAAGAAACTTAAAATTTTCGATCTTTGGTGGGATCCAAATATCCAATATAGTTTCGTTCTAAGAATAACCACATAAATTTACCAAAAGGGTGATGAATGATGATAAAGGTCGCAAGTTGCTATAACATTTAGTTGTTACAATCCTACGTGTCGGATTCTAAATGGTATATATGGGTGCTACATAGGTCATGCGTCATCAAAATATTTTTACTATCAATACAATATTTTTACTATGAAAATATGTAAATAAGGTAGTCGATATAAAGAAATAAACAAATATTTCTTATACAAATAAAAATATGACATTATTCAATTTCTAAATTAGAAGATTAAGATTTTCCTACCTTTTTAGTAACATGTATAATAGGTTATATAAGTTAAATATTTTAGTTTTCAATTTAAATCATGACACATAAGCATGTCATTTTATAATCATTATGACACGGCTTAAAGTTCGTAAGTCATTTCAATATGTTTCAAGTTTTCGCTGACGAACAAGCCTAGTTAGGGTTGATCAAAAGAAGCACGTTCCTATCTACCCGACAAGGACGGATTTTGGCCGAAAAGAATCAAGCACGAAAAACCTCAAGCGAGATCCCCATGTTGGGGCGTTGCAGTAAAGAGCTTGATCGATTCAAAACATTATTCTAACAACTCCCAATATAATCTGTATACATAAACTTCATCGATCGAGATATACACTAAGTTAAAATTGATTTCATGATGTTGCAATTAATTAATTCGATTCATAGCAAATCTTATCTTTATTTGCAAATGGACAACAATGATACAAACCTTGTAGCTCATCACCTTGTTAGATTAGAATCGTTTGAAGTTTAATCAGCTTGAGGAAATCTATACTCTTATAATATTCACAAATTCTTATTTCAAAGGTGGAATACAATAAATATTGTGAATCGGAATAAAAAACTAATCTAAAATACTTAAAAGTTACTCCGGTATATGTAAAAGTTATATATTTTTTAGTGGTAAATTTTATCATTTTTTATAAAAATTATTCCTCGAAATTATTAATAATGTATAAAAGTAATCAATTAGGCCTTTAAAATATTTGTCCATCAATTTTTTTCATAATATAAAAGTTAATCAAAACATATTAAAAGTTACAAAAAAAATGGGTGAAAGTTACAAGAAACTGGAAAAAAGTTACTCCGTATACCATAAGTTTCTTGTACACCTTGTGCGTGCAAAATCTTTTGTGTGGGATATCTCTGCGTGTAACAATGGACAAATGATCTTTAATGAATTTGCTAACCGTATTTTTTCCTCGTAATAATATAAAATAATGCAAATGATGTTTAACAAGCAAGACCATATGCGGGGATTGATTGATACATAGATTGGAACGATCGATGATACACGTTTCCCTCTCTTTCTCGAAATTTCAATTTTTAAGTTTGTTGGTGACTCAATTATAAACAATGCACGATAATATTCGTGACCTTTAACCCGCACCGAAGCATGTGTTTTTGTATGGATTGTTTAAATTGATGAATGCCTATTGCCTACTAGTTTGTGGGTTGGTAGTATACATCTTGTTCTTATATACATTGTCTTTAAAACATAACCCCATCATAAATATTGATAATACAATACAAGAACATTGTAGGACCATTTTAGCTACTCACGCATGGTTCCTATTGATACTGTGGATATGTAGGAATATCAAGGATAAGACTTTTTGTTGTTTGTACGGAGTAGTAAGTTGAAGTAAAAATCACATGATATGTGGTGATGCAGTGTAACTGTATAAGGGTATGTTCTATTCACCTTATTTCAGTAATTATGTTGTTAATTGACATGAAAAATCATATTAGGAAGGAAATGGAAGGTTCTAGTGTTGTTTGGTTTGCAAAAACATGAGAAGTCACACTCCCTTATAACTTCTACTTCTCACAAAATGGAGAAAGTTGCTTAATTAGGTTCCCTACGTAGTAGAACTTCCCATTGAAAGTTACTTACCATGTTCAACCAAACAATATTTCCTACTTCCTAGGAAATGTGAATACGGAGTACATGAGAGACTTCATAAGAACTTTTGCTTTCTATGGTTAACCAAACGCTTCCTTAACTTGAGGAAAAATAATGGGTACCCAAGTATACCTATTTCCTCCATTCCATAATAATGTTTCAGTTTCTTTTTTCAAGTTTGTCAATGCACTTTTTTATATCATTTTATCACGTAATTATACATTAGTAAAAAAAATATATATAAAATGTTGATATTGTTAAAGTAGTCATTGAAATAAATCAAACAAGACCCGCCTTAATATGTTTTTCTTATATATTGGGGGAAATAAAAATTACTCTGTAGAAGATTTTCTTCAGTTGTGACTAGTGTCAAAATTCTAAATTGGAACATCATTGTGAAACGAATGTGTACAAATGTACAATATTAAGTTTATACAATGAGTATCAATTTTTGGTCTCGCTTGATTGGAAGGTAGGTGACTTTTAAACACCTATTTGGGATGTGTTTTCTTCACATTATTCTTATTTCTTATTAGATCAGATCAGGTTAGACCAGTAAAAAAAAAGTAAAAACACTCACATAAAATATTTAGAACATATCAGAGCACATCAGATCAAAAACTAAATCATACCAAATCAGGTGAATAGAAGAAGACATTACTCGAATTAGTTAATTGAAACTTGAGACTATTAAAAAAAAAACAGTATAACGACGACGGGTGGAATGTTACTGAGGTAATAATGTGGGGACTTGTAGTCCACGTGATACTACATAGCTAGCTAAGTGGTTGAGAAATGATTTAGAAGGTTGAAAGCAAAAATACATTTAATTTATGGAGGGATGTACCTTTGATGTTATTGGCTCCTCTCTCATTTTTGTGTGTGTGTGTCTTTGTTTCACTTGTGTTTTGGTGATGAACTACTCGATCTACTAGTGAGTAGTGAATGTGATAGATGTTAAGTTTGTGGATTCCTCTTTCAAATTTTTGAAAAAAGCAATGCTCTTTTTGTGATTGGATGCTGCTGCCTACACCTTTCTGGTTGGAGCCATTATATCTAATTTCAATATCATAATTGATTATAAAATAAAATAAAAGGACAATATGTATGGTTATTAATGCCTTTAATATTAGAGAAAAAATGATTAGGAAAACATTAATACAATTAATTCCATCTTCGGTTGGTTTTTAATAAACTAAAGTCAACTATGTGCTTATTTGTTTTAAAGTACGTTTTGTAAAATCTATTGTTTGATGTTATGAACAACTTTTATACCCATAAGCTAAAAGATAAAAGCTACTCCCTCCATTCCTTTTTGTTGTTCCCATTTCCTTTTTTGGCGTTTCTTTTTATTGTTCCCCTACTGAATCTTTACTATTTTTGGCCATAGTTTTTTTACCAATTTACCCTAAGATTCCCCATTATTTACCAAAAAACCCTAAGATTCTACACTTTTTCTACCATCTTTTTCCCACCACCCTTATTTAATTATTTTCCCATTTCCCCTAACCCCACCCACTACCCGTCTCTTTCAATTCTCTCTCATTCACTTCACCCTCCTCTCCCACCTCTCTGATTTCTCTCTCTCTCTTCATTTTCGCTCTCCTTCATTTTCTCTCTCCCTCCCTCTATTCATTTCTTGCTCTGTTTCTCTCATCCTCTACGTTTTTCACTCTCTCTGATTTCTCTCTCTCTCTTCATTTTCTCTCTCCTTCATTTTCTCTCTCCCTCCCTCTATTCATTTCTTGCTCTGTTTCTCTCATCCTCTACGTTTTTCACTCTCTCTCCTCCAAAACATCTCTCTGTTCTTCATATTTGGATGTGAGGTCGCCGCCACCACCACAACCAAACCTCCGCCGCCGACACCACTCTCCGTTAAAGTCGTAAAATACGGAAATATGGCTTTAGATGGTGAAATTCGACTACAAAAACTCTAGATCTAGAGTTTTCATGGTCGAATTTGACCTCTAAATCCTCAACATCGTGACATTGAGATAAAGTGAGTATTAATTTATTTTTGTGCGTTTTTTTGTCGAACTTTTTGGGTGATTTTTGTCGAAAATTTGGGTTGATTTTGGTTGTTATTTTGGCTGAATTTTTGGGTTAAATTTGGTCAAATTTGGTGGTTGATTTTGGGTATTATTTTCTCGAATTTCAAGGTTTAATTTTCTATTTTTTTGGTCGAATTTCTGGGTTTAATTATCTCGAATTTGGTCGAATATTTGGGTATAATTTTGCTCGATTTCTGGGTATAATTTTGGTTGAGTTTTCTGGGTATAATTTTGGTTGAGTTTTCTGGGTATAATTTTGCTCGATTTCTGGGTATAATTTTGTCGAATTTTCTGGGTGGTTTTTGTCGAGTTTTAGGTTGATTTTCGTCGAATTTTTCGGTTGATTTTCGATGATTTTTTGGCAGATTTTTTGGGTTGTATTTGGTCGATTTTTGGGTTAATTTGGTCGAATTCAATTGGTGGTTGATTTTGGGTTGAATTTGGGTTGAAATTGTTCGCATTTCTGTGTTGAATTTGGGTTGAATTTGCTCGATATTTGGTTGAATTTATTCGATTTTCTGGGTTGAAATAGTTCGATTTGGCTTGAATTTGTTGTTCGATTTTCTCAGTTTAATTTGGGTTGAACTTGTTCGTATTTCTGGGTTTAATTTGGGTTGATTTTTGTTGAATTCTGGGTTGATGTTGCTCGATTTTTTATTCGATTTTGGTTGAAATCTGGGTTAATTTGTCGATTTTGTCGATTTCTGGGTTGATAAATCGATTTTCTTGGTTGATTGCTTTCGATGAAGATAGTTTGTCGATTTTGGTTGAATATTCTGGGTACAATTTGTTCGTCGATTTTGGTTGATTATTCTGGATACAATTTGTTCGTCGATTTTGGTTGAATATTCTGGGTATTCTGGCCTTCTGAGTATTCGAAATTCTGGGTTTAATTTCTTACAAATTCTGGGTTTAATTTCCATTTATCTTATTTCTTTAATATTTTCTCTCTCTTCACTTTATTTTAAATATATAATTTCTTACACCCAATCATTATTCTTACACCCAATCATTACCCATATCCCAATATAACCCAAGATTCAGTTTTCTTAAAATACCCCCAACATTCCTTATGGGTACAACAAAAAGGAATGGAGGGAGTACTTCGTATTTAGTTATAAGCATCTTTTTTTGTTGCTTAAAGGTCGGGCTTTCAGCCGATGTTTAACCAAATGAAAAAACCAAAAGCCAATAAAAAGCTACGAAATATTTATCAAACAAGGTCAAATCACGTGCTATTGAGGATTATAAGTCAACTTCTTATATTTTATTTTTTGGGTGCGAAATTATAAGTTAAGGAGGGTGAGACACAAGACTACAAGAGTAATACAATTTCCAAATTAAGGAGGGTGAACCACAAAACTAATTCAAGTTACAAATTATGGAGGATAAATTTGAACTTATAACATATCATACAATCATTAATCTTAACTATTAGGTCATGACCTGATTAGTAACATTACAATTATATTTAAATGGAAGAAATATATACAAATACTTTGTACAAGACTTAAGACCCTCAGTCCTACTTCACTTTTCCACATTAAAAATGCACCATTATTCTCCTTTTTCTTTTCCTATTCCAATTTTAGCATGTAATATAGTGCTAGTAAATTAATTAATACTCGTAGTAAGTCAAACATATAGTACTAGTAAGCTGAAATTTGCTTCCAGTTGTATGTTGGCCAATTCACATGATAGAACTGCCCAATTAATCTTGCAAATAGTAGCAGCTTGGCCAGTGCCAGAAGGAAGTAATTTCAAAAACTCTGTTTTAGAATTCTGTTTTCTAATTTTACTTTAACAAATTATTACTCGTTTCATTTTGCAGAGTTTTACAGCGTCAACTGATCATCTCATACGTAAGAATTTACAATGTCAAATTATTAAGTGGAAGTAAATTAGTTGTCAAATTATCAGTGGACTTAAATTCGCAAGCTAGTTTAATTGATTAAAGTATTAGGAGTGATTTTAAGACCTCTCACTTTCTATTAAATCTCTACAACACAATTTTTTGATGCAAAATCTGTACAACATAATAATGGAGTGGAAATTTTCGTTCTTTTTAATATTAGACCATGTAATTGTTGTTACAAATAAATCTTTTCGGTCTTGGATTGATTTATTTCTTAAATAATTAATGGTAGGAATATTATTCTATTTTTCTGGCCCCTATCCAAACAACAAAAATATACCACTTCCTTCATAATGGAAAAGTTTAAAATGATTTATAAGTTTTGGCTAAAAATTTAAACGAGTTGGAAAAAGTCAACCCTTCCACTGTCATCAGATGAATTAGACAAAAATCATTTCCACGACGGCTACTATAAATCATTAAACCCATAAACTTCCTCATCAAAAAGGGTCGTAAAACATCCACATTGATTTGAAAGGAGGTATAAAAATGATCAATGTGTAACTATCAAAGCTTTGTAAAATAAAGTTTTTATTAATTCAATTGTTATGTAGTCGTTAGATTCAAATCTCGTTGTATATGTTGTACTGCATATGACTTTTTGACAATGAATTAACTTCTCACCTCTGGTCACATGAGCTTCCGAAAGCTAGATCAAACAGATCGATCAACTAGCAGGGCTATGAGTAAGCAAGCAGTCATGGCTAAATCCTTCTTAACAAACTAATAATGGGATCAATGTGGACGAATGTGCTTGCTAAATCCTTATTAAACCATGTACGTAGTACTTAGATTCCAACGTACAGTAATTTTGATGAATAAGTAGGATGTTTCTTAATGAAACCAACCAAAATAACTTACGTATACCTAACAACGGTCCCTCGATTTCTTTTTGTGTTTTTAACATTATTATAATAATAATCTGAAACCTCCATGTGGAAAGTGGGACATAATTAGCCGTATTAACTTTATTTAAAATTATTGACAATTTTTCAAAGGTATTCTTAGAGTAACAGAACAAAACAAAACCCAAATCCACAGTTCAAGGACACTGCTCCATTTACGGATTTCTTCCCCAAAAACATGCCTCATCCCTCTTTTTTACTCTCCCTTTCCCTCCATTTGTTTATGTACTATTCAGTGATTAGCTAGGCAAACGACGTGTGCGTCATATTTTACATAAATATTGTTATTTTTAAAAAAATAGATTTGATATTGCGTGTGTAGTTGTTTAGATAAATGTAAATATTTTTTTTTATTTTTTGTTTGGAATTAACTTTTTTCTGGATATAGATGAATAGATTTTGTTACACTTAAATAAATTTAACAGGTTAGTAAAGACATATTCCGTACTAGCTATTTTGAAATGGGACATGAAAAAAACAAAAGCTCAGACGTTCTATTATAGAATAGAGATTTAGAATGTCACGACTAAAAAATCAAAACTTTGATCAAGAATAATAATGTCATCACGAAATACTAAAAATAAAAAAAAAATAAAAAAAATGATAAAGGTCGCATATTGCGACCTTTAAGCCGTGTCACAATGATGACATGGCATGCTTATGTGTCATGATTTAAATTGAAAACTAAAATATTTAAGTTATATAACCTATTATACATGTTTCAAAAAAAAGTAGGAAAATCTTAAAATTGTAATTTGTTTCCTTCTTTATATCGACAACCTTATTTACATATTTTTATAGTAAAAATATTGCATTAGTAGTAAAACTATTCCGATGACGCATAGTCTAAGTGACGCATATATATACCAATTAAATTCTGACACGTAAGATTATGACAAGTAAATGTTGTCATAAGTTGTGACCTTTATCATCATCCATAAGAAAAATATGTGAGGTTTTATTAGATTTGTTTTTAATAAGAATCACTACAAGAATTTGTATCTTTAACGACAACCTATTTACGACGGGTCAAAAATTCCGTCGCAAAAGCCTTTTGTGACGGGGCTAACAACCAAACAATGACGGGAATAACCGTCGCAAATGTCTTTTACGACGGGCTTACGACGGATTTACGACGGGATTCCTATTAGCGACGGCCCCCTTTTATGACGGGTTCGCGACAGGAAATCTCGTCGTTAATCAACGATTATTGGCCTTTCGCGACGGGATTTCCTGTCATTAATAGTACAATTTCTTGTAGTGAATCTCAATATGACAAAATTTCATTACTTTTGATCTCAAGTATTGAAAAAATATTGTTACATGAAATATGTATTGATCGAAAAAGGTAAAAATCATACTCACGCAACGAAAAGAGTTTAAAACAAAAAGCGGACTACAATGGATTAAAATCCTCGAATTCCATGCACCGTTCAAATATTGTTGGCTTAGTGATAATTAGTCTACTAACACTATTTTTTTTTTTGAAAATTAGTCTACTAACACTATATGCTACCCCTATTAGTAGAAGTAGATTTACATATAAGCTCTTGTTAATGAAGGTTTTAATTTTAAATTAGTCATGCAATAAAGTTGTGTCTAGGCCGGTTATCACATTTGACAATGATTTTGATAAGTCCCTATTCATACTTTGGTGGAATCCAATCAAATGAATAACATTTATTTACAAGAGAACATTGACTATCTATATAATACCCATGCGATACACGATGTATAATATACTACGTAAAATATTAATTTGTATGAAATCTAAATTATATTTATGGATAATTAACTAAGATATTGAAAACTAGAGTTGAGCTTGAGGCGGATGTGGATTGTCGGGTGGGTGATGGAGAGGGGATGAGATTTTCTTTTTGTACCCCGAGGGTGGGATTGAGATTGAAATTAAGATCGAGTTTGAGACGAGTATGAGTACCATACCTTATCGTGGATGGCGGAGATGGGGACAAGATAAGTATGTACGTTTATGGAGGGATCAATCTTCCACACCCGCCCTGCCTCAAAGCCATCTCTATCTGAATAGAGTAGATTGTGTGTATGGGTGTTAAGTGATCGAGTATAAAGGTAAATGGTTGTGTCGAGTATTAGGTGGATATCGATCAGGATATGATTATTGAAGTAAATGGTAGAATCAAATGACTTTATTTTTGATATGGATGATGAACATGGGTGGTTTTGTTTTTTTTAAAAGGATAAGACACTGAACGGGTTACGGGCCATTACATATCTATCAATCGTTAATTTTAATTAGAAAAATACCTATAAGTTTTATTGATGATTATTGTCAATAACTATAGTTTAATTTTCATTCAAAATTAATATGTAGAATATAAATAGTGCATCGCACGGGTACTTTACTACTCCCTTCGTCCCTTAATACTCGACCTGCTTGACCGGACACGCTTGCCAATGCACAACTTTGACCACCAATTTCTTTAACTACATATTATAAAAACTCATACAAATATTAATATTTTGAAAATATATATTAAGATGAAGCCAACAATATATTATATACTAACATTTGTTTTCATATACTAGAAATAAAATAGGGTCTAATTAAGTGACTAATGCAAAAAGTTAAAACAGGTAGAGTATTAAGGGACGGAGGCTGGGAGTAGTTATCCACATCAACCATGTCAATTAAAGTTGATGCAATGTGGAGAAAGGGAAATAAGCTTAATAAGTTCAAAGCTATGAGTTCAAATAACATACGTCCATATTTGGTTTTTTTACCTTATTTTTCACACCTCATGCTACATTAGTAATAAGTTATGGGATAATGAATTCAAATAAGTTCAAGGTTATAAGTTCAAAAATGTTAGTTCCGGCTTCTTTTTTAAGCCTTATGCTACCTTCATTTCTTAAAGTACTTTACACGGACTTCAAGGTAATATTTTATTCATTAACATATCCAATTTCGTATGTGATTTTTTTTTAAAAGTTAATATTTTAAAAATACATATAGAGACCAATTTAACAAGATTTTACGTGATAATGTTTTGATATATATAACACTATAAATCTATAATAGTGAGAATTTACAGTCAAAATTTTTATACTTTAAACACATATTCCGATGCGTAAAAAACTTTCGGAAACATAGGTAGTACTACGTAATAGTATTACTCCGTATATAGACTATAGTGTATATAGAGTACGTATACCACTTGGAAGAAAATTACGGAGTAAAAGTGGGGGGTTTTTATTCGATGTCCTCATCCGCTAAAAACGCCCGCGTATTTTGAATGAAAATACGAAATTACCCTTAAAATTCCCTCTTTTCGTTCCCTTCACCTTAACTGACCCAAACACCCATAACCCTCCTCCACCTATCAGCCGCCCATAACCCTCCCCCCTTGGCACTGCAACCACCTCCGCGCTGCACCACTTCCGCGCTGCACCACCTCCACCGCTTGCGTCGCTGCTTCCGTCCCACCTCCGTCGCTGCTTCCATCCCACCTCCACTGCTTGCGTCGCTGCTTCGAAGACAGGAGAGGAACGACGAAGAGGAAGATGCCGACGAAGAGGGAGTCATCGCCTGCATCGCTGCTACCGCCCATCCACCGCTTGCGTCGCTGCTTCCGTCCCAGCCACTGCGGCGTCGCTGCTTCAACCGGTAAGTTTTTAATTTTTTTTTTATTTTCTGGAAAACACGGTGCCGCCCAGATTTGGCGGCCGTGTCCATGGTTGACCCGCCCAGATTTGGCGGCGGCGACCATGGCCCAGCCACAGATCTTGCGCGGCTGAGCCATGGTCGCCGCCGCTAATTTTGGCCGGCTTAACCATGGACACAACCACCAAATCTGGGCGGCACTGTGTAATTTTTTTAAAAAAAAATCTTTTTTTTAACGCCCATTCCTTCTAAATTTCAGAAATTTAATAATAAAAAAAAATTATTTTAACAATTATTTATTTTAAAAATTTATTTTGAACAATTAATTATACGGTTTTTTCATGAAATACCCCCGAGCTTTACAAAAACGCACCAAATACCCTCGCGTGTTTCGATTCACATAATATACCCCTATTTATCCGTACTGTTCATGAGATGCACCTAACAGTTAACGGCGTTAGTCTACCGTTAGTGGAGTTTTACTATTTTGCCCTTAATTGTGTTATGACCCCCATTTACTTACCTTCCCTTTGGCAGAAACTCAAAAAAAAAAAATCTCATATTCTTCTATTTCTCTCTCCTCTCCCCTGTTCTTCAAGCTTCAACCTACTCGAAACCCAGTAATTCTGGGTAGATCCGTCGGATCTCATATTTTTTTATTTCTCTCTCCTCGCCGGCGGAGGCCGATCTCTGGTCGCCGGCAGTGATCCGGAGGATCACTTAAATCAGATGCTGATGGTGGTCGACTTGGCTTCGCGGAGGGTGGTCGTTTTCCGGTGGCCGCATTGGGAAGGTTGTCGATTCTCCGGTGGCGCGGAAGTTTCGCGGCGGTGTGTTGGCTGGGAGGGGGTTGTTGATGGCTGCGACAGTAGGGTGGTGGTTGCTGATGGATGCGACGGGGGTGGTGGAATCTGGGTGGTCTTTCGCATCCACGGATAGGTTTGCTGGCGCGGGTGGTTGCTCTTGTGTTGGCTGGGTCGGGTATTTTAGCCCAGCTCGATCCACCACTTGAGTTTCTGTGACATTAAGCAAATACTAAACTGCTCCCAGATCTCCCTTGAACTTGTAGCAACTCCGTACACAAGCTCGTGTCCTCAAGAATCCCAAACCAAATTTTTGATGGAATTCTCAACGGACTCCCGCGCTGAAAGAAAAGTTCCATTCCCCACAGGTTCATGGTTCGGTCCTCTCCACACTTCAATCTGTTCCTTCATAAGCGTAACTGGAATACATGGCACCAAGTCCTGATAAAAAATTTGGTGACAAACAACCAGAGCTTCAGAGGAATTAACTAATCTGTCATTTGAAAAATTGGTTGTTGCCATTATTTTGTTGGTGTAGACTGTAGAGTGTACTTAGATGTTGCTGACTTGCTGGTATAGTACTTGGGACCCATTTGTTTCATAAATATTGAAGTGGTAAAATTGGGAACTTGACATGGAATTTGATCGGTAGCATTGCAACTGATTTGGTGGAGTTTTGGGAAAGAGCTAGAAGATTAGGATTGACGACAGGTAGCTCCTATAAGTTTAAAAGGTTAATACGAATGAAGTAAATCATTCATTCTAAGCGCCTGACCTGTAAATACTACACCAAAAAATCGCATTGATTTGGTGGTGGAGTTTTAAACTTGACTAATGCACTGATCGATATGTACACCAACAATATAATTCAATTCAATCAATTTCTTATTGGATTTGTTGTTTGATCATTTCAATTTTCTTTGATTATTACTTCTATTTTTGTTTTATGTTTAACTTTTAGGTTGATTAATTTGATTAATTAGGTGAACAATTTGTGGAAATCAAATTCTGCAGTTTAAAACCAGTTTGAGTATTTGGTGCAACTTAGTTTCAAAATAGGTGTATATTGTGCAATAGGTTTATAAATAGGGGTATTCTGTGAATTATAAACACGACTTAACGGAGGACTAACGGAAGGTCGGTTTAGGGGTATTTGGTGCAAACTTGGAAAAAAATAGGGGTATATTATGTGAATCGAAACACGCGAGGGTATTTGGTGCGTTTTTGCAAACCTCGGGGGTATTTCATGAAAAAACCGTTAATTTTTTTAATATTCAGATTTTTACAAAGAAAAAATTTAACAAATTTATTTAATTCTCAAAATAATTTCAGAATTTATAAAATTTAACAATAATGAATTTTAATTTTTAAGATTTTTTTTTTTTGTATAACTGCTAAACCCAGAAAAAAAAAATTTAAAAAAAATTAAGTGAACTGCCGCCAAGAATTAGAAGGCAGCAACCATGGTGGCTCGCCCAAAAAAAGCGGCACCCACCATGGCTCACCCACCCCAGATATGCGGCTGAGCCATGGTGGGTTTCGCCATTTCTGGGCGAGCCACCATGGTCGCCACCCGCCAATCGGCACTTTAGCCTACAATAAATAAATAAATAAATAATCGAATCTCCGGCGACGATGGTGCTCAAATGCCGACGACCACGACGATGGAGGAGCGTCGTCGACCTTGGGGAACGGGACTGGTAATGCTTGTGTAGGAAGTGCAGAAATTAAGGAGGAGAGGAGGTGCGCGAGGAAGACGATGGTGGTGCAAAGGTGGGGAAGAGGATGGTGGTGGTGTCGGGAAGGGGGTGGTGGTGAGTTCAGCCAGCTGCGTGGTGGTAGTGGTCACGGGGAGGGGTGTGGTGAAGGGGAGGGTGGTGGGTAGTTTTTATAAGGGCACAATTGTCCTTTCAAGTCAAATACGCGGGCGTTTTTAACGGATTAGGACGTCGAATAGCGATACACGTAAAAGTGGCCCTAAAACACCCCGTATATATATAAGTCCCTTTCATAATGTGATCGATGAGAGGAAAGTAGTGGAATGATGCCAAACACATAAATATAGCAAATTGGACTATTGAAGTCCTCATTAGTCTCTTTCTTGATGGTGATCTCTCCCTCCAAAAAAGGTGTACACAAATAATTCAAGCATTTTACGACTATATAGGCATCTATCTAATTATATGCTTTAATATATATATGTTGATCATCAATAAGCAACTCTCTACCCCAATTACGCAGCTTCATGTTGAGATCGATCATATAATTTAATTGTTGATATACTACGTACTATATAATTCAATTGGCTTAATTGGTAATGTCTTAATTACAGGTAGCTACGTACGGGAAATTAAATTCTGTCTACGTAACTACGAAGTACTTCACTGACATTATTTATAATTCTCCTATACACCAAATACAACGAAGTTTTATGGACATAAGAAGTTAAGCACCTAAGTACAAACATTGTATTGTAATAGTCATACATACATACAAACATACACATATACGTTGTACCGACACCAAAGACGGTATTTGACCGATTATTGACGTGACAATAAGATGCAGACGAAGTTTATAAAATCTTGAGATATTTCATACATAATTTGTACAGTTGATACAGAGTACTTGAATACGACATTTTGTACAATATAAGCTGTCGATTTATTAACTATCAGATCACATATCATGCCAATAATTTTCTGCATATTCATCATATTATAGGCATAATTTACCAGTTAAAAATTTAAAATAGTATAAGATAGCTAGTCTGATAGGAGATGAACTAGTAATGTAATCAGATATTCCATGAATGGATTTACATGAATCATGATGTTTGATAATGCCATATTTCAAATAAGTTCAAAGGGTCGGTGCTAAAATTGTCCCACAAGAGCGCAGCCACCAAAAGGCCCGGATGACCTGATCAGCAAAATTAAAGAAAACAATGACTTACTGCTATTTAAACATATTTCAATTTCCACATATTTTGTTTTTTTATTAAAAAAAACATAAAGTATTTGAATGTAAAATTTATTTCCTCCAAAATACGTACCCACCAATAACGCTTCTTACTTTTCTAAATTTCTATCTATCAAGCCTAAAATTTTAATTGCCATGTCTTTGATCATCTGTCACTCTACTCGACCATCTAAAATCTTTCGCTTTTTAGTTTGTACTCTATCCGTCTGAAAAATAATACGGAGTAATCGCATTATCCAAATTTTGTAACCAAATACGGAGTATTTATTTCGAGTACCACTGACCTAATCTTTTATTATATCGTCTTACATTACTTAACTGTTAATAGAATTTTTCGACTATTACGTATATAGTGCTTGGTAGCTCATCTCATCAAGTCTCTCATCCAGCCAATCATCATAATCATTTTTTACTATTGTTTGTCTAGCTTGTAGATTCTACTTAGTATGTGCATTATCTATTTGGTACGTTGAAGCTTCTTTTGCATCAAATCAAACAAATTAGGTGATACAATGACTTAGGTGATATAATCCCAAGTTCTCAACTACTCCGTAATACGTAGTGACTATTATTGTTGGTATGTTGGTATGTGACTATTATTGTCGTTGGTATGTTGGTATGTGACTATTATATATATACTCCGCATGTTGGTATGTGACTAAGCTATTATTGTTGGGAGAAAATAATTAAAAAATCTTTTGATGATCTAATCGCTTTGTTTTATTATTGTGCAGTAACTCTTTTATAATCTACTCTGTAATGCTTTGGGCATGAACAACCAAAGTTGATTATTTACTCATTTGGAAAATCTCCTAAAATGAGCAAATGAACACCTTGTACGTTATGCCATGCACGAGTCTGTATATATAGTGCTTACCAATATCTTTCTCGTTAAGTCAATCATCATAATTATTTGTCCTATTATCATTAGTCATTTAGTCTTGTGGTTGTAGATCCTATATGCAATGCACTATGTAATTAGTTGAAACTTATCTTGTGTCAAGTCAATTTTCATCACATCAAAAGACAATGACTTCTTAGATACTCCAAATTATTTAATTTAGATTTTATTGGTCCTTTTAATTTAGGTTTTAACATATTAAATTAATAATTAAAACACAATTTCTTATTTACATGGGGTGTACGATAAATATTGTACATCGAAGTTAAAGTTAACGTAAAATGCTTGAAAGTTACCCTTATATAGGTAAAAGTTATCTATTTTTTACTGATAAAATTTTTCATTTAATAAAAAATATTTCTTCAAAATCAATAATAATGTACAAATTTATCATTTAGCCCTTTAAAATGTTTATCTATGAACTTCTTTTAAATAATAAAAAAGTTAGAGAAAATTGGGTAAAAGTTAAAGAAAACTGGATAAAAGTTATGTTGGTGTACAATAAATTTATTGTACACCTTGTGCATGCAAGACCTTTTGTAATTAAAAAATCAAAAAAACTTAATTCTACTTTTCTCTCTATTGTCTACTTTTTCTTCCCCACTATAAATTGCTGAAAAATCACACTACAAGAATTTGTATCATTAATTACAACCTAATAACGACGGGTCAAAATTCAATCGCAAAGTCTATTGCAACGGGGCTAACAACCCAATAAAGACGGGAATAACCGCCGCAAATGCCTTTTACGATGAGCTAACGACGAGATTTTCCATCAATGACGTCCCCTTTTATGACGGGTTCACGATAAAAAATCTCACCACTATTGACCTTTAGCGACGAAATTTTCCGTCGTTAATGGTACACTTTATTATAGTGTCATAATCATGGGATTATATATTAGTAGATGGCATGAGGTATTGGTGGGTGCTTAACTAATTAAAGATCGTTACTCCCTCGCTCTATAAATAATAAAAAGGATAGAGTATCCGATTGAAGCCGTATTTTAAGAATGATTTCTAAATGTAGCAATTTTTTTCTTCTTAATCTTAGATTGTAACTAGATTAGGTCTCGTGTATGCATTGACATTCTAAAATTATTTTACTTTCTTTTATATAATATATTTGACTGAAATATTTATTTCCCTAAAGTTACTACATACTCCGTAATTAATAAATTTTGAACATACTCGTTAAATAATTTAATTCGGAGTAATTTTAGTAAATGGCCTTTTGGTGTCCCCTATGAAATAGACTATGATACCCTTAATAAGTTTTCATTTAATTTAATTATAATAATTCTAAAAACTGATCATTGTCATATTGTAAAAAATGAAATTTCAATGCACGTGACAACCAAAAGTCAACAACAATTTAATTTAATTCTTATAGCAAACATGAAAGCAACTATTAAGGCAGTTAAAAAAATTAGAATTCATCCCTTCAGTCTTGTTAGAAAAATTGTAGTCGTGTATGATCATGTCAGATTCGTGTCGACATATATTTTCTAAAAATCAATTTTTTATATAATTTTTACTTATACATAATTTGATATATTAAAGGTTAAAGCAATATCATAGGCGGTTCTTGGAGTGTGCGGGGTGAGCGACCGCACAAGGCCCCCAAATTTCAGATATAATTAGTTTCCTAAGTGTTAACAAAAACTAAATTAAAGTAGTGGTTAAAGTGTTATTATGTACTCCGTAATACCCAAGGTCATGGGTTTGATTCTTAACAATTTATTTATTTTATTCTCTTTCCTTTTTTCTTTTAATTGAATAAGGGCCTCATTTTGAGAAATTACACAGGGTCCCATAATTCCGACTTCAGCGTAGCCCCGACACTGAGCAATATATTGGAGGAGTAAAAGTCAACTATGGTGTAATATTAATTTGAGGATGAGAGGAAGTTTTGATTTCAAGATTTAGAATACATGCACTTTATCTAAAAAATTTAAAGAAGGGATGGAGCAGTTAAAATACAAGAACGAATGTACTACGTAGCAGTTAAAAGATTATTAGGATAAAGCTAGGGAGTAGAAAGTTAACTAGTTAAGCATGCAATTACCATGCAATATAAACAAAAAAAAGTATTCAAAAAATAAAAATGATGAGTAATTAAGGTAGTGGGATGAGTGGAGGTGGTAAGTGAGTAAGTGAGGTCCAATTTCCAAAAGAGATTGATGGCAATTTCAGGCTATTCACTATTGTGTTGTGGGACTTATTTAATTTTTGTTTCTCTTTATTATTGAATATCATTTATTTATAGACTTAATATTATTATGTCATCAGCTAAAGCTCATCTTTTCTTTTCAGAGAGTTCTCATGATGTCAAGCTGCGCGGCCAATTAACCAATTAGAACACGCCAATTGTGCACATTCATGCGCTCCAATCTTCTCTTTTTGTTATCTGTCCATATTACACGTGGGCCTTTCTAAGGCTTCTAGTGGGTTTTATAGCGTCTTCGATTAATAAATTAATCAACTATTCCTTAATTAATACTACTAATCTGTTAGCTTATCATAATAATCAACTTTGTTTTGGTCTTAGTTTCCACTGTTTTAACGGTAGGCTCTATGTCATTTTTGCCTTTACACATCTGTATTTAAGCATTTTATTGTAGTGTACGGAGTAATATGAAGTTAGTAGTACTCCTCGCCCTTAAAAATTACCCCATATTTCTTCTAGGTAAAATGGTAAATTTATCAAAAATGACCTTCTATAGATCAAATTTGCGAGAAAAAATCTTGTAATTTTTTTTTGGGTGAAGCCAGATCTTAAAGTAACATTCTTTGCGAAAGATAAACTGTCCCCACTTTCTGGCATTAACTTCCGCTTTCCGGCCTTTGACCATCACATGCAGGTTGCGTGTTGTTGAAGTTGGCTATGTTCACCCTTTTCCCCTCTTTTTCTTCTCCCCAAATTCAGAAAATCGATTCTTTTTTTTTTAATTAAATTTTATAGTTGGGAATTTTGGAGTTAAAAAATGCGAGAATGCCAAAAGTGAGGCCATGTTTCCTGCACATGATGGTCAACAGCTGGAAACATAAGTTAATATCGGAAAGTGGTCTCAGTTTGTCTCTCGCAATAATTTTAAGTTTGAAATATGACTTCACCCAAAAATTTATACAAGGTCCTTTCTCGCAAATTTTGAACTATAAAAGATCCTTTTTGGCAAAATTTCTTTTCTTTTATAGGTATTCCTTTAATTTGCCCCATGTCTTAAATGGTAGTTTTTTTCACTTGCTCTCACTCTCTATCTCTCTCCTCATCGGAACACTCTATCAACTTATGTTCACATTCTACACCCAATTTTGATAAAGTGATTTTTAGCTATGGTGTAATCTTTTAGGACCGGAGAAAGTACTTCGCATGTAATTATAAGTTAGTACGAGCATTCTATAATGCTGCTCAAAACGCAGTTGATTAGCTAGCATATACGAAGTAACACAATTAATACGGTCTTGGCCTAATTACACAGTTTGATATGTTAGTTTCGAATCCCTCATCCCCTTTGTATTTGTAATTGCTGTTAAAATATTAATCTAGAAAAATCTAGATAATACACTTGTAAAAATACAATAGTGAAATGTATTGTATAGAAAAATCTAGAAATATAATTGTAAATTATAATCTAGAATAATCTTAGGAAATATCTTTTGAAAAATCTAGTAACTAAATTGTCTAGAATTATCCTAAGAAAAATGTAGATGATGAGGGGAGTAGAAGAATCTAGAAACCATAATACAACAACTATAAATAGGTTGTATTTGCATAAGTTTAGGATGATCTAATCAAGAGAGCTCCCACAAGATATGAGGGGTAGAAACAAGTGTTCTACCAAAGCAAATATTGTTGTACAATTCTTATTAATGTGATCAATGATAAAAATGCAATTTTGTTATATAATTGAGGTCCATCAAAAATTCCGCGTGCGTCCTCAAATTTCTATCAATTGCTTGTAACTTATTCGACCATACACATGTGCGAATTAATATGCAATATAATAAAATAAAATTTTAATTTATGAAAATCTTTATCCGAATAATCACGTACGGATAAATTTTTAATATGCATGTAATAGTTTTGTCTCAAAATAATACTCTTACTTATTTACTGTAATTATCAACAAAATTTACTAATTTTGGCAAAAACTTCTTTAAAATTACATTTAAATGCAGTACAAAATGGCATTTCTAAAATTGACCTACTTTGCTTAGATAGCTACTTTGCTTAGATAGCTAGAGGGAGTAAAGAATTCCATTTACTAAAAATGGATTTAACTCACATGATTTTCATTTATATTTAAACTAAATTAAATTTTGTTTACATGTGCTTAAAAATGTTGAAGCTATCTGTAGAGCCTTTTTATGGCAAGGCACTTACTTCTGTTCTAAACCAGGTTATGTTGCCTGGGATAGAGTTTGCAGACCTAAAAAGGAAGGGGATTAGGAATAAGGCAAGTTAAGGCATGGAATATTGCAGCTTTAGGGAAATATGTTTGGGCTATAGCTAGAAAACATGACACAATGTGGGTTAGATGGGTCAATGCAATCTACATTAAGACTGCAGGTTGGTGGAATTATCAGCCAAAAGCTGATAGTGGTTGGTACTGGAGAAAGATTTGTAGTGTGAAGGAGAAACTAAAGAGTTTGTTTAGTGAGGCTGAGTTGGATCAAATGCCTAAATACTCTATCCAGAAGGTATACCAGAAGTTGGTTCAACAGCATGAGAAGGTCCCTTGGGGATCTGCAGTGTGGAATAGAGCCTCTATTCCCAAGACTAGAGTGATTTGCTGGCTGATGGTCCAAGGGAGACTGCAAACAAGAGAAAGGCTACATAAGATTGGGGTCTGTAACACTACTACATGCTTGCTTTGTGAGGCAAAAGATGAAACTCGCCCACACCTTTTCTTTGACTGTGAATACAGTAGAAGATGTCTACAGGGGGTTGAGGAATGGCTAGATATCCCTACTAGCAAAGTACATTATATGGGCCTGCTGAGGTGGGTTAAATGGAAGAGCCAGTGCAGCAAATTTCAAAAGACAGCAATACACACTGCTGTCAATGCTACTGTGTATAATCTATGGAGAGCAAGAAATGATGCTCTTTGGAATCAGAAGGTTCCTACTCCTTCAACTACTATCAGATGCATTCAGAGGAGTGTGATTGACAGATTAGCTCATATAGGTGCTAAGCAATCTAGCACAAATGACCAGATTTGGTGGAAGAGCAAATGCACTGTTTAGGCTTTGTTTCTTCTCTTTTCTTCCCTATGACTGTTGTCATGTTGTTTGTTCCTTAGTCTCTCTGGCTTAGGACTTTGTTTGTAATCTGGTTTTTTCAAGCAATGAAATCTACTCTGACTTATCAAAAAAAAAAAAAAAATTTTGTTTACATAAGTTTTAAATGGATATTTATGATCCATATTTTTGCTCAATATCTAAATTTATTTTTTAAAAATAAGTAAAAACAAGGTGATTAAAACACGGTAGACCATTAATTAAGGATATCAATCACACTAGTAATCGATAGTTCATAATCCATACTTACATAGCTAGGCTACATTATCTGCTATAAACCAATATGAATAAAAATAAATCTTAATGATGAATTGTACATATAGATTGTGATTTAGTCAATCGGCTACAAGCTAGATGAAGCTATCCATATATAATTTCCCCTTTACCCGTGGCCCATGGGGGGAAATTGAAAGATAATTATTCCTCACTTTTAATAATTTTTATTAATTAGGTTGATGAATCACGTACAGGGTCCATGAGCGCTATCTTTTGGACCTTATACTTGAAAGACAAAGCCTGAAGAAAGGCAAATTTATAAAGAAAAAGGAAGAAAGATATATATTTAAAGAAAGTTAAAGAAACTAAACGAAGAATTTTTTTCATGGAAAAGTTTGTCCACAAACAGCTTATTAACTTTGTGCTAATCCAAAAGATATGTACTACACCACCTTCTACGTTAGCTTTAATTTCATACTTCATATTACACTAGGAGTATAACTCAACCAAATAGTACTCCGTAATTTGCCTATTTTTTGAGAGTCTGACTTAGCTTCCTATCAGACCGTCAAACACTTGTTTAACTGTCAGACCCGTGATCAAATGTTCAATAGTATGGTAAGCTAGGTGAGTAGGAGATAATTTTGGTGACATGCTGACAGCTTATTATCAATTATACAGTAGATCTTTTACGAGAATTTGTACGTAGCTTTTTCAATGAAACAAAAGGGATTATATTAGCTAAGGTGACTTCTATTTTGATTCATAGAGTGAGATGAAGAATAACTAATTAGTGCATGCGTGCGGCTGAAGAATATTGAAAACTCGTGGTAATTGGTAAAGTGTAGAAGAAACTCTGTAGATATTTGGTTGTGATCGCTAATAATGTGTTACATGGCTTTAGTTTTATGTTGTAGTCAATTAATCAATTAGCACCACCTCTTACTTTTCATACTTATTCAACATATCTAATCATTACCTAATCTAATGAAATTGTGACAATATGTCGACCAACTTGTTTCAATGTCGACCTAAATATAATGTTAATTGCAATTTATTCATACTTAATTCCTCACATATCATTAGTTACATACTTACATAGTTACATGCAACAGTAGTTTACCAAAGTTTTACTTTCCTCCAAGGTAGATACATACATACATATACCAAGTACATACGGATATATACTACTCCGTACGTACGAACATACCTATTAGTTATCTTAAAGGTGAGTAATCTACGTACAAAGTATATCAAACATGCCGATTTTATGATCACTAGTTCGTTGCCATTAATTATCGATGATAGTTAATTAAGTGTTGGTAACTTTTGGTGGTTGGAGGTAACAAATACCAACCATTTTTTTTCCTGGTGTAGAGGGGACTCGATCCTAGATCTTGATACCGTCTACTCAAGACATTACCAACTAATTATGTATTACTTTGTAAGTAGTTAACACCCACAAGACCAAACAAGTTAAGCACTTAAGCCTATGGGACAGACTGATCGAGTGTATGCACACAGCCTCGATCCTAGGACTACAAACTCCGCCTCGATCACTGGCTTATCAGACAAATTGGGGAATTAAAAGTACACTAATACATATATAAGCCCTAAAAGTGTATGTAAAGTTGAGAATTTTCTGTTTAAGCTGGGTAATTAACTTAATCTAGCGTCATCTTTAAGGAAACAAAAGAAACAACTTTGGTTTAAACTAAAAACATGCCTTTTCCCTAGTACAATGCATCATCTTAGGTACTAAATCTTTTTTTTATCTTAAGTAAACAGTAATTTCTCTAGTTGTTTGTGCATAAATATAATAAACGTTTAGTTAATTATTCATAAACACATTGACAATTATGAAAATTAGTGGCCTACTTTGTGTTTAATTGCCCTCCTTTTCTTTGCTAATAGGGCCCTATCAATGATGCAAATTGCGCTCCGTAATGCAACCTTTCCGTTAATTTGTTCAATATGTAATCCAAATGTTTGACATCCTTTTTTTTTCCCCTTTCTTGTGAATTAGCTAGCCATAAATACAATATTAAATATAATTAGGGAAGAAGATTCGAACAGGTGAACTATTGTATTCTATACATACATTTGATCTTTATCATTAGGCCAATGCCTTATTGGTCCAAATATTTAGCATACTAGTCGGGAATAGTTGTAGAAGAAAATCTAAAAATTTGAATTTATTTATTTTTGATGGAAAAAGACTTTAGATTATTAATTGCCCTACAAATAAAGTTTGATGGCAAAAAGAGTGCATAATTTAATATTTCAGCAAGAAAAGACAATGAGTAGAATACACTTTCTTATTGTCTATTCATTTTCATAAATAGTAGCTCATTTTTATTTTAGTTTTTACATAGGAAAAAGGATGATAGAATTTTTCCCTACAAATAAAGTTTGATGGGGAAAAGTATACCCATTATTCAATAATTGAGAAACAAAAGACAATTCGAGAACCAATCACTTTTTAATATTGTCTACTCGTCTTAATTTTTATTCTCTAAGTTATATTTTCCATCTCCCGTGTATTAAATTTAGTTTAATTACAAGGGCGTACAACGTATGAAATCAAGCTTAATTAGATACCTATATTGGAGTGATTATAAGAAAGAAAAATATAGGGATCCGAATATTTAGTTGAACTTCATTGAGATCATTTTATAAGCTAAATAATTTGTAATTTAAACACTTCTATATATTACTAAAATTATATTTATGTAGTACTACAACTTTGTATTCATTTATTCACTTTCAATCAAGTAATTAGTAGAGTACTAGGGCTACGCAAAATATATGATTGAAATTAATTTGAATATTAATATGTTTTCTATTTTTTTATGGAGCATATGCTACGGAGCATTTTTATTGGAATTGGATCTATTTTCCCATAACATAAATTGATCTTGTTTCAACTTACTCTACCTTTTAAAACGAACTTAATGACGTGAGACAAATCTAACAACTCACATTCAGAGTGAGTATTATTTTTGTAGAGCGCTAAAAGCCGCCCCACATTACTTAAAACCGCCCCATTGTTTTACTTTAATATCCTTATATAATGAAACTTTTCTCCCAAATTTTACCCTATCTATTTTGAAGAGAGAAAGTATCTTCATCCAAACCACCACCATACACCCATAAAAAAAAATTATTTAAACCAAGCAATTTTATTTGTCAATAAGTACATTAATCAATAAATTAAAAAAATACTAATTTAATTTTGATTCCACAAACTTATGCATTTTAAGTTTACACCATGGTAGAGACTTATGCATTTTAAGCTCACACCATGGCATAGACTTATGCATTTTAAGCTCACACCATGGTATAGACTTATGCATTTTAAGCTCCTACCATGGTACGAGCTTAA
Organism: Spinacia oleracea; assembly: GCF_020520425.1. NCBI lineage: Eukaryota > Viridiplantae > Streptophyta > Magnoliopsida > Caryophyllales > Amaranthaceae > Spinacia > Spinacia oleracea. The sequence continues at coordinate 124,364,062 of NC_079487.1, read as the reverse complement.
AATTCATAAGTTTGTACCATGGTACAAGCTTAAGATGCATAAGTCTCTTAATCTTTTCTCCGAAACAAATTACATCAAATTCAACAGTAAATCAAAACATTAAATAGTATAGACTTATGAGTTTTGAGCTCCGACCATGGTATACACTTATGAAGTTTAAGCTCCTTCCATGGTACGAGCTAGAAATGCATAAGTTTCTGAATATTTTTTTCCGAAAAAAAGTCCTCTTGTGAATTTGATGTTCCACCGGTAGTCTCTGCCATGTAAAAATTATTTCACATTATGTTTAGGGTGGGCGGTAAAAAGGGAAAAGGTAAAGGATAATGGTAAATGCTAAAATAAGGGGGTAAATAAATGGGGTATATGGGTAAAATATTAGGGCGGTTTTGAGTAATATGGGGCGGTAAATAGTAAGCCCCTTATTTTTCCTAGCCAAATGAATAATAATAAATAAATAAGAAAATAAGTACGGAACAAAATACATTGTTTCATTTAAATCACCTAACTTAAAATTTACAGAAACTCGTTTTTACACATTGTATACTTCATACTTCGTATGAAGTACCACAATTTAGAAGGTGAACCATGGTGCACACAGAGCATGGTGCACCTTAAGAACACTATTATATGATTAAAAGAACATCTGGTTATGTGAAAAGAATTGAACATGGATATATATTATTTATATTTTTAATAAATAGTGAAATAATATGTTAATTTTTATAACAAAAAAGTGAAATATTATATTATATGTTCTTTTGTCGTAGTGTCATGTTCTTTTGTTTATGCACATGTGTTCTTTTGGTGCACATGGTGCACCATGCTCACTGTACACCATGATCCATAGTCCACGGATTGAGTGAAGTACTACATTGATTATTGACAAACCTTCATGTGAATCAATAATTATAAGCTTACATCAAAATCAATTTTTAATATCCGAAAACCATTTGAAAATTTACATAACTACCGAGTAAAACTATAATTACTGTCACACTTGGTATTTATTTTTTACAGTTTTACCAAGTACCAAAGTGTACGACTAGAATAAGGCTTCAGTGTATACATAAGAGACGATACAGTACAGTTGATGAACACAAGGAAATGTCAGAGTCAAAATCTTGTAAAACGGTAAAGTTGGTCAAGTACATGTCTTTCTCTTTTTAGATGGTTCTAATTATATTATACGGAATACCCTTTCTTTTTATTTCCCTATTCTATAACTAACCATTATTCTACTAATTTGGTTTAGCTATATATAGCCACGGGTGTCACCAACGGACAAGTAATAAACATTATACCAAGTATTTATTTAAGTTTAGATTAACAAATTTAAACATAGTTTAATCACATAGTTTTTCTTTAATTTACTAGGGAGACCGTTTTTCCAAATGACCCAGCAGCATGTCAGAGAAACAGAATTTCAGATCACAAGTTATGAACAATTGGACCATTAAAGAAGATGCCCTATGTGTGATTAACAAGTTTACAAAATGCCATATTAACCGCACACAAAATAACTTTAAGTTTAATAATAAGTTAAGATAAGTTGTCTTTTATAAGTTTACTCTCTTACAATCAAACTTAAACATATTTAATAAGTTCATATAAGGCCAATCAGTTATAATAAGTACAGATAAGTTCGGATAAATTTAGGTTTCTCACGTGAAAATATGCCAATCGTTGGTTTGATCTTAGATTTTGGAATACCAATTTCTTACCAAGTAGTTATACTTTTTAATCAAATAGTTGTGTTCTATTACTATTAATTATACTCTCCGGTCTCCAATCGATAGTTATAATTTCTAGTCAAATATTTCCTTTGTTTATTTTTTATAGTTGCAACACTTTGTTTTTTACACTTTCACATATTCTACTTTGTTTATATTTTATAATCTATACTTAAGGATATGTGAGATCTTGTTAGATTCGTTTTGATATACATTTCACGAATATCATTTAAAAGAAATAATTATAGATATTAATTGTTCATGTCAAGCATTGACAGTCGTGGAAAAACAAAAGTGTTGCAACTAAAAGAAATGAATGAAGTAGTTACTTTTTTAATATTGACATCAGCAGTCTTACACATATGACAGTCTCATTAAAAACACACTCTACAACATGCCAAATTTGATACAACTATAATTTTAAGTTCGCAAGAGGAAAGACAATAATGTAAACAAACTAAACTAATATCTAATCTAATATGTAGCATGTAGGTGACATAAACCCAAATAACAAACCATCAAATCATCTTATACGGAGTAGTTCATAATAATCCACGCGGAAACACAAAAAGAAAGTGAAAATCCGCCCCAAAAAAAGGCCCACGTGTGGAAAAGAGAAAATGAAAAGATTAAGAAATAATGAAACACGATCTTTTAGAATTAAGTGAATGGGTTTAAATAGCGTAAAATGCATACAAGTGATTACACTTTGCAAAACTTGGGATACCTTTATTGTTTGCAACTTTGCATACCGTGTGGGCGCCTTATTCTTCATTGAAATTCGAGCCAATTCCTCCAAGTTTTAATTAAGCCTACCATCAAAGTTCAAACCCACCTTTTCCCACAATTTCTATTTCCTTTTTTTTCGCCTTCCTGCAAAGCACGCTCTGCTAAAAGAGAGAGTGAATCCAGGTAATATCAAAGTTTTTTTTTTTTCTTTTTCTTCTGGAATCCTATGCTTAAATATTTATCAAAATATAAAATGATGTCAAAATATTGATCAATCTTATCATATTAAAAATGGGTACGGAGTTGAGTTATGTTAGATTCCTACATCATCATTTTGAGTAATGGATACTGTTCCCTACCTTACCCATCCTTTTTGTGTTTTGGTAAATTGGAGTTTCTAACATACAATTATGTTTTATTATGCCTCTCTACTAACCAACCAAAACTAACTAACACAATCGGATAAATTGCATTGCATGGGACATAACAAGAATGTCATCCATCTACCATCTTAAGATCATAGGAATATAATGTACTCCATATTGATTATCCAAATTTGGCTCGGTGATTGGATAGTCAATGCAAGTCAATAAGATAATAATTTAAATAAGTTCAAATCCGATGAGTTTAAGGATAATAATTTAAATAAGTTCAAAAAGATAAATTTAGTAATAATAAGTTTAGCTAAGATAAGTAAAAATCTAGGTGAGAAGAAAACTACTTTAGTGACTTATATTATGCATATTATTGCTTGTAATAGTCCACAACTTTATTTTCATTTGAATTTAATTTGTTGCTATTCACCCCGTACTCTCTCGTGATGAAAGTTTCTTATTGTACTTTTCTCCCCTACTTTCATAACAAAACCAGTTCAAGTGAATGCAGCAACAAATCAGACAATGTCACAGTTTCCACATCTCAGTAACGAGTGTATCTAGGGTTTGATTCTCATGAGGTCTAGTGGCGACTATTGGGCTACAACTCTACAAGCATTTTCTTTTGTTAAAAACAAACTATTGCGTAGAAATGGAGTAAAACTATTGATCACGAGTCATTAAGGAACAAACATAGTGACACTGACAAGGCCAAAAAAGAAACAAATTGCATTACTAGGAACAGCAACAAGTCCTATCATGGAAGATGCTAGCTAGTATACCAGAACATGTTAGTCATACACAAAGTAATCAACAGATTGCAAAAAGACTCAAACCCAATTTACCTAATTTATTTTTGAACAGCTTTCAATATAAATATTTTCATGTGCTCTTTGCAAAGAGATCACACTCTTAAGGGCCCTTCTTTTGTGCATGCCTATGAATAGACTCCACTTATCTTTCTCTATAATTTCATCACCTACATTATGCAATTTACAGAGTAGCATGGTCAAAAGTTTCACATAAAATAATTTTCTTTTAAGGGTTGTTTTTTTTATTTATTTATTTATTTATTATTATTATTATTATTATTATTATTATTATTATTATTATTACTTCTTCCATTTCTTTATGATCGAGATAAACGAATAAATTAACTAAAACAAAAAAAAAACTTAAAGATTACTCTGCAGCAATCCAATCATTTCCTTTTACTCGTATAAATTATTAGAAAAGGTAAACGATAAATTAATTAGTTTTTTATGAACTTTCTAAGATATATTGTTATGGGTTGGTCCATTTTTTCTATTACTTCTTCCCGAATTTTATTTTTATTTTTTAAAATTGCTACTTGACATTCTTTTTTTTTTCTTTTTTTTTTGACATGCATTTTAGGAAAGATTTAAACAAAGTGGACGAATAAATAAATTAATTGGTTTGGTTCATTTATATCATGTCTTTCCCTTTTCTTCTCTAAATTTGCCAGTTAGAATGAGGGGTAACAAATTAAGAAAATTGATGGAGGGTATACCAAATAATAAGGGGGATGACCCTTATTAAGGGCAGTGGACACCCCCTCCTCAGCTTTTGAAGCACTGACAAAATCATAGCTTATGCCTTAGGGGGGTGGAGGGGTATCCATTTTAATAACTTTAAAAATATATGGTGCTACCTTAATAAGGTCCCATATCATGAACAAAATATTTAAATTATTAACATAAAAATACAAAAATAAGATATGTAATAATCATATAAATATCTCTTAAAGGACAAGAATAATACCACTATATACTAATCTTGTTGTATATGCTGTTATCAGTATTTATTCAGGGGAATGTATGATGAATGAATGTATGTGATTATTTTTAAAGATTATGATTAATTAATTAATTAATTATTATTGTAATCCACATGATCTAGAAAGGGAGCCCTTAATCTAATCATTTCCATTGATATTATAATCTAGCATTATCCTGCAGGAGCAGTCATCATGTCATGTATATGGAAGCAGGGCTCACAAAGGAGACATTCAGGGAGATCAGTTATCATTCATCTGGGTTCTTCAAAGTTATATAAAATCATATTTTGATAGAAAATGATGATGAACTTTCGAATTAAAATGGGTACATTGTGATCAAAGGAGCATCCCATAAACTACAAAGCATAAGTTTTGGCACAATCAATGAAATACAAGGAAATGTTACCAGTGTTCAAACCAACATGTTTATATGGTCAACATGTGAAGAAGACAAAATCAAACAACTTAACTATCTTAATCATTTATATAAGTTCCAAGTTAAATGATTACTTTCCTTATTTGTACTTTGACTGCAATTGAATAGCATAATCTTTCGAATTTAGGAAGTGAAGACCCTTATGTGAAGACAACTGTGCTTACCGTTAACGGATAATAATTGTAGTTAGTGTTTGATTAAAGAATGTAAAATATTTTTAACCAAACAACTTTAACATTAGACAATGATTTTCTCTCAAGCTCCAACAGAGGACTGCTATGACAACTCTTGGTGAAAGATGCTACTCATGAGTGTTTATTCTGTACTTATGAAATATAAAAAGTGGCACAAACTTGAACTGCAGAATCACATTACAATCACTAGTTACACAGCTGAATGGTGGAGCCACATGGTTCTACTCTAGATAGCGGTCGGTTAGACTGGTTTCGGGTCTGGTTAAATTCAGATTCCAGCTTAAATATACGGGTGGGCTTCATATTTGATACCAGTTTGGCTAGAAATGATGGGCCAGCCCATTATTAGATAGATAGAGTTCCAGTTGAAATCCTGCTCAGTCAATGTATCATCTTTACCTTTTCCAAGTAGCCAGTTATTGAGTTAAGTGTTGTTAACTTTCTCCAAAAAACAGACAGATAGACAGACAGTTGGAGCACTCATGTCCTCTGCAATTTAGTTCGTTTTTCAACAATTATGATCTTCAGTGTTTCCCACAAACTATGCTACTCAGAACCCTGCGTTGGATCCATGACGGTCGGACATGGATATGGACACTTAATACTTGATACCTAATTCATGAAAACATACCCGGCCCATGTAGTGGCCATGTCAAACATCAGTACCAGTGGCCGGGTGGGAGTGTCCGAGAAGCATAGGCTACAAGTTAAGTATTGCTCTCATAGGGTGTTCAGTGTTCATTGTTCAATTATATCAGAGATTGACCTCCTTTAAGGCTATACGACTGAACTCAATTTCAGTCTAGCAACAACCATTACAAGACACTACTAGACTAGGTCGATTTGTCAACAAACCATTAAATGCTTCAGATGATTCAGTCAGCTACTTGACTTGCTACTCAAGTCCGAGGTTGTTGCAGCTTAAGCGGCCTTTCAACTGTTGATACAAAGCACAGAAATGCAGTCTCATTCTCCATTCCCCAATTTAACAGCCATAAATTAAACGGAAGGACTTCTTTGTAGCCTAGGGAAGAAGGAAGTGAGTCAGAAAAGACGCTAACTACTGCACAAGGCCCCAGCTTTATCCTAGCGAATAGAAGATGCTTAGTTCCCCACAACACAAGGATTGGCATGCTTTCGTAAAGAACATAGAGATAAATGATTGGACAGATCATTTGAGTCAATGCGGTCTTAGTGAGAAGGAAAAAACATGAATTCTCAAAGAAGACTCTATATGACTATATTGCACTAGTGCGGTCGTTCCTGCCTTAGAAGCAACATCGTAACTGGTTTATGAATGTAATTAGCCTCTATATTTCACTCCGATCATGAACAATCTGGGAGACTCCACTAAGAATATACAAGTCTGTGACAAACTGATTGGTGTAACAAAAATGACATTTTGTCGATATGCAACTGTCTGTTTCCTTAGATCATCAAACACCCGATCAGATCTGATCAAGAACAAGCTAGCTGACGACTACAGGGGAAGCTTTTTCCAACACACTAGACTCAATAAGAGTATTCTAACTTCCTTATTCGTCAAATGATATTTCATATTGTTCTAAATAAACTACAGCCAGAAACTCGGAAAATAATTATTCTCAGTATAAACTCCATTCAACAATTTCCACACCAAACACAAACTCATCCTTAGTTCTAGAGATATTTGACACAGAGAAGGTGATCTCAGTGCAGCATCTCTTACTCACAGATAGCGCATATAAGTATGATCAGTCATGTCTTGGTTTGATGCTGCAAAGATGCAAACCTAATCATAACTCCACGAGAAATGGGCTATATACAATGTGCTTTTCCGGTTTAATGGCCTTTAGTAAGAAAGAGTTCTATATAGCAACACAGATTCATTAGTCCTTTGGGAATTGGGATATCAAAGAACTTGTTCTCAATGATTGTAGAGCTAATTCCCACACTCGGGAAGGAAACTAAGGTCTTACAGCATAATTCCTATCAGTTCCTGAATGCAATTAAACTCTTAGGTGAACCTGCTAGTTGTACCCCAAAGTTATGTTTCACTCATCCAATCATTTTTGCTCATTTGAAACTCTCCAAATGAACACAGAAAACCATACATACACCTACCTCTAGCAGTACCCGGGAAGTTCCAATTTCCAAATTGTATTTTCTCCAAAAAACACAACCAAATTTGCTCCAACAACATATACAAAACTAATATCACAATCCAATTTCCACAAGTATCATCAGAATAGCAGTGAAACAACCAAAAACTATACCAAATTTCATTCACTTTACAACAAAATTACAACACATATTACAGTATATTGCTAGCACTTAACCAACAAAACATTGTACTAAACCCCCCAAAAAATAGAATTAAAATACCAAAAGAAATGAGAAAATTTACATACCTCAATTAGTTAATAAAAAATCAAAACCCTTTAGCTTTAGGAGCAGTTTCTTTGAGCACGACAGGATTCTTGTCACTCTTGTCAGTCATAGAAAGACAATACTTAGCAATTTCCCTAAATTTAGGGACACTCCTTAAATCAACTTTAGTCCCATCTTTTAAGGTAATGATGATGTCACCCCATTCCCCAATAAACCTAGGAACAACCTGAACATCCTTAATCACTTTGTACGAAAAATCACTTCTATCCTCTCCAGTAAACCCAGAAATTACAGTTACCCTTAAATTTGTGAACCTGTACCTCAAAAAGAATGCCCTTGAAACTGCAGCTAGGGTTAAGGGAAGCCATACTAGGGTAAAACCCAGAACTAGATTTGCGAGTAAGTCGCCGTAGTGAGCGCCGCCGTCGAAAAATATGGTTTCTTGGGAGGCTTTTGAGGTGGGGTTGGTGGGAATCGCGGCGGAGGTGGTGGGTTTGTTGGTGGGGGAGGAAGAGACTTGGGTTTTGGTGGTGGTGAGTCTGGTGGATTTGAAAGTGGGTATTGAAGGGTATGGTAGGAGATTTTGGTAGTGGTGATGTTTAGTGGTGGAGTAAGGAGATAGAATTGAAGCGGTGGTGATGGTGGTGGAAGACGCGGCGGAGTAGGACATGATTTTGGCGGGGTTTTAGTGACGGAGGAGAGGGGTGGATGAGGTAGTTAGAGATGGTTTTTTAGCATCGTTTGTTTTTTCTATCTGTGTGGTTACTGAGCTTCTTGGAGAATTGAATTGCGTGGCGTATGATTAACCAATCAACGTGAATTTCCAACCTTCGATTTTCCACATATTTTCCGGGAGCTCCGCCAAGTCAATAGTCTGCGAACAAAATATATCAAGGGCTATTTTTGTAAATAAATTATTCAAAATACACTATATCTTTTTATCATAAAATTATTTTCTTTAATTTTTATTTTTTAAAAGTATCAAATAGATAGTGCATTGCAATTTTTAAATTGTATATTTTTTCATTTACTAAAATATCACTTGATATACCAATCAAGGGGATTATTTTGAAATTTCTCTATTTCCTAGAGTAGAAATCTTTTCACACACCATTTTATCACATGTGTAGCATATTCTTTTGTTGATCGATAGCTATAGTTAGTCATTCAAGTTTTATTTTCAATAAATTATCTAAAATTATAATACTGCAGAGTATTTCATATCAAAATATAGGAATAAACGGCACACAAGTGATACACAAATTATGGGACAAAAAATTTGAACTCTTAAATCCTTAGAATCGAATAATAAACATATTTGTAATAGATTAGATAAATAACATGTATGGATCATACTTCATAAGTATTTTAAAGGTTTATCGATGTTTAGTTGTATATGAGTAAGGTTATAATATTTTCAAGTTAGGTTAATATTTGTGCATGGGTCAATATAGTTTTTTCTTTTTATATGAAAAAATGAAAAATACTGATAGTTGCCTTTGCCTTTGCCTTTGCCTATTTATGTTTCATAATATTAATTGTATTAACATGAGTCACATGGCTATGAGTCTATGAAAATGGTGTTACCTCCATCACAAAACACATTTGCAAATTTAGTTTTTTAGAAAAAGACCATTTATTGTCAAAAAAAAAAAAAAAAAAAAAAAATACCATTCACACGTTATATGCAAGAATTCGTTGTTACGCTTTCTACATTCAAATCCTATAATTAGCAAAAATTGAATTATGAGCCCAATTTGATAGCCCAACACAATATAAAGTGTCAATAAAGAAGGTAAATTTGAGAAGCTATACATTTTTGTTTTTTTTTTTCAAGGAAAAGCTATCCATTGATTTTAATCATTTCAAGGTTAATTATACACATTTCTCCAAAAACCAACCCCAACGTTATTCTTATTGTAGATGTTAAAATTGAGTTTACTAGTTCGTAAAGTAAATTATGAATTGCCCTATTTCAGGGTTTGATATAGGAGGATTCGGTATTTATTTATATCGGAAAACTTTCAATTTAATATAAATTAAATTTTTCATGAAAAGAAATGGCATTCAACCATGTTGGTTCAGGTATGGTAAGTTTTTTTTGTTTTGTTTGATGGGGTATGGTAAGTTTAGATTCATACAATATCGAATAATAATTATTTTAGTTAAATCAATCAAAATAGTCTTCTGGTCCAGTTTAATACTTCAGTTGTTCCAAGTTTTACAAATTGAACCTTCTCAAATTCTAAATTAAAGTAGCCCTCCAAACTCATTAATTCGGGATTTCAGGATACCAATCTAATATATATATATAAAGGGGAGTTTTTTGGAGAGCATTCGGAGCGCCACGTAGGAATGTCCAGTCACAAAATCATTATTAATATATTTTAATTAATTAAAAAAAAAGATAAATTAAAACAAAATCATTATTAATATATTTTAATTAATTAAAAAAAAAGGATAAATTAAAATTTCCATTGGATCAAAGTTTCCGTTGGAATGTTAGGTATCAAAATCTTACTTTATGTTAAGAATCCTAACACCATAAGAGTGCTAACACCTAAAAATTTCGTTAGAATGTTATTTACATTTACATTAGAATTTTATTTACATTATAATTCTACTTGGATTAAAATATAATCATTATTAATATATTTTAATTAATTAAAAAAAAAAAGATAGATACATAATATGATAAAGATAGATTCCAACAAAAAATTATCTTACTTTTCTTTTACCTTTTTGTATATATATACATATAAGCTCATGGCTACCAAAAATCCTACTTCAACAATCCACAAAAACTCACGGTTGATGGTACTCCCTCCATTCCTTTTTGTTGTACCCATAAAGAATGTTGGGTGTTTTTTAAGAAAATTGGAATCTTGGGTTGTATTGGGATATGAGTAATGATTGGGTGTAAGAATAATGATTGGGTGTAAGAGATTATATATTTAAAATAAAGTAAGGAGAGAGAAAATATTAAATAAATAACATAAACGGGAGAAATTAAAAAATCAAAAAGCAAACAGATTTGAACTCAACAACAACAAAAAAATCACCCAGATTTCGATTAAAACTTTTCCCAGATTTCCCTCTAAAACTTTACATCCAGATTAAAAATCACCTATCTTCGGATCTTAAGAACCCAGCCTAAGACAAATTCGATTTCGATTAAAAAAATCTTAAGATCCGTAGGATCAATACGGATAGGTAAAAATCACCTATCTTCGAAATCAACAAACAAAAATTCAACCCAAATAACTCCGATTTAAAATCAACAATATGGGTGAATTAAACCCAAATAACAACAACAATTCGAACAAAAAATCAAGAAATAGTGCGCCTCAATTCATGTAAAACAACTAGATCTTCATTTCTTAAGCAACTTCATACGGAAAAACAACTAGATCTTCATTTCTTAAGCAAGATCCGTCCAAATGAACCCAGAAATTCGAGAAAATTCAACCCAAAAATCCAAAATTAAACCCAAACATTCGAGAAAATGAACCCAAAATTAAACCCAGAAAATCGAGAAAATCAAACCAAAATTAACCCAAAATCGAGAAAATTAAACTAAAAAATTCGGCCAAAATCAACCTAAAATTTCAACAAAATTCAACCCAAAATTCGACCAAAACTCGACTAAAATTCGACCAAAACTCGACCAAAATTCGACCAAAACTCGACTAAAATTCGACCAAAATTAACCAAAAAATTCGACATAAATCTATCCGAAAAACTCGACCAAAACTCGACTAAAAATACACCAAAATTAACCAAAAATTCAACCCAAAAAATTTGAAACATGAACACAAAAATAAATTCATACCCGATTAATCTCAATATCACGATTTTGAGGATTTCGAGGTCAAATTCGACCATGAAAACTCTAGATCTAGAGTTTTCATGGTCGAATGTCAACATCTAAAGCCATAATACGTATTCCGGAGGGTGGTGGCGGTGGCGGAGGACCGGAGGTGTGGTGGTGGCAAGAGAGATTGAGCGAGAAAAGTGTTCTTGAGAGATTTAGAGAGAGAACAGTGAGATAAGAAGGAGGAGAGAGAGAAAAGAGAGAGGAGGAAGATAGAAAATGAAGAAGGATGTTCTCCTCAAGAGAAACAGAGAAAGAAACAGAGAGAGGAAGGAGGAGAGAGAGAAAAAGTGACGACCGGTTGAAAATGAAGAGAGAGAAGGAGATAGGGATGGGTGAAAGTGGGAATAAAGGATGAATAAAATAATGAAAGTGGTGAAATTTAGGTTGGAAAAAGGGTAGAATCTTAGGGTTTTTTGGTAAATAGTGGGGAATCTTAGGGTAAATTGGTAAAAAAACTATGGCCAAAAATAGTAAAGATTCAGTAGGGGAACAACAAAAAGAAATGCCAGAAAAGGAAATGGGAACAACAAAAAGGAATGGAGGGAGTATAATTTTAGTTAATTAGGTCCGTGTAGCCGTAATTAATATACGAGCACACAATTATATACTGAGTATTTTCGTTATTATATAATGGTATACGAAGTAGTTTGCATGGTTCAAAGGAACCTTCATGTGTTTGAAGCTTTCATCTTAATAGCCTTCACAATTTTAGTTGAAGTTGCGTTATAAATGCCGTGACTTGAATTAGAGTTTATATGAAGTATAATCCTAAAACTGTGCTGATGATTAATAAAAGTAAATTGGTTCTCTCCTTAATTGCTTGCATTTCCTTTTCCTTTAAAATACTATAGAATTCCCGAAGACTTTGGCCAAACTCCTCAATTGTTTCATTTTTTCAATTCTCCTCCTACCTTCTCAGATCCCTCTTATTCTTTAGATGTTTAGATATCTAGATATTTCCTTTTTTAAGCAAGTCCATTATGTTGGAGATAAACAATTTGTATTTGTTTAAGCACTGTAAAGAGAGAACAAAAACAGATTCAAGATCATGTGCTGCATATATAAACTAATGCTGCAACAATAGGTTTTCCGTATATAAGATGTACACTACAAAAGCAAGGTGAACTCTACCCTAATATCACACATAAAACCGTTAATCACAACCGTGAGAGGTGATAGATGAAAAGAGGTAAACAAGTAAACCAATACGTAAACACAATTTAATTTTAGCCTAAACGGTAACAATTTTAATTGATATAGTTTAGGCTACACTTTAAGCTATTAACAACGTTGTTTTTAATAGTTGGCTCCAACATATTATACTAAACCAAAATAATGGTCAGCCTGAACATAAACGAATCTAAATTTGAGGTCTTATACTGAAACAATAGACGAACTATTAAAATAATGCATGGTGTGATAGCTTCTAATTAATTTTTAATAAGTATTCACTTCTCTAATGTATGGTGTGATTATGATCCAACTTTTTTTCCCAGTTTGGATTGCGTTTTTCAGTTGGAATTTGAGTCAGATAATGCTAATACTTTTTTAAGGAGTCTATAATTAACATAGCATCATTATTATCTTTAAAATATTCCATATGAAAAATGTTCTAATGAAAATTTATCATATTCTATCTCTTCCATGCTTTATATTCTATATATGTTACCCATAATGATAAGATAAATATTATAAAAGATGATAACTAAAATAGCATTCTAATTATCTTTAAAATACCCCATACGAATAAAATATCCTAACGAAAATTTATCATATTCTATCTCTTCCATGTTTTGTACTACGTGTAAATTATCCATAGTGATAAGATAAATATTTGAAAAGATGATAACAAACAAAATGATAGTAGATTTTCAACGTAAATTTATCCTACGTACTTCTACTTTTTAACATAATAGAGTTTTACTTACATTAAGCCTTTGATATTCGTAACATAGAGTGTAACCCGTGATTTAAACCCCTACAAGACTACAACTCTTCAAGTGCTAGATGCGAATAATTAATTCAAATGACAATTACTAATACATTATTATAGTCGTATACAGTATTTAAGCACGACATTACCAAGAAAACAACAACTAATGTTTCAAAGCTGGTAACAAGTAGGTAATGACAATTACTTTACTAATACATTATTATAAAAGTGCGATAACATACACATGATATACGATTAACTTCTATTTTTAGATAATTATCAAGCATGTAATAGAGTTTTATTTATATTAAACGTTTGATATTTGGATCAATTCATATCATAAATTTTAATTATGATAATTATTATTAAGTATTTAATAGAGTTCTAATAGCATCACATGAATAACTAACTCGAGTTTTCCCATTATTGAACTAACCATTTTATAAACTCGGTTTTTCTATGAGACTCTTATGCATAAACATTTTCAATGTTAAGAAAATATTTATATTCTAACTTGAATAGGGATCTATTTTAACTTTCTATTATATGTGTAATTTATAAAACACCTATTTATATATGATAACACATGTTGTAATGATTTGGCGGGTTTATTTAGAAAAATGATCTAGGAAATTCTTTAAATTGTTTTTTAACAAATAATCAGACATTACAGTTTCTATTTTTCATGTTTGCCAATACGTATTTTGTATCACTTTAATCTCTAATAATACATTAGACAAAATAATAACATTGATATTCTTAATGTACCCATAAAAATGGATCAAACAAGACCCTACATGAATATGTTTTTTTCTTAAGTATTGGAAAGAGTTTAGTAGATTCTCTTCAATTATGAATACCGTTAACATTCGAAAGTGTAACATTAGAGGCAAAGGGAGTAGTTGTTTTAGTTTGTTATTTATCCATAGTAATAACTAATAAGAGTTAAAAAAATAAAAGTACAAATTGGATCTCACAATTAAAATAAAATAAAATAAATGATTAACGTAATTCTTGATCACAATAGTAAGTGAGTATAGTTCTAAGAACGATTAACAAATCATATTTAAAAAAAACCGTGCATCGCACGGGCTTAAATCTAGTATTTTCTTATTTCTTTGAATGTCTATCATACATATGAACCATAACTATGGTGGTAGCCGTACTATGTCAAAAAAAAAGAGGCTATGGTGGTATGGAAATTGGGAAGTGCCCTTAACTCCTTATGGACTTGGCCAATATACTTGGCCCACGTGAGAAACCTAATGCTACCCAAAGTAAACAGACCACGTGGTCCAATGCTTGTTGTTCACTGCTGAGCTCGTGCACCACTAGACAGCTGGCACCTCGCCCGCACAAGAACACGAACCTAGCTAGTCTTCACATTATTACTTGTTTTTTATTATTAACTAGTATTTGGGTACGGGCGATGCCCCAGATTATTTCGTAAATAACAATAATTATCATTTTTTTTAAAATGAAATTTTGTTTGAGTTTTGTCAGAACATAAGTTTTCTATATTATATTAATTTTAATTTTGCATAGATGACATCTAAAAGATTATAGCTCAATTGGTTAAAATGTTTGTTACGTAAAGAATCTATCTATTTATAAACTTGTTACTATTATTATTTTTTAAGCCAACTTTTATTTCTAATTGGTCCAACTTTTCAACTCAATAAATGTCATTCACAATTTGACAAGTTAGCAATCTGTGTGATTTTTAATTATTGGTTCATTTTGATAATAAAATGATCTTATTGGTTGTTTCAATGATTAGTGGATTGAAGTATGAAGTTTTTTTTTTTAATAAAAGATGAAATCAAATTTGCACTATATTCAAAGAGAGTAATAAATGTCAGAATTTGGAAAGATGAAATCAGATTTATGATTGAATCTAGAATATTTAAAATTAAAAAAAAAAAGAATCTTAATTTACGTTAATAAACGTGCCAAATTCCAAACGTAACAAACATTTTGAAACGGAGGGAGTAGTATAGATAGATTAATTATTGTTACTCCGTATTTAAATTAATTTAAATAAACTGAAGTGAACTGCAATTAAGCCAAAAAAAATAGGACCAAACTCTGATATAAAGTATGCAAATTGGTAGTGTAAATTGGTGCACCCGTGTAGGGGTACAATTTTTACTGAGTAAACAGAAGTAGCTATCGAAAATCATGCTCATTTCAAAGAGTATAGTGAATTACTCCAGGTAACAATGGTTTATTTATGTTAATTTTCTATTTTATTTCTCCGGTGGTGTATGTCATTAATTTATCACCTTGTCTTCTTTGTCTCATTTACGATAATGTATTACGAGGTGTTAGGGAGTCTAAAAAGATCAATTGCGTAAAAAAGCTTTAAAGAAGTGATAGATTTTTTATATATAAGGAAACGCATGTGGAGTCAAAAAAGTGTTAACTATTTTACTCTTTACTACTTTTTTCGTTTGATTATACTCATAACGTTCCTCACTTATACATGTCAATGCAAAACTATAATTATTAATATTTTTGATTCTCCCTAAGCAAAAATTACAAAAAAATAATATTTTGAAAATAAAAATTGAGACGAATTTAACAAGATCTCCACATGACTGTGTTTTATTACCAACAATAATCAAAGTAGACTATATTAATAGTGCAGAAACTCCAAACGTTGGGAGTAAAAACTAGCAGAGATAGTATTAATATATTGAAACGGATGAGGTGGCGTCAAAAAAGTAATTGACTATTTTACCATTTACTTAAATCGGACAAACAAAACAAATCACACAAAAATATTTTATACTACAATATAGAAGGGAATCATTTTTAAAGATATTTACACATTAAAATTAGGAACAAAACATGTAAAACTAATAATAATAATAATAATAATAATAATAATAATAATAATAATAATAATAATAATAATAATAATTAACCAATTAAATATATTTATGTGCACATTTTAGAATGCTAGTTTATTTATTTTGTTCACCTTCTTTTTGTATTATGAATAATTTGTTGAATTAAATTCAACCTTGGGGGAAGTATGTTTATGTAACTAGCTTCTGAGCCCGTTCAATGAACGGGTAATTATATATGGTTGTTAAGCGATCTTTTAAAATGCTAATTTTGTTGAGAAATTGTGATTTCGGTGAGTTGAAACTTGAAAAAAAATATACAAATTAGATGGTGGATTTAATATCGATTGTTAAGGAGGGAAACGGGGTGGAAGAAGTTATATGAATTAAATGGTGAATTGATTTTGAATGAGAAAGATGAATTGTGGTGTTAAAGCTGTAAAATAATTTGTGAAACAAACAAAGAAAAAGGAAAAAAAAAAATTAATGGAGGAAAGATGAGATGACACATGTCACCTAATAAATCATGGTCTTCCTTTTTAAATACTAGGTATTGATTATATTAACGAATAAAGTTCTTTGGGATACAGTTATTGCTTTGAGGCCCAATGACTCAACAATTTTGTTGAAGTTTTACATTGCCATTGACAAACAGTCTACTACTTTACAAGTCCGGCCCAAAGATATGGGCAAATAAAAATGTTAAGTTGAAATAACTGAGCATGTCTGTGTATGCTGGTATGCGTTTTAAACTAACTAGTTTTATGGCCCGTTTAACGAACGGGCTAGTAGTAAGAAAAATGTGATTTCTTGTAAGAAAGTAAAGTTATACTGAATATTGTTATAGGGGGTATTGAAAAGTTACAAACTTAATATTTAAAACAGTAAATGAGAAGATCGAGCAACAGAATTAATATTTTTTCTTTAGAGTGTGTGATGAGCACTAAGACAATACAAATTACAATTGGAGGAGGAGAAATAAACCTGAGAATTATCGTGCACATTCCCTCCGCCTTTACCATTAGACCGATACCTCATTTGAATTAATGCATACTAATAGCTAATTTGTATTGTACCTCCAACTCAAGATATTATTGGTTAAATCTATGCATTATTGTGAAGTGTGAAACATCAAACGTTGATATTAAGATAAAGAAAAGGAGGATCCCTTACTATAAAAACAAATTACAAAAAAGTGAAAAACAAAAAGAAACTCTAGAAAATTAGAATATCCCCTCCACTCACTTTCGTGCTCTATCCGATCACTCTCTGTTCATTGTTCTTCCTCAGCATTGTAAACCACATATTAATTTCCATTTCTCACATTCTACCGCCTGAACACGTACATTCTACAACAATTTATCTGTAAAATCATCTGATAATTGTTATTCGTCTCCTAATTTTCTACCGCCTAATCCACACTGTCACACATTCTATTACAATTTGATATGGATGTGCAAGATATTTTGGTAGCTTGTGCTGTTTGTAAATATATTGGATTTAATCGAAATCGTGGATTGATAGTTTGCACGTGCAATAATGCTTATTGCTTTCTTTTGATTCCATTAGCGAAGGTGTTAAGCCTCCATAAGTGGTATTTGAAAAGGTTGGATACTTGGGGATGTGAATTTCACATCTAAATTATCTCAACTATAAATAGTTAGTGAACGATAGTATAAATTAAAACTACTTAGTTGCTAATTGAAGAGGAGAAAGTTAAGAGATTGAATTAATTATATTGAATAATATTGGGAGAAGAGAGAAGATGGCGGGATTGGTTGAAGTTCTACCGGAAATTGGGAATTAAATTATAACAGTAGAGTTAATGAGAGTAGATTAAAGGATTGAATTAAAGGTTTAATTGAATCGAGTTTGAATGAAGTTTGAACTGAATGTTTAATTAGAGATGAACAATTGAATGTTCACGAGAAGGTAATAGGGAAGATGGGTGATGCTGATGTTTCTGCCACATGTCTTCATAACAGTGTTGCTTACGTGTCTTTAAAATAAAAATGGTTATCTTTTTTAAATACTAGGTATTGATAACTAAATTTATTAAGGTCCTGCTTAGCACGTAGTAGTAGCGGTTGAGTAGCTAGCAACGGTAAACAGGGCCTAAAAGTAACTTATTGACTAGGTTAAAATGCTACCGCCTAACAAGCCCTAAAGATCGGTAAAAAATACGGAGTCGTTTTCATAGCTAGTTATATATATTCAAAATCGCGATTAAATTAGACGATTTTTCAAACTTTCTTAGAAAAATCGATGAGGTTACAGTTCAAGTGTTCAACAAATAGCTAGTGTTACCACTCAAAAAATACACCTTGTTACACCGCCAGCGGCGCGGATGGGAGTTGTGTTTAGGTGCATATACAGGATACGTAGTACTTCGTATAACACACAAGTACCGTGCATGTTGCTCATGCATCTACGTGACCGAACTAGCTAAATTTTTTTTTTTTTGATATAAGCTTAATTTGCATAAATAAAGAAAGTTTACACACTAAGGTCTTTATAGACCATTAATTACATAACCTACTAAACAAAGAACGTACAAATTGATAAAAAAAAAAACAAAAAAAAAAACTTAAGGGTAGTCGGCCTCCCTCGTGTTGGTACTTTTGTTGAGCTTGTCTTCTTTACACCACCAACTAGACAATATTGGACCAGGACCAATAGTGACTGTGATTTCTTTATAAGAGACGGATTTGAAGACGGACCGGTACACACTAGGAAGCTTCTTGAATAACCTGTGGAACTCGGGAAACAAGAAAAGAAGCAGAAGACTAACAATGCTCTGGGTTAGGTGGTGAGACCTTGTGTATTGCACACAAGTCTCGGAAGTCAATAAACGTACATGACTTAAATTGCATGCTAAGAACCCCCAAGATTGGGGAGCAACGCTGAGATAAGAAGTTTTTGAAAGCATTGAGAATGAACCTCAACACTAACCTAAAATGAGGATTAACAAAATCCCCAAGACCAAACAACAAACGCACCCCAATAGCACACCTTCCTAACTCTCATTACCCCTTCTCCCATCAACCAACATCCTCCAAGACCATAATTCAAGAAGGTAAAATCCTCCATTATACATACTCCCAATTTTTTACTATGTACGTAGTGGAACTTATGGTTTACTTCAAATATAATCGCCTATATTATTAGTCCACTCTCTTCGGTAGCTTAAAGAGAGTATTTCAATATTTTAATTAATTGTATTAAAAAAGAATAATTGAATGATATGCGTAGCCCTGAATTGAAGATTCTCGGTTTATACCAAGCTAAAAACGGATACAATAACTTATATTAAATATTAACTATATTGACCAACCCGTGATTTTGTTACGCATTCCTATGTTAATTTCAATTTTAAAAATGCATCAAAGGCTTATTTTTGGCTTAAAATCATATCCTAAGGGTTGCATAAAATTATTTTTATATTTTTATTAGGCTTAAAAATCCATTATGCAAATGACATCTCACTGTACATATTTACATGAAATTTCTTATGATGTTCTAGAAACAAGTACTCCCTCTGTCTCTTTTTGTTTTTGACGTTTGGTATTTTACACGCGTTTTAACGATTAATTAATGTGCATTGATATTTCTCAATTTTATAATATTTATCAAAATTCTGATATTGAGAATTAAATAAAAAAATTAATTTACTAATGGAAAAGTGTGAGAGATTACCAATGAATTTAATTGGTTAAAATATCATTGGACACAAAGTTTGATAGAATATTAAAATATTTATATAATAATATAAAAGAAAATGCAAATAACATTTGGTACACCAAAAAAGAAACACGTAAAGAACAAAAACAGACGGAAGGAGTAGAAATCATTTTTTTTTGGGCTTTAAAAGTTTTCATTTCGTGAAGAAGTCCCCGCAGAGGAAATCATAGTCTTTTTTGGCTTTACTACAAAGATTCATCTCATTTATCTAGGGAGTAATCATTTGGTTAAAGTTATTTGCACAAACTTCTATAAAAATAATGTTTGTTCTAATCAAACCACTAATCATATCTATATGGATGATTTTGACTTCATTAACATCGCTTCCTTCTCAAATTAATGATTATAATTAACTCAAACCTGAGATCTCAACAAATTAACATGGTCGGCAGAAATTATAAAAATCAGGGAGAATAATTAAGATACACAAAATTGATGTAAACTACAGAAGTACAGATTTTGGGAACTTTACATGATAAAATGTTTGGAAAAAACTGGTTGTAGCCAGCACTCATATTTGGATTGCTTTTCTTCTTTGCACCAATTGTCCTATATGGGCGATAAAAGTGTAGGTCATGTATGCAAAATCTGTATGGTAGACATGGCCACACGACTAACATCACAAGAAGTATCATCTAAAAATCACTCAACGTCATTATCATTATCATAACCCCATTGTCTCAAAGAGGCTCCAGCAAGAAGTGGGGTAAGAGGGGTCGGACGTCCGCAACCTTACCCCAGTAATTGCAGAGATGTTGTTTTCAATTGACCCAAATGCGATAACAGGACGACCACGGGATGACCATGGGCCGACCATCTTCTACTTCATAGAAAGGAATCGAAGAGGTTTTAAGAGGCATTTTGATTTAGTCCATTACATTCCCACAGCCAAAAGAACAAATGAATCTTTGGCTCAATCGGAAATGGACATAAAAATCACTCTTTTTCAAATTAAATTAAAATAAACCAATTTATATACTTCCTCCGTTCCGAAAATATCGTACCATTTTGTTTCTTACACTATTCACGCTACGATTTTGGTCATTTTTTGTGATTTGTATGTAAAAAGATTGTAGTCATGTGGAGTCATTTAGATTCGTATCGATATATATTTTCTGAATATTAATTATTTATAATTTTTACTTACACACGATTTGAGATATTAAGAGTAAAATTAATGTGTTAGAGGAGTAAAATCAATCATGGTGCGATATTTCCGAAACGGAGGAAGTACTTGTATAATTTGACAATTTAAATCACGTATCTTTAATATAAACGGAATTCACATCGTGGGTTACATAAAATGAAAAGAAAGACAAATATTATGTTCTTCTCGAATGAATCAATTTGAATTGAGTTAAACTGAATTAATAAAATTGAATGAAGCTGAACTAAATTGAATTAAAATTAAGTCCAAAAGAATGAGATGGAATAAAGGAGCAAAGTAGTGTAGTAGTATACTTTGTGGAGCTTCCATGTTCTTGCAAGCCCAGGTGGCCACCACATGCAATCTCCAAACATGACATGATTTGTTTCCTGGAGCATTTTGCAAAATCTTGAAGAAAATCCATTATAATCTTGATTAGGTATTTGATTAATTCCATTTAATCTCGAAGCACGTGGCCACTTATAGGGCATCTACATTTATTAATTATTTTCACTTAATCTTCCACTAATTTATGTTTTTATTAATATTAATAAATTAATTATTTTACACTAATAAGATCATGTTGTTGACATCTGAATGAAACACATAAAAAAAATTGACAAAATTTCCATCCAACTTCCTGCTGCTAATTAACAACTTAATCTGTGTACTTGTGTGCACATGATCCCATGTTTTATTCTACTCCGTAGTATTATTAAATTAAGTACTCCGTAGATCACTTAATTACTTGATAAATGTGCCCTGATATTTGGGGAATGATCTTGCAGTGGCTAATTATTTTAATCAATGCTCAATCTACTAATTGCATCATAACTTTTCATTGGGATTGGAGCTTATCTTAGTAAATTCTTGATTAAGATAGTGGTAGAGCTATCATCAATGGCCCGACCCGAATTCTTTTGGGTTACAACAACTTTAGAAACGTGTTTTAGACCAAAGTCCGAGCTCGACCGGCAAAGTCCGCCCCAATTATACGGGTTTGGGCATGAGGTTTCAAAGTAAACTCCTGACTAATAAGTCCATCCATGTTATAAGAGTATCGTGTTACATCAATTTGAAGTTGGATCTAATCAGTTTTTAGCTTTACAACTCTAATAATTACAATATAAATAAATAAATAATTATATTCGATTACTACATATATCATGAGGAGTATATGTACTACGGAGTATTTTATGTTTCTAGTAATAGTGAATTAGGTATTGTTTATGATTATTAGAAATTCGAAACTCGAGAATTGAATTGAAATCATAATAAATGAGAAATATATTTCAAAATAAATTATCCTATCCCCAAATTTCAATCAATATATATGTTTATACAAATAGATGATGGCCCATATATAGGATCATATAAATTCATAAAATAGTTTGATTTCCTTCACATCAAAGGGTTTGAGCCCTCATCTAGCTCGTCACCTTTGCAAGACTTTGTAGAGGGCAAGATTCCTCTTCTTGAATATGGTGGATGAAAGTGGGCCCATATTATAAATCCTTGACATCATCATACTCTAAAGAACAGGAATGGCACAAAAAGACTTCAATGAATTCAATCGAGTGCTCCAAAAAATAAAAGTAAAAACAAAGACTACGTACCAATTCATAAGCTTGGTATGTCGGTATGTTAGAAACAAGTAAATGAGTTGTAAGTTTGTAACACAATTGTAGTCATCTTAAATCACATGAAAGTTTCCATTTACGAAATTAAAATATAAGGAGAGTGGCTAAACTTACTGTATTCAATTTATACACTCAGTTAAAGATGGATATGGGTGTTAGATAATAGTATTCACTTTGCATATGTGGGACAGTGGGAGTACTCTGCCACATGGAAGAAATATGTTGTTTTACATATCCTTAAATATAGCCATGTGATTCATATATAAATATATTGAATATGTGGTGGCTTGAGTTACTGGGCCAAGTGTGATTTTGGGCTTGGTGTGCCATTACTGGGTTAATAATATGGCTATATATTATTAATTAAAAATGTTATTAACTTTAATATTTTAATTAATTAGAATATTAATTATTCATTTGTTTTTATAGGATAATATCAGAGGTGGTTATTTGGTAATTGCCTATTATTTTTCTATTAACCTAAGGCAAAAGATTAACGCTTATTACGTTTTGCCCATATTTCTCACAATGTCAGTTTTCCTCCAAAACACATGCATGTTCATGAGAATGGTTGAGTTTGTTGTATTGCATTCGTGATTAGAAAATCCTGGGGTAGATTAGCTTTGATCCCATCAACAATATAGTGGGGGATAATTTTATACTAAGGACATAGATTATCTCGTCCTAACCTAATTTCTGAATTTACGTTTTCCATAATTCAAAGTATAATTTATAACAATGGGCAGTTTCGGTTCATGCCTCGTGCCAAGACCACATGCTTTAGGGCTAGCTAGGCCCGACCACTAGATATGTGTTGCACCTTATCGGAATTTTCTACAGGAAGGCTCAGGTATATCTTAAGTCTACGTGCTTGTGCGCCTAATTAATTTTACATATTTTAGCGTGTTTTTTCTTTCTTGTTCAAAATACTACAGGCCAGGCCAGCCTGACAAGTGACAACCCTATATTCACAGTGACTTGTCGTTCCTACTCCATATATAGACTTCCCGCCCCATCTATTATATTATATTAAAATAGACACCAGGAATGACACATGTCACTTCCTGGTGCAAATGTTTCCCGCCAAAAATCATTTCCTAAAAAAATATATCTACTTTATTCTTTTTTATTTTCTCTCCTTTTTTTTTCTTTTATATATATATATATATATATATATATATATATATAAATTATTATATGGATAAAAATTATAGGATTATAGAATATGACATTATTAGACAATTTTGGTAATATCTATTTTTTCCCAAATCATTTTGGTATTAAGGCTTTGTTGTTGTTGTTGTTGTTGTTGTTTGGTAATATATATTTTGGTCAAATTAGCATGTTAAACATATCAAATATTTTGGTCAAATCATTATATTAAACATATAAAATATATAATACGTAGTAGGGCGGAAATTATAATCGAGATTTGTTAGTTACACAAAAAATTTAAGGGATAAATATTTTGGTTCAACTTTTTATAAAAAAGATGGTCAAACAATAATTTTCTAATATCCGTGGGCCTACGAGACCTAATATGTTACTATACTGTGTGTGTGTTTTTTTTCTTTGTGTGTCATAATGTGCCCTTGTCATGGACCGATCCAACCATGTGCCATCTTTACGGTTTTGCACAGTATGTATAAATGACTATTTTTCACTCTTCGATTTCCCTCGGACTGCAAATTTGCGTTACATTTTACGAAGGTTTTTTTTTTTTTTTTTAAGGTGTGAAAAAAGAGAGACCTTTCATTGTCAAAATAAAGAGTGCAAACGTCCCCTTCACGAAAACGACCATTTCCCACTCTACGTCTATTTTCTTCCCCCTGATTTTTCCCCATCCTTCTCCTTGTCGTTATTCCTCCTTGGAGTGTGTGCTTGATACTCTTTTTTTATTTTATTATTATTTTTTAAAATAATTTATTTTTAAAAGAATACGTATAATATAAGTATTTTTTTTCCTAAAATTAAAAAATTAAAATATAATTTAAACATGGATTCACTAACTCCAAGTAGATTTTATTCACCGTTTCCAATGACCATAAAAGTAAAATATTTGGTGAAACATGAAACATGCAGTGATTGATGCAATCATCATTTGTTTGATCATTACCAACTTTTTGCTACTTAAAAAGTTATTGGGTATGACCATTGCAATAAAAAAGAAAATTAATTACTTTCCATTTTTAAACTTTTAAAACAGCAACTCTAATTATAGAGGGTGACAATTTGACCATGACTTTCTAATTTCGTCCAATATGCAATACTTTGAAATTGAACTTTTTAAGTATGATTACTTTAGTAGGGTTAAAATGTACGATGAAACAATAATAATTATGGTATTCATCTTATGATCTCATTGATGAATAAAGTTGAATATATCAAACAAATTGAGCGTAAAACTACTTAGGGAGTACAGAGCTAGTGATTGTTTTCATGAAAGTTTGATTCACAAAAGGGGATGTAGTCACGTAGAGGAGTAATTTTTAAATCTACTTGGTCAAACGAAAGAAATAAAGAAAAGTACAACTTATTACTACCTATATTCCTAGAAGTTTTTTTACGCCTTTAAATATGTATCAAAAGTTCAAAATTTTCACCGTAAATTCTCAACATTTTATATTACCTCCATTTCATAAAAAAGTTTACAGTTACTATTTGTACAAATATTAAGACATAAATAAAAAAGTTGGTTGAATATAATAGAATATGGATAAAGTAAGAGAATGTGTAAAAAAGTGGGTGTAAGAAAAAAAAATGAATAAAGTGAGAGAAAGTGAGTGGAAAATAATATTGGGGGTAAGAAGCATAAGGTAGTAAATTTTCATGTTCAAAAATATAATAAAATAAAGTGTAAAAAATATTATGAAACGGACTAATTAAAACGGGATCATATTGAAACGGAGGTAGTATATGTTATTATCTAAGATCTTAATAGATTCATCTCGGAATGTATTTTCAAAATATCAACTTCTTGTAATTTTTTCACATACAAAATGAATATTTTAGTGACTCCGTACAAATAGTAAGTGTAAAGAACTTTAAGGAAAGAAAGTAATACATAATATAGAGTATTCGTTTCTTTTACTTGTAGTGTTAAGATCTGATCTACGAAACATCACGTGTAAGAGTCTCAAATTGATAAAAGAGAAGAGGTGATCACTTGATAAAGCCAAGAGGCTACTCCTCTTATAGCCATATAGTTTTAAGGTGGAACCTCCTTTGGTCTTGTAAATTGGATTATTTCTTGATGACGGATATGATCCAAACTCGTATTTAACATGTAATGAAGATTCCTTGTAATTATCATATGTCCTTCCTATCTCAATAATAATCTACCAAGTGAAATGAAAGTTCATAAATTGTGTAAATTAAGTTAAATGGCTAACTTTTTCCTCTTGGATATCATTATGTGAACTTGCTAAATTATCCATCATATGAGATAGACGTTAAAAATAATTATGTGTTGATTCGTTAACCTCCGTGTTGAAAGAAAAAAAAACCACGAATGATAGAATTTACGTACAGGGTATAATTGAAATATGAAACCTTATCACAAGTAGGCAACCTAAAGAGAGTAGTGATGGAAAATATAGGAGATACCAAAGCTTTTATAAAAGAAATTGATCTACAAAAAAAAAAATATGATTCATGATTCAGAAGAACATACCCTTTATTACTTTCCTCTAAAAGATCTAAAGTGACTAATGAAAAAAAAAATAAGGAGAGGGAAAAAGACCTCTCAAGCCAACTTGATATTTTTTGAACTTTATACACCAAAAATAAAAGTAGCCATTTGACAAGAGAAGAGAAAAAAGAAAAGAAAAAAAAGAAAATGAAACTACTATGTCAAATTTTAGTAACTCAATTCCTTGTGAGATCATAAACCAAAATATTTGTTCCCAAACAAAAAGGGAAAAAAAATTAAAAAAGAAGAAAGAAAGAAAGACTTAATTAAAATTTTGTTGTTCAATCCAAGGCCAAAACCCAGTTTGATCATCAATGCCACAAAACATGCTAGTGAATGTCTCTTCCTTGACTGGTGGTGGCTGTGGGTTATGGAAGAGTACTTGGGCCACGGGGGGTCCATTGGGCCTCATGGACGACGGTGGGAAGAAGGTTCTTCCAGTGACGGTGGTGGTGGTGGCAGCGGCGGTGGTGGTTGGATGAGCTGAAAGTTCAAGTGTGCTTTCAATTGTTGTTGTGGGAGTTCTTGAGATATCCAACTTTATTTCAGAGCTATTCTCACTTCTATTGCTGCATGATCCTTCAGTGTCCTTGTTCAAGTTTATCGACTCTGTTGGTTCTCTATTTTTTAGTGACATTATCTACAAGTACACATTACACAACATTATATCAAAATTAAGTTAAAATACCAAGTTTAAATCAAAATCAAGCTAGGAAGGAATCGTTTATGTCAAAATGTAAAATTTTTGGAACTTGGGGTTTTCATAGAAAATATTGGGCTAATTTTTATATTATGAAGATAGGAAATTGTTTTTACTAAGCAAATTATGGTAAAACATGGTTTGACGGAGTATAATTTATCAGATCAAGTATAAGTTAAACAAAACAAGATAGTAGTGAGGTTACATAGTGAACAAAGACTATAAGGTGATCAACCTTTTTTTTTTTTTTGAAAAAAACATGATCAATCAATCAACATTACACAAAAAGGCAACGCAAAAAAACAAAAAAAAGTTGACAAAAGAGAAATGATGATGATCATCTTTATCAAAGCATCAAAAAGAAATTCAAAATAATTGATTCAATTCAAAGAACTAACACAATAAGTTTCCCACAATCAAAACACTTGAGAAAAAGTCAATAAAATAAACAAATTAAATTGATTGTTTTTTGACCAAATTGAAATATAATTAAATAAAAATAAAATTACCTCGGCTTGGAGTTTGTGATTTTGAGATTGAAGAGCATCATTATCAGATTTAAGAGCATCGAATTGTCTCTTAAGAACATCATAATCTTTCTCTAATTGCTTTGTCTTCCACCTTGCTCTCCTATTTTGAAACCAAATTGCAATTTGTCTTGGTTGTAAACCAAGTGCTTTAGCTAATTGCATTTTTCTCTCTGGTTCAAGTTTATTACCCAATTCAAAATTCTTTTCTAGTGTCTTAACTTGTTCCATATTTAATCTCCTCTTCTTCTCCCCTCCTCCTCCTAATTGCGACCCGTCGTCCGATAAATCTTCGTCTCCTACATTATTATTATTATTATGATTGTGATGATTGTTGTTGTTATTGCCTTCTTCACACATATCGATCCCCGTAAATGACATGGATCTTTTCCCTAACATTGGTGCAAGTCCACCTGCACCAATAAACATCATATCTCACGTCAGTATGTTACTCGAACTCTTCATTTTTAACAAATCTTTTAAATTACACCAAATTTAAAAGGATCGGGATTCTCTCCAGTAACTAGACCTCTCTATCCAATAACACTGGACGGTCTAGTAACTGGAGAGAATCCTCACTTCTAGACGAAAACAACACATAATATAACATTTGACAAAAGATCAAATTAGCTAGAAATGAAATAAATACATAGAATTCCCAAGGGAAAACAAAAAAAAGCATAAGAGTGTGAGAATTCTATACCATGAAAATCTTGTGGAAGGATAGAAGAGAGAGAAGGAGGTTGATGATTATGATTATCATTATCATTTGGAGTTTGAAGCATGAAATTAGGAGGGAAGAAAGACATCCCACTACAAGTAGTACTCATGACCACCTCTTAGCTTGCTTAGTTACATATAGCAACCCAAATCGTACCGCGCCGCTAATCTTAAAAAATCAAGAACAGATACACCCCTGATCTGATCTCCATGGCAGTATCATCTTAGATAAGTTCTACTAATCTCAAACAAAGAGAATTATTCAGTGTTTGATCTAAATTATAATGTTTTTTTTTTGTTTTTGGATTAGAAATAATTATGAATATTAATAACTATACAAAGTTTAAGAAAGCTTAAAAAGATGGTACACTGTTTGTTGTGGAATGGTGGTTTATATACCTTACTAGCTCTTCAGAAGAGCTTCTACTTATTTTTTTTAGGAGAGAGAAAGAGAGAGAAGAGAAAAGGTGACCACTTTATTGTGGCTTCATAGTAGAATCCTTTTTATATTTGATAACCTTTTTTATTTTATTTTTACATAGTTAGTACTTAGTAGTAATATTATTTACATATTTCCTCAATGTTTTTACTTGCACCATTTGCTATTTACATTTTTTATACACAATTTTTTTTTTTTTTTGTCATTTATACATAATGAAGTATATAACCAGGTGAGATTTTATTAGATTCACCTTGATATATATTTTAAAAATATTAATTTTTGTTATTTTAGCTATTAACTGTAATTTTAGTCAAACGGGCACTTTTATATTTTATTTTTACATAGTACGGAGTACTACGTAAGTAGTAATATCATTTACATATTTCCTCCGTATTTTTACTTGCACCATTTCCTATTTTACACTTTTCATACACTTTTTTTTTTTGTCATTTATACATAATGAAGTATATAACCAGTTGAGATTTTACTAATTCACCTTAATATATATTTTTAAAATAATATTTTTTGTTATTTTAGCCAAACGGGTACTATATTTTGAGACAAAGAGAGCAAAAGTTTACATTGACAAGTGTGAACCATCAAAGGGTAAAAAAAAGCAAAATGGAGGAAGTACTGTACGGAGTATTAATCTTGCATTTATCTTAACATAGGATAGATTTTAAAGCAGAATGCTCTGATCCAAAACGGTACTAAAATATGAGGAGATTGTCAACTGTGTTTTCTGGTCACATACTCCATAATTAGTTTTAAAATAACTTTACTCACAGTAAATTTTTATGTGGCAGATAAGTTCAGATAAGATAAGTTCAGGAAAAATAAGGGTTGGCAAAGTACAATTTATAACTAAAATAAGTTTTGATAAGTTCTAATAAGTTCAGATAAGTTCAGATAAGATAAGTTCAGGAAAAATAAGTGGAAATCAGGCGAATAGAACGCAACTACAGTTGAGAAACGATAACACTACGAATGAAAGACCAACGAGAATTCAAGAGCATCTTGTCTTCTGAAACTAGGTAACTTTCTACGAGTAACTTTTTGGTAGTATTTTTTGCATTTTAAAATATGTTATTGTACGTGAAATCACGACGCCAAATGAAATATGCAGCATTTTATAATTACGAAAGAAGTTCTCATTGATTTTCATTAAACAAGCAACAATTAATGTTACTTTGCCACAAGTAAAATATGTTGGTCTACAATTGAGTGACCCATATGGCCATATATAATTAATTTAGGCAATCATAAAGAAACAAAAAAGTTAACAAATCTTCGAGTCTAATGATAATGGGCAGAACATTACTTGTTAGCTTGAGTAAATTAAAACATTAATTAAAGTTAATGTAAAGTCAACAAGTAGGATTTGTTTAGTGAATAATGGTTAATTAATGAACAATTATGCATAGAAGGTTATGGGTTCTCACATTCCCAACTCTTAAAACAGATGCAAAGTCTACATCTTCTTAGTTGTACATAAGATGGATTCCATCTTAGATTAACGGGTGTTAAAGGTTAGAGAATAAATATGTGAAACTTTTCATTTTAAATGAGATATCAGATATGGGTAAGTTTAAATAACCCAAAGCAAACACTTTATTTGAGAGTCCAGATCGAGTGTGGATTATTTAAGATCGTAGATATATACGAAGTATTACTCCGTAGATAAGATATAATAATTATACGAAGTACAAAGTATGTGTTTGCTCCCGCACATATAAAATTCTTTTTTCATTCTTTATTTTACTTTTTACTGCTTCATAACTTTGGTAATTTATGATAAATGAAGCTCCTTTTTACCAATATTTAAACAAACCAAACTTACATATATGTACATACTTAGTTTTTGTGGATAACAAAATCAGGCCGACTGACTGAAACAAATGTTAATCATATCTACACTACGTAGTACGAAGTATATATTAAAAGACGTCTCTAAGAAATAAGGATATGGTTATAATTATTTATGTGGTAGTTTTTGGGCGTCACTAGACTTGTTAAAAATCGATCCGATCTGAACCCGCTCTGAAAATATTGGTTCTTAACCAAGATTTTGTGACTCGTAATCCGATTTTATTTGAACCGAGCAACCCGAAAAGTAATGGGTCAAAACCCGACCGAACCCGTTTTAAACCCGACCGATTGAAAATCATTGTATTTATAGTAATAAATGAGATTATGAGAAAATTTAAGCATAATAAACACGTTGTTTTACTATAATTGTTTGTAATGTGATTTTAATTTGAATTATACGTCATTTTATGGTTGAATTTGACTAAATATAAGCTTGTGTAGGAAAAGTTGTTAATTTTTGCCCATATTTGTATATTTATCACCTAAATTAATGAAAATATAATACGCGTTTTAAAATCTTTCAATCCTTTGGGTCGACCCAAACCCTAAAATTCTGGGTCTTGAACAAGCATTTGAAAACCCAACCCGATTCAACCCGAACTATATATATTTTTTTTATAACCCGACCCGACCGACCAATTTGACAGGTCTAAGCGTCACCCAAGTGCAAAAACTAGTTGTTCTTAGAAACAAGTTTAATTTGTCAATGGTAAGGAGTAACTTGAGAGAAAAGAGAAATGAGTTGGCTGAAATTGTTTTATAGCAAAAATGTTTTTAAAAAAGTATATTATGCAAATGGGGGAAGAGAGAGAAAGGGCAGGAATCTAGGGGGGAGAAGGGGGTGAGGGGGATGGGGCCTAAGGAGGGGCAGAGTTTGCTACCCAACCCACCAACAACTAATGTGAACCCAGGACGAAGCCTCTTTCCCATCACCCGTTTTTATCCCCTATCACACCCTTTCTGCCCTGCCCCCTTACCCTGCCCCTGCCCTGCTATGCTCTGTTCAACTCCAGAGAAAGAGAGAGAAAAGATCGGCTTATGCACCCCGAGCTAGGTGTATCCGGATGCACGATAGATATTCATACATGTATGATTAATGTTCTTTTCCAGTATCATTTCTTGGAGGGCATGTCCATGTCTTTAATGGTGAATTTGTATACAAATTTGTGTGTATTTAATGTACAACACAAATTGTTAATCGTTTTGATGAGGTACATACTCACAAATAACGTGACAATGGGATATCAAATCCGACCAGACTTAGGCTGCATTCTATTCACCTGATTTCCACTTGTTTTTCCTGAACTTATCAACTTATTAGAACTAATCAAAACTTATTTTAGTTATAAATTGTACTTGGTCAACCCTTATTTTTCCTGAATTTATCTTATCTGAACTTAACTGAACTTATCTGAACTTATCTGAACTTATTTTTCCTGAAATAAGTGGAAATAAGGTGAACAGAACAGGGCCTTATTATGAAAAAAGAGAAAAAAAAAAAAAATCTATTTGCTTAACAAGTTAGAAACTAACCACGAGTTAGCTTTTGGAGAATAGAGAGTAACGGTATCGCTTCCATAATTGTTAGGCAATCACACATGACTCGACCCTTCTCTTGCTAAGGCCGCCAACACCAACACATCTACAAATCCTCATGGCAAACCTATAATAATCCTAATCAAACAAAATTAGCAAAAGCCAAAACGTTGCATCGTTTTCTCGACATGATTCATTCATTCATAAACACCTCCATAAGTGTTTTCACTAGTGACATTTCATTCTAGTGTACGTACGTTTACAAAATTAATAAATGCGACGACATCGAAAGAATGATGAATATGATCTAACTTGAAATGGAAAGTGTAGACCTATAAACGTAAATAAATGTTTGTGATCAAGGGTTCTACTTGGATGGTTTTAAAAGCATAAGGACAACCAAAACTGTTGTCACTAGTTACTAGTTAGACTTGGGACACCATTGTTATGTAATATGTAATTGTCATTATCAATGTTGTAAAATTATGTTTAAGTGTAAGTAGTACACGAATATACATAAGTTTTGTACCATTAGAGCACTAGATTTACCACATTATATCCAAAATAGTATCCCAATTTCAAAGAATAATACACTCCGTTTATGGATTTGGTTGATATCGCCTAACCACCCTTGCGCTCCTTTGTCCCTACATTCCCCAATCATGCACAAAAAATGGGGAAAGAAACAATCAACTCTTGAGCAATCTTGACACTTGAGAACTTGTTTTTCTATTGTTTTAGAGATGCATTTACTAGTACAAACTCTATGCTTATATTGAAATATTACAATTAAGCTCTAATTAACACCTAAAGGTGTTAGTTAACATTGTCAATTTAGCTTGTCGGGTTGGTTATGGGTCGGGTTGAGCAGTCGGGTTCTAAATAGTATGATTCGCAAGCGCTCGGGTATGGTCAATATCAGGCAGTTTCACAATTCGTGTTAAAAATTGACACTATTAGTATTAATGAGTCTTATTGATTTGTGAACTATTCCAGCTCGGCTTGGATGTTAATGAGTTGAGCATAACTCAAGAAGTCTCGAAGTTTTGTTTGACAATTAACACTTTATCCTTTTCACGGATTCCACATAGACTAGTATGATTCAATTTTTTTGTGAAACATAAGTGTGGAGTAAAAATCAAACAAAAACAAGCTAAAGATGTAAATGCCAGAAATGACGGGAGAAAGAAACAGCAAATAGGACACATAAAAGGGTCCATAAGAATGGAATTAAGGGTCAAGCAAGTGGACCAAAGGATAGTTAAATTAGATGTAATTAAAGGCTCCTATTTCAATTCCCACTCAATCTTGTTCATTTCTCAACAGTTTTTTGTTGTGATTAGTCCTTCTTCAAGTATTCAAGTGACTCAATGCACTGAATGACCAGATTGTGACGTTAATAAAATTCCAAAATATCAAATGCATGGGACCAATCATATCAAATCATCCTTAGCCTATGTTTTGTTTCATACTACTATATAGTTTAATTATCAACTAATTGTATCTTAATATGGTCCATTACTTTATTAATCATAGTATTAGGGTCTACATACTCAGTACGTACTCTTTGTTCGACTTAGCTAAAACAATAAAGAAGAGTATGATTCCAACTTTATAGCACTTCACAAAGTTAAAGCTAAAGTCCCATTATATGGGATGACTAGCTAACCTTTCCCAAGGGGAATGTAAGCCTTGATGCCAAGTAGACCTTGAAAAATAGATTCGACTTGAATGACCTATTTTAAACTGCATCCGAAATTGAATGACCTAAAAATGGACCAATATATAGAAACTAATTACAGATGAAATGATATAGTTTGATTAGTTTCTTATATTACGCCCTTTCCCCAATAGACCCAATGAACCTGACCGACTTGCACCCGCATCCGGTCCGAGATACTTCTACCCTAAATTGATCTGTCCACGAATAGACCCAACACGATAGTTCCTTGACTTGAATCTGACTTGACTTGTAACCTATCTAAAAAACCCGATAGTCACATATAGTGCCAAGTATGAAAAGTATTTGTACAGTTAAAAGTGCCAATAAAGAAAACATCAAACATAGTATAGATGGGAGAAAACCAATATGGGAGGTGGAGGGGGGATCGGCGGCACAACATAGGCTAATTAGTGCTTCTAAAAAAGGCTATAAACATTCTGAATAAAGCATAAGATTTAAGGAAGATAATAAAACATTAAGATTTGAGTTATGCATGGATTTGATATTCAAGTGTTGATGTATACATGCAATGCATGATCGCCATGATGGTGTCAACTTTAAGTGTACATTTTTGGAATAGCAGAATCAAATGGAGCACCAAAACTGTGTCCAACAAAATAGTGTTAATCCAATTGAGAAAATTTTAAACTTTTGGGACCCACCAAAAAACACTATTTTTTCTACTATTGGTGGTAGAGCTGTCAAAAATCGACCCGACCCGAAAACCGACCCGAACCCGACCCGAAAATACTGGATCCTGAACAAGATTTTGTGACCCGTAACCCGATTTTATTCGAACCCGAGCAACCCGAAAAGGAATGGGTCAAAACCCGACCGAACCCGTTTTGGACCCGACCGATTGAAAATCATTGTATTTATAGTAATAAATGAGATTATGAGAAAATTTAAGCATAATAGACACGTTGTTTTTACTATTGTTGTGTGTAATATGATTTTAATTTGAATTATAAGCCATTTTATGGTTGAATTTGACTAAATATAAACTTTCGTAGGAAAATTTGTTAATTTGTGCCAATATTTTGTATATTTATAACCTAAATTAATGAAAATATAATGCGCGTTTTAAAATCTCTCAACCCGTTGGGTCAACCCGAACCCGAAAGTTCTGGGTCCCGAACAAGCATTTGCAAACCCGAACCCGAAAGTGACCGACCCGATTCAACCCGAACCCGAAAATAATTTTTTACAACCCGACTCGACCGATTCGTTTGACAGGTCTAATTGGTGGGGTGTTATGGTTGGGTAGTGGGCTCCCACAAGTGGAAAAGAAAAAAAAATATAATATCACACCCTCCAAAAAAATAAAATTAAAATTGGACCAAGACAAAGCAATTCTCAGTGCCATCACATGACTTTATTAGTTGGAAGCTGTAAGGGTACCCCATAGGAATTGGGTGGAACCATGTTCTTCAGTATTCGATCTCAAGGTCACCCCTCCAAGTAAAACTCCCCAAAAAATCTTCATGCTATGTCCTAATTCCTCCTAAATGAGAGTAATTTGTATGCATGAAATCAATCATTAATAGATTTAATTATACACCGTGAAAAAAAAATATTGAGAAAATAGAATCTGAGACAAATATGAAAAACATTTTATTTTATATTAATTTTTTTTAATAATTTGTGTATTATAATGGTTAAAATTTGAAAACACTAAACCAGAAAATGCAAATTACAACAAGTAAAGATCATTGTAATACTCTAATACACGAAAATTTATTCACTGTACACTTAAAACTTGAGTGTACAAAAGTAATTTTTTTTCCCCATATGTTTACAAGATACAAATTTATGGGCTAACACGTAACTAAAATTAGTTGTACCACGATTAATCAACCGATTGCATATAGAAAATGACACGGAGTATTTTTTTGACGGGATAGAAAATTGTCTATTTAAAGTTAAATAAAAAAAAAAAGGAAAAGGGGAGGAACTGAATCTTCCCATCCACATGCCATCCTGCTTGTGGTGTGCTCAGCTAGCACTGATCCCCATGTGGCTGTTTCCCTTAGCGTCACCCTCTCCCTCTCTCCTTCGATAGTGATTCGTCAACCACTAGTTTATAGTTTTATACTACACCCCTACCTTCTTTCTTTTTCCATATCTTTTTTCCCAATTTCCTAAATAAATTCGATTCATTTTATTTTATTATTTTATTATTTGTTTGTTTATTTGTCTTTGATTAATATGAAGGGCTAGTCACCAAAGTTCAAGGACTACAAAGGAAAAGTATTGAGAAGATAATCGTTGTTTGCTGGATAGTATATCTCCATAACAAGTGCTAAAATTTATGGCGAACAAGTAGACTTCAATCCAAAATTAGCTAGGAACGTAGAGTATACTCTGTAAAACATTTAATTTAGACGCAGGTACATTTAAAGATAGTAGTGGGCCGGTCCGGGCACACGGGTTGTTGGCCTAAACGGGCCCAATTCACGCCAACCCCATTATGCATCGTGCCGGGTCAAAAATTTCAAAACATGGCCTAGGTTAACGGGATGACGTGTAAGACTGGGCCTGACCGTCGTGCCTAAGCCTAAATTCAGTGTGCTTTGTTGTGCTTTTCCAAAAAAAATGCGTCATGCTCGTGTCCGACCGTGATTTTTTATGCTAGCGCGGATCGGACTTTTCATACTGGGTCGGATCTTGGGACGGTCCGGCCCACAACCATCTTTAGCCTTTAGGTCCATTGAAGCTTCATTTATTGATCAACTATTAAAGATCAACGTTCAGTTAATTGCTAAACTTATACGTAATACTACGTACCTAGTGTACCTCATATAAATGTCAATAACGACATACACACGTTTTAAAAATATTGGAACGTATAATATTCTAAATTCTAAATCAAATTAGGCCATGGCGGGCCGGTGTTAACTATTTCAAGAAGTAACTACACCATTATCACGTTAGCTAATTATGATCATGCCTAAGGTTGTCATGCATAATCCCTATGAATTTTGATTCAGTAACAAGGGGGTTAGGTAATATATTTTCCACTTCTGGAAATTTATTTCCATGTTAGTGCGTGAGAAAACAAAATAAAATCCATACATTTTGTGGAAGTTCTATTTCCCATGAATCATGAATTTTGTTACCAAACAACTAAAAATACTCCCTCGGTATTTTATTTTATTGAATAGTGTACTTGGACTGATATGGAGTTTAATGAAGGTGAATCAATTTTATAAAACTGAGAAACAAGTTGGGGTAATTATAGATTAAACAATTGGAGTAAAAGATATTGAAAATATTAAATATGATTAGCAGGTATAAAAAGTACGACAACTTTTGTGTAAGACCGCTTTACCGAAAACCCTCCTATCACAGCAGAAATCCTCCTTATTGCAAACCTCTTTCTATAGACGTGAAAATGCTGCAAATTAGAGCCCTAGAACTCCATTCATTATAAAGCAAAAATTCATTTACAAAATTGTAGATGCTTCACCTACTAGCGAGTTACTGAGTTCAGTACATGCCCTTTGCTCTCTTTCTTTTTTTCACACGTAAAATTACACTGAGGAGCACTGCTAATTTCCTGTATGTATATGTAACTTGTTATCAATGATAACCCTATACTCCCTTAGGCCTATGTAATGTGTTCACTATAAGATACAAGAGCCAAAACGTGGCTAAAAAATTAATTAAATGACCATGTTAAGCAAAATTCTGTGGGACGATAAGCTGCACGCCTGCACATACGAGTAAGGAAATCACTCCAATGGCATTATACCTTGTTGGCACTTGTGTCGATCAGCTGAAAATCACATTAAGGCAGGAAACTTTATCACCCAACATGCATGCCAGATGATTTGAAGCTGCCAGAAATATTAGGCATCTTCATTGTTGCAAAGATACCAGCTGCAAATGCAGCTACAGAAGCCAAAACAAAAGCCGGTACATTTCCTCCGCCAAATAGAGCATCCCATGGCCCAGCACCAAGCGATACAATCATCTACAATCAAGCATACATCGGTTTAGAATACACTCCTAAAACACTTGTTGATAATCAAAGCACCAAGGCAGCTATTCCATTCATTCTGAATTCCTCATTGGACAGGTTGAGGAGGTGGGTAGATATCACATTTTTGAAGGAAGAAAGCTTGACCACAGGCTACAATAGTTTTGCAGAATCACATATCACAACATCTACCAACTATCAAGCATCTCATTAGTGGATTTAAGAAAAACAAAAGGAGGAATGAGAAGTTCCAACTTCTAAATATAACAAGTACTATGTACAATTTTAGTTAAGGCAG
This sequence comes from Spinacia oleracea, assembly GCF_020520425.1. Classification (NCBI taxonomy): domain Eukaryota; kingdom Viridiplantae; phylum Streptophyta; class Magnoliopsida; order Caryophyllales; family Amaranthaceae; genus Spinacia; species Spinacia oleracea. The sequence continues at coordinate 124,325,753 of NC_079487.1, read as the reverse complement.
TGACATACTGACATGTATTACTATGAGTCTATGAGTATAACCATTTTTCTAATGAACGGCAACTTGACAAAAGCGAATGCAGGAGGACCTACCTACCGTAATGATCGACTACAGATGTTACTCGGTTCAAGATGGGCAGTTTGATACTAATCACAAATTCACAATTAACGCCCCAAAAAATTAAGAAACCTCCTGAATTCCTTATTGAAGGCAAGGGTGGCTCCCTAATCCAATGCTAATTAGGCCAGGGGGATGGATTAGAGAAGAAAGCTTAGCCGCGTCACAGAAAACTCCAACGAACCAAAGAATTGGAGCACATGGGATCAGTGGAAAGCTCCAACCTCATGGCTGAAGTGTGGAGATGCTAGTCGTGCTAATGTACCCTCACTTGAGCCGCTACATTTAAGTTAGTAGCAAGATTTCGACCCAAGGGTTAATTTCACATTGTATGGATCAAGTACAATAAAATATATACTTTATTATTATTATTATTATTATTACTCCTTCCGTTCCTAATTAAGTGTCCATATTGAGAGAATTCACGGTAATTAAGGAAAATGGAAAGGGTGTAAGAAAAACAATGATTGGGATTGTTTTTATGGGAATAGGATAAAGTAGATAATTGTTTATTGATAAAGAACAAATAAAAGTGGATGTGGGGATGGAAAAGTGTAGAGAATGTGTAAGAAAAAGCAATCATTATTTATGGAAAAGTGAGAAAAGTGTATGGAAAAGTGGGAAAAGTGTAGTCCAAAAATAGAAATAGGACACTTATAAGGGAACGCTATTTTTGGAAAGTGGACACTTATTTAGGAACGGAGGGAGTATTGATTTAAATGGCTGATTCAGAATTGGCTTTTAGCATTGTTGAACTGTAACTTTTTAGAATTTATTTACTTGAAACAAAAATATAACTGTATCAGACGTTGTTAAAAATCTAATAATTTCACTTTTTTAATATTCGCTTGAAAATCCAATAATTAAAAGACTGTAGTAAGTTGTTTTCTTTGTACTTGTATTACTTTTCTGATTTGCTAGATGTTTGGTCAACTTTTTTTTTTCTTTTGATAATTTCGATAAGATACATTACACATTCTTTTTTATTACAAAATGTGTTACATTAAACAGGGAGCCAAAACATGGAAATGCATATTTAAAAGGTTAAGGAAAAACAGATGCGTAATACATTAAACCGATAATTTTTAATTACAAAGCCAACCATTTTGGTGTAACTGATAAAATACATAATGGTGGCAGGGTTGGTCTTCTTAATCTAAAGAAAGCAAAGAGATCGTGTGGCTCTAAAAGGTTCATATTGAAGAAAAACTTGTTTGCCATTTAAAAGAAGAAGAAATTTTTTCAGGAAACATGATCTTCAAGAGAGCTTCTGTCACTTCTGTGCACATAGATTACAATTTGAAGATAATTTTGGCAAATTCATATACACAAAAACACACTCATTTAACTCTTAGAGCAGGGCACAAACAAATTCTCTCCATCCAGAAAAGTCAAGGAAGGAGGATTGTGAAAGAATTTGAGAAAAGACTGCAATTACCTGGGGTACAACAATTGCAAGATTCAGAACTCCAAGTGCCAATCCTACACATAATTAATATAAAGTTAAAAAAAAAAAGGTGGCCATCAAACTAATGATGGACTTATGAGAGCCAACTGCTAGACATACCTTGACCACCTCCAGAATCGGCAGTCAGAGAGGCAGTGACAGAATAGGGTACACTGTATGTTATCTGCATGCAGGGAAGATTCATAAGGGAGCATATTATACATCATTAACAACAGAAAACACATCTGTATATCTTTCAAGGAAAAGGAAGATTTAAAAAAAAAAAACCAGGTCGAAGTAGGTCCTTACTGAAAGAGGAAATCCAAGAATGGCAAATATAACCAGGGACGCAATCTTGGTTGATGAATTTTCTCCAATCACATGTTGGACACCTTGAGAATAACTTTTGAGAGAAACCAAACTGATCACTGCAATGCCTGCCATGCAGATAAATACAATAAAATTGCTTAAAGCCCATACAACTTTAGTCCCCATTTGCCGACACATGGGTTCAATTAGAAAAGAGCCAACACCAAGGACAACCTACAAAAATGCAAAAGAAATTCAAATATAAGTACTTATTAGAAAGGGGAAAAAGAGGCCCTGGACTTTTAATTTTTTCTGTGCATGAAAAATCAATAACAATAATCAATATCACCATGAAAACTTGAGCTCTTACTGAATTGAGTAGCAATCCAACAGCACCTTCTCTGACACCTTGATCATAGGCTTTTACTTCAGAGGCACTTCCAGTAGGATTCCCATGATAGACTTCTCTTCCCATCCAATCAGTATCAAAAAGCAAAAAGGGAAACCAGGAAACCTGCATAACAGAATACTGTATTTATTAGGAGATACTTACAGCTTATTATAAAAGAAATGAAATCACAACATCCAATGCCGTTCCATCAATTAAAATCACCTATTTGACCTATGAAAACACAACATCCATTGTCCTAGTTACCAACATTATTCCTATGTAATTTTACATATTGCTCCACTAAAATATACTTGGAAAATTGAAACTTTTAATCCCTAGTATGTCCGCAGAACTAGAAATTAAAATTAGGAAATTATCTCGACACAACCAACCATTCCCCCGACCTCCCAGAAAATTAGGAGTATCAAAGTGGGGAAAGCATACCCAGGTGAGAGCTGTTACTATTAGCACTGAATGCATAGCAGGTGGTAGATGTCTTAAGCTGGTCAACAACTTGACCATAACAGCTCCAGGTCCATCATTGAAATTTTCATCATTATCATCTTCATTCCTCTGACCATTCTCAGTATAAGGCAGAGAATTACTATCATGAGGCTTTGAATCAGACAGGTCGGTTGACATTCGTTGAGGTTCATGTAGTAATGGAGCCGAATCTGATAACCTCTGAGATGGACTTGCATCAAGGGGTACCTCCTTGGCAAAGTAAAGAGTTACAAGAGTACAAAACGTCAAGAAAACCTGCATGTATTACAGATGAATCCTTAGAATCTGCTTATGGCATAGAATAGAAACTAGATAATACGAAATAGGTCACATGGAATACAACAATAGTTCTAGAACATGAAAGTATATAGTACAGTCAGAAAGACTAAAAGTAATAAAGTGTCGGTCCATAGATATAGCCCAAGTCTTGAATTTAGAGTTTGTGAGGACTGGAGGGATACAAAATAGGTGGTTATATGCAACTGAGGAATGTCAGAAGTTCAAAAACAGAGCACATTAATGTTCTCCCTTGCAGACTCTTACTTTTCTAATCTTTCCTCTCTTCTGAAAAAAGAGAGGGATATAGGATAGAGGGAGACGAAAAGAATGGAAATAGAGGAGTATGAGAGAAGAGTTAACGCGTTTATGTTGTATTGCTGATATAATCTTCATTCTAAAGATAATTACATAGATCAACTATTTATATCTTGGCTAAAGGTTACAGATAGTTATTTGACTAACTTCTAATGGATCACAAGAGACGAGCAGATCCTTTAAATTAAAAAGTTAAATGTTATATCTCAACGTCATTTATTGAAAGTTGTCTACTCCGTATGAATTTTTTGGTTCTCTCAACATGCAATGTTGAAGGTATGTCAATTCCAAGAAAAGTAGATCAAGCAAAAGTAAGATAAATCAAGAAGAGCAATAGGAAAAACCAATATAGCTCCTCCTACAGATAAGTTAGTGCGTGAATAACGCGCATATTGTTGGTTGCAATTGCAGCGCAGTATCCGGCAGGTGCTACGTCATGCATCATGGCTGTCACAACACATAAGTTGAAAATTTGGAATATTCCACTTCATCACTGTAAATCAAGCGTTTCATTTATACATTAGACTCGGAGATATACTTCCCAGCACCTTATCTTGTTATTTTATGAAGAAATGAGAGAAACTCAGTATCTATCATCATCCAGAATTCCAGATAGGACCATTTCCATATATGTGGAGACTAATGCAGTAAAATAACCGCCTAAAAAAAATCAAGTTACAAAATTCAGGCAACAACTTGGTCTAAGAAGTTTATCTCCTTGGGAAAGATAGTTTCCTACGACCGTGCCTGTTGCTGAGAAGATAGATCACTTGAACAGCCATCCACTCTTCTCCCTTTTGACCTGATTACCCAACATCTCATCCAAAAGCTTTTCATTGCCCACGTGAAGGTCTTTGTTGAATTTCCCCAAGGGTTAAAGGCCTTCAAGCCTAAGTGACGTCTAAAGCACTATGGCATTAGAGCGAGAGGGTGAAGCAAGGGGTATATACATAAGATATTGTTTACAACTGTAGCAAGGTACCTCGTCAACTTCGCGTAAACCGCTTCAGTAGCCCCACCATGGCTCGCTAGAGTTGGTCAAGAGGAAGAGAAGTGGATGAATGGCGGTGCAACAGGGCAAGTGACCCATCTCCTCAGCAACAGGCATGTGACAACAACTCCGGAGAGAAACGGAACTTGGGAATAAAGATACGAGTGTACAACTTATATAAGATTATAAAAGTTGCACACTGAAAATGCTCCCAAAGTTAAGTCACACGAAGGAAGAAAAAGAATGTTGATAGATCACTTTGGAAATAAATAAACAAAAAAGATGATAGACAAGGATATAAACTTGGAGGAAACATATTAAAGCACTAGGATATTCACAAAGACAACAAAACATAACAGTATATAAATAACTAAATAATATATAAGAGAAACATAACCTACCACTGCAATCAGAAACGCTGCTTTCAAATTTCCGCAGGCCTCGCAACAAGCTCGATTGGTTAGGAAAGGGAACCATCTGCACATAATTATGGTACCAACACAAACATAGCAAGTGAGCAACAGGGAAGCAACAATAACATCTAGGCCTTATAGAAAATTGGATAAATCTGTCAAACCCACAAAACCAAGGGGCTAAACAAGCAGAAAAGCTTTTGGATGTGACCTAGCTAAAGTCTGTTGTTACTAGAGGAAGACAATGAGGAATACTCAGAATTATTTGAGGAAGAAATTTTGGATTGGAGAATCAGAGAATTGAAGATTGAAGTAGGGATTAAATATAGCAACCAGTGTCAAGGAGAAATTTCTTAAGTAGAGTTGATGTTTTCCTAGTTTCCTCTCCTCTTTCACATTTGAGGACCAATTGTCTTCTCTCTTTTATTTCTTCTATAATAAAATTTCTTCTTGTCTTAAACAATAAATTATCAAAATTTGAACATCATATAAAACACACACAAAATATGCAACTGTCACATTCCTTTAATGTGACGTGACCCTCACTAGTCATTGTCATTCGACAAAATACTCCCAAGAACGATATTCTTAGGCCAACAGTTATTAGGATCCTTATATGCAAATGCAAATACCTAAAAGAAAAAAGTATCTTACGTGTGCCAATTTCCACTAGCACCAGATAAGAACCCCAAGATGTTACCCACAGCCATCCAAGATGCAAACACAGCATTTGCAGCATTCCGTTGGTCAGGTCCTAGAATCACAAGAACACTAGTAACCATCGTAATATACATGAGCACATTGCACAAAGAGCATAATCACAAAAGTAACAAAGGAATGTCATACTACAATGCATGTCAGCAAGGTTACGAAAAGCTAAAAGAGAAGCACACCTGATAAATCAGCCAAAAGAGCTCGAGCTGGGCCCTGCAAATTACAGGATTCAGTTTCTTTTTCCCCTACCATTCTACCAATACACTTGAATGCTAATTAACATGCGTCTGGATGGAAGATCTAGTCTAATCATCCAAGTTAGATAACTAACCTGCACTGTATTATTAGCAAGATCCAACATCCAAAAGCCAACCACAAATGTGATGGTTGCCCTTGTTCGAGTACCTTTGAACGTGCTGCCAACAAAAGTAAGTGAATAGAAAAGAAAATAACACTGAAAAGAAAATAAAAGAAAAAAAAGGAAAAACAGACAATATTAAGTAGTAACCTGCAGTGCTCCTTTGTGTCTCCTAACAAATATCCAATGTCTGCAGAAAAGCCTATTATTATCACCTAAAGTACATGGTTTCAACTCAGCATTTACATAGTATCACATAAAAACATGAACGAATAAGAAATATAAATCTACAATTTCTCACAGCAACAGAGATCATGAGGGATCCGGCAAGAATAAAGGGCCGTCTTCTGCCATATTTAGAAGTGCATTTGTCGCTCCAGATACCTACACATGGTTGAACCTGAAACAAGATGGAGTTAAATATGGAAGAATGAGACAAGATAATATCATATCATATTATAGCTCCTTTGAGTACAAAGTCTACAAACTGATCGAAACAGATAAGCACCAAACTCAACGTTATTCCAGGTAAAACGTAAGTAATAAGATTTCAATACAATGTACAATAATGTTTCCAAACTGATGGTAAGGCAGGAGCAGGACAGCTGGCTACTTAGTATTTACAACGAAACCCCTTCGAACTAAGAGAAAGGACTTCAAGGTGCTTTAGAAAGGTCCAGTGTCAACCATGCTTAAAATGCAAAAAAACATAAGCTAGAGTTATAATGCATACTTTAGCCTATTTTAGTTCAAAGTCTGCTAACAATTTGGCATCAGCCAATTTCCCTAAGGTGTAAGAAAAGAGATTTTGATTAGGAACTTGTTGTAGTCCGGGGCTGGTGATGTTCAGAAGGATCATCTTGGGAGATGGGATTTAGTCTGTTTTCCAAAACAGGAGGTTTTGGCTTTTGAAAGAGAAATTTCAAAAATTAAAGCTCTAGTGGGAAGGTGGTGTTGGAAGTTTCTTCTTGAATGAACCTCGATCTCCATGGTATAACATCAACAATAGGTATGGATTTTGTCACAACAGTAGAATGTCAGGATGCGGTTCAAATGACTCATAGTTGTCCCCGGAAATTTATTTCCGAGTTTCTTTTTCCAATTCTTTAGTGAGAAGGCTCTAAATAGGGGATGGGCAGCTTACATATTTTGGTAGGATGCATGGAGAGGAGAGCTTCCGTTGCCTGCCAGTTACCCTCGTGGCCACGGCTATTCTGTTCTTCTACTTTAGATCCTGAGTCTGGTTTTTATTGCGGCTATCAGTGGGATTTACATTTCAGGAGATCATCCCGTGATCGAGAGTTAGAGAAGCCCACTTCCATTTGTGACCATTTGACTAAATAGTCAATGCACGTGGCAGATTCTAGGGTGTGGATGAGAGCTTCTTCGGGGCAGGGGGGGGGGGGGGTCATGAAAATCTATCGTTACTTGCTTCACTTGCTTGAATAAACCCCTCAAATATCCAGCTTTTCCGTTGGGTAATTTTATCTACAAGGAGAAAGTTCCTCTTAAGGTGAGAGACATTAGCTTTGATAAGGATGAAAATGAATGATATGCTCAAAAGCATAGGCTGGAGTTGACTATTTCACTGAACATTTGCATGCACTGTGAGTCATGTTCACATGTTTTCCTTCACTGTGAGTGTCATGTTATTTATGGAGAAAATTGTTTGTGTTTCATAAAGCCAAGTGCGTTTGTCCTTTGAATATCATAGGTCGGCTGCAGATTTACTTTAAGGGATGTGGAAGCCGCACAGGAGAACAAATTGCTTTGGTGAAATGTTATGATGGAGAGCGTATGGTTGGAACAATATGCCAGTATTTTTTCAGGAGCTGCTGTTTCATGTGACTAACTGAGTGATAAGTAACTTTGTTAGTGTCAGTAAAGGAAGCAGAATTCACTTGGGGAGGAATCGGGGGATTCAAAGACGGGTAACTCACTAACTCGAAATTTTATTTTCTAATAGTGTATGTACTTTTTTACTCTTTTCTAGCAACTGGTTGGCGCTAATGGTTGAAGAGAGATTCCGGATCGTTAAAGGATAGATGTTGGTAGCAGCAGTTCATTCTTAAATCCTTGACCATGCTTTTTAACAAAACTAAAAGCCAGCACTGCCGAAGCAGTAGCCTTAGTGCAGTTACCAGGGTTGTCCAACTGAATTAGTGGATACCTTTTTCGCTTTATAGGTAGTATGCTATTACTTTCCAATTTGCACTGCAGATTTGTAATAAAAAAAATCATAAACCTAAGAAAAATACAATTTCTTAAATAAGTAAGGCAGCACACCAGAAAAAACTTAATGCCTAATCCAGTAATCTATGACAGATCTTCCTTTTTAACAAAAGACTGGTAGACAAAACTATAGAAATCTTTTCACAGTGTGTTCACGGAATCACAGGATTGCTATATCGTGATAATTGCTGTAATGGAGAAGCTATACAAGTATAGATTGGCAAGGGAGATGAAAATACAGCATTAGATAGAAAAAGAGCAGTCATATCAAAGTAAGTACACCTAAGAGACCAAAGAAGAGTGTTATTCGTGATAATTGATAGGCCATGACTTACCACAAGACCTGTGATAGGGCCACAAAGCCAAATAAATGAAGAAAATGCATGTCCTATTCCAAGTGTCTGCAAGGACAGTCAAACCAACAGAGTTAAGCTAATATTACTAGCAAATAACTGAAAAACAACCCTAAAATTTAAGCTCAATAATTAAAAGGAACTAGAACAATAATTCAAATCTCGCCATCAGAAGGTCGCAGGAAAGTCCACATTTATGCATCCTTCTTTCTAATCAGTTACCAGTCTGAACGAGTAGAAAGGTTTTCTTAAAAAGAAAGAAAAAAAAAATCTACACAGGATATTTATGAATTAACTCTACTTAAATAGCCATCAGGTAAGTGTAAGCCACCTGATATAATTTCACCTAGAGTTCAACATGTATTTTCTTATCGCACAAGATTTCCAAAAGGGACCAAAACACTCCCTTGAACTGATATGATATACGAAATATGATATATGATATCTAGTTTGCTCTCAGCATTGCCTTGGATGACTGACTAGAGTTGACAAAAACTGAAACGACTTGACAATTAGACTCAAACCCAGCAGAAATTTAGCAAGTTTGGGTCAGTGAAATAAACCCTCTCTAGTATATGGTTGGCATGAAAACCCCATTTAATTTTTTGGTTGGTGTAGGATTGAATCTCTCAAACACAAACCCCAGAAAAATAACCCCTTTATTTAGATGGGTCGGGTTTGCCCGGTGACGCAGCCATTAAATCGAGAAATGTTTCCAGTTTTTGCTTTAGGCTTTTTGGTTTGTGTGTCGATTGGAAATTCTTTTCACAAAATACCGTAAAACCTGACATACGTAGATCACTTAGATATATACAATAGTTTACTATAAGATTCATAATGTCTGAAGTTCTGAGTGCAATTCTGTCTCTAGAAAATACATAACATTGACTGTCCCATTGTATTAAAAGGCACACCTCTGGCTCTAGGTGCTGGGGCGCAGGCGATAGGGGTGATGGTTTGGGTGATAGCGCCTTTATTTGCCAGTCCTTTTTACTCCAAAATTTTTAAATTCAGGGCCGCTATCGCCTCAATGCCTCAGTGCTCCTTGAACCTTTTTATACACTGGACTGCCCATATTGTTACTGAAATTCAAGTTATTTAACGCCTGGAAAAGGTGGTCTTAAGTTTATGTTCAATGCCTCTTCCTCGTACAGGACATACTAATGTTGCATTAACCAAAAATGTTCATCGTCTGTTGAAGCAGTGAAGGTATTAAGGTATTAACCATTGAATAGTTAATGGTTTTATGTTTTTGATTAATTATTATCTGCTATAACTTGTATTTGGAATAAAAAAGAAGGAGCTTGACGTAATTACATTTAAAATATGTAAGTTAAGAGTTTAGGACTCGTGAATTTTTTAATTTGAATTCAACTGGAGCTGTCAAAAAGTAACCTGGCCAGGGAACTATCCATTAAAGTAATCCGAACCTCAATTTTATCTATTGGGACACATAGATCCACCATTACCGAAATCAGGCATGACACGGCCCATCAAGTCTAGATCCGAACCCAACCTGGTCATTTGACTTGAAGCTCTAGATTCAATGGTCATAGTTTGTACTGGATCATGAACTATAGTTGGAAAACTGGTTCGGCAGTTAAACGGGATAGGTGGGTTGGATTTCAAAAAACAAAGTGGTTGACTTAAATTGATTGCTTGGTTAGACGAGTAAGGTCGGGGTACAGCTAAATTATTTACTTTTTTCAGAAAATATTGCAACAAGTGCACAAATTTCAAGAAAATGGAGAAAAAGTGATAGGAGACCACAATAACCATGTGAACTACCCACAAAACGGGTAAGGAACATGGGAGCTATCAATCAGGATTCAGGGCTATTAAATATTTGCAATGTGGAAGGAAAGGAAACATTGGATTTCCTTAAAGGCAAATGTACAAAATTTGTGAAACTTCATTGATGGTAAATGTTGCAATATTTATGAGAAAAGGGGAAGTAGATAATATCAACCCGGGTATAAACCCAATACGAGTCATCAATTGCAAGTCATAACGACTATAACTTCACATATATGAGGTCTCATATATTGAAAAAAGCTACTTTCCGATAAAAAGGCACCTCTTAATTGGTCCAAGTGAACAAATAGCCTAATTTTGTGTCATTCACCGAAACAAAATCAACCGCAAATAACATACACTAAATAATTCCCCTTGGATTGTAGCAGTGAGCCAGTGAGCTCACTCACAACTATTACAAGTAGGAAATAACTCAAAGATTATACATGATGCAGCTAGATATTGATAGAAATATGTTTGGCATGACCTGATATAGTTCACAGCCACATCACACTTATAGGGGTGGACACATTAAACTACTTGTGAACAGTTTGGAATTGGTTCGATAAAAGTTCGGCTCAAGCTCGATTCGTTTGTTAATGAAACAAACTTGAGCTTAAATTTATAGTTCGATAACTAAATGAATCAAACTCAAACTCAATGGTGTTCAGCTCGTGAGCTCGTTAACTTATTTAAGAAAAATAATGCATATTTATGAGAATAATGTATATCCTTTAATACAGATGCCTAAACTATCAATTGAATGACAAAAAAGGGGGTATATTTTACATAACTTGTCCAAACAAAATACTATTATAGCGTTGATTAAATTTTTTATTTATATGGCAGTGTGCCAATTATTGGAATATGCTTCATCAGTTTATCGAGTCAAGGCTCGAAAGCTCGAAGAATTCTTATCAAATGTAGCTCGGTGAGGATTTTTAAGATTTTTAAGCTCAAGGTGAGTTCGAGCTCTAGTTCGGCCTCGGTAAAATTAAACCAAACTAAGCCACGTTAGAGTTCAGCTCAGCTCGGCTCGGCTCGTATCCACCCCTAGACAACTTGAATTCAAGCTCGTTAAAATTAAACCAAACCAAGCCAAGCCAAGCCATGATAGAAACTTGGAATTCAACTTGGCTCGACTGTATCCACCCCTAAACACTTGTGGTCCTCACCCTAGTCTTAATTCCTCCACCCACATCATAAATAACTCAAAACATAGGCCTAAAGCACCATATTCTACAAGCACCTCACAACACTTATCTAGGAACTCAAGCATATATACCATTTTGCAAATGGATAAAATCACATGTAAATCTCTTTTCTTTGTAGAGACATTACATGAACAAGAAAGTAAGAAAATTTTGTGGAACCTTTCAAGCACAAATTAAAAAGATTTCTTGAGGTAACTAGATGATTGCCTAATCAGGGTGTGGCAAAGCAACTTGATCCCCCACTTATTAGTAAGTACAACTTAGAATCTCTTTCAGATTTATACAGATACGAAGGTACTAAGCCCCGAACAATGTGTTAAACTTCCATTAATACCGCGACCTAAAATTTTTTCCAGATATCCTCACACATAATAAGTTCACCTAAACATATCCCTCGTCTCATTGAAAAACTTATAGAAGTACCGTTACCACCCTTTTCGATGTCAACATATATTCACTCCCTCGTCTCATTGAAAAACTTATAAAAGTAACGTTACCACCCTTTTTGATGTCAACATATATTCAAGTATTACCCCACCACTCCCCATGCACCTATGATCCAAACCTTGTTTAGCCCTTTGTAACTCTAGCCAGCTTGGATATATCCTTTTCTCCTTTGGTATTTCTCTTTCATATAAGCTCTAATATCCCCATTCTGCCTAAGATGCTCTTTTATGGCCTTGGACTTAGCTAATAAGTGTTCCTTTACTGTGCTACTATGGACAAAGCCTTCATAAGCCACCTTTTTTATTTTTATCTTTCCCTAGTCTTATAAGACCACCACAATGCCTGTTTCCTGGTTTTCATATTCCCTATTGCTTATCCAAAATTCTCCCGCAACAAGATTTCCTGGTTTGAACCACTTGGATATAGCTTTCAAAATCTCTAACCACCTTTTCAATCACTTTCGCTTACTAATAAACTGATGTAGTCAATTCTAGTGTCAAATAGCCATTTACGAATCAAAACATTAACTAAAATCAAAAGGTCAATCAAGAAGTTAGACATGCCATTTACCACAAGGCCTAAAAATAGTCATCATTTTCACTCAACCTCTTAATTTCATAAACTAGGAACAAAATAATCAACCTACTATGTAGTTTTTACAGTTTTCCAGAGGAAATATCTTTGGAAACAATTGGAGAGTTTGCCGGAGGAAATATCTTTGGAAACAATTGGAGAAATCCACTAATAATCACACCTTTGAACCAATTGTGTGTTGGTTCAGTGGTGATTGAGGCTGAACTTTGTAGGGAGGACCCGTGTTCGATCCCCGCAACAACAATTGGGAGGGGACTGGAACCTATCCACTCAGAACTCGCCCCGAATCCGGATTAGCCCTAAGGGTGAACCGGGTGGTACAGCAAAAAAAAAAAATGACAAACTGATTTTCCCTACAACTTTTTCTTCACGAAGTCACATGCTTGCAGAGCAGTTCTCCATCACATAAGCAGCTAGCCATTCAGCATTTAATCTCTTTTTCTTAAAGCTAATTCCTTTTGTTTACCAAAAAACAAAAATTACATAATAAGGCGGAAAAACAAATAATTGATCGTCTAACCGCCAAGTTACCATGATTTAGAGGCAACCTTTTCGATCTAGTCATGTGATCAGTGCAATCACATTCCACTTCAACAACTTTTTCCTCAAACTTCATCCAATAAAGCTAAAAATGACAGCATTCTCTTCATATAAATGCATAACAATTCCTAATTTCACCCAAACAATTTCAATCTTCAACCTAGTTTCACAATTATGCAGTTCTAAGTCTTCTAACTCTTTAACAACAACCCACAATTCGTGTCAAAACTCGTTAAACTATGACATAATAAGGAATTGGCATTCGCTTTCCAACAAATTTAAGAGAGATAAAAAGAAACCTGGATGTAAGGAGTGAGAAGTGAAAGTTGAAGCGCCCAACCGAACTGAACACCAGCGGCGACCGTACAACTGAGAATCAATTTCACCAAACTACACTTCTCTGATCTCAAATCCACCGAATGCCGGTGAGTTTCCGGCGAATCGCCGTCACCGACGCCATTCGAAACCCTAGAAACAATCGGAAAACCGTCGTCGAAGCCTACCATTTCAACCTCAGCATCTTGCCTGAGGTTCTTGTATGGGACTCGGATCGACACCACTGAGTCCGGCTTCTCCGCCATGGCTGAGTCACTCAGTCGTCCGAGTTTAGTACTCTGACTCCCCGATTCAGATGATTGTCATCGATTTGTTGCAGATCTGAGAAAGATTTGGGGAAGAAGTAAAGTGACTATGGTGATGAATGATAGTGTAATTATCAAATGTAAGAAATTGTTTTATTCATTTTTAAATACGCGTGTGAGAAAAGACTTCTTTGTTGGGCTGTCTAGTTTTTCGCGGCGGAAAATTCAATCTTTGCTGAATTTTCATGCACCACAGGCCAGAGCACCATTACACCAAAGTTTGCCATACAAGTACATACGGAATAGTAAGATTAGAAAGAAAATCTGCTAAAAATTAGAAAGAAAATTAGGACATATTTCGTATTAGAAAAATATGGGGATAAGGAAATTTTGAATTTTGATATTTATGATTTTCGATTTAACTAGTTATTCAAATTAATATTTTCGATAATGTAGAGCTCGGTATTACTATGTACAATATATTTAGATTAAGTTTTTATTCTGCAATTTCACGGATGAATTTGGATAAAGATTTATATATTTTTTTTCTAAAGTTGGATAGTGGGATCGAAACTTTTTATATAAATTTTTGTTATTATAAAATTATTGATAGGAAATTTGAGAAGGTGAATGCTAAATGGAAATGAAGAGCAGAAAATTGGAATGTTAAATGAGATCATGGAGAATACAGAATGCAGAATGAGAATGAAATGTAGAATGGGAAAGAAATGGATAGAAAAGGTATAAACCTACAAACTTCAATCCTAAACCGTAAAACCCTAAATCTAAATCCAAAATCTATACTCCGTAAAACATAATAATCCTCTCAGCCCTCAATAGAAACATAAGATTCAATATGATGAGTATCAAAGTAAGGCTTGTGACGTTTGTCTATGCATGCAATTTCTAGGGGTGGGGGAAAAAAAAACGAGATCTTGTATAGTTTCTTAATAGTATACCATAAAAGTTCAAAAATTATGTCTACCAAGATTCAAACTCAAAGCAACATGTATTTTGGTGAATTTGGGCCTAATATTTTCTACCACTAAGTCAAAGTAATTTTCTATATTATTATCGCAAACAATAAAAGTATATGAAATATTTGATTTGAGGCAACCCTTAAATTTAAGGGGCATGCAAGGTCTCCCATTTTAAACACCATCTTTTTGTTTGAGATATTTTATTTTATTTAGTTTTTAATTTTTAAAAGTAAGATGAATAACCTTATCGGATCGGGATCTCGCACGGATCAATTTGCTTGAGATATATATTTGAGTAAGGCTCCGTATGGTTTGGTGTAAAACGTTTTCATTGTAAAAGATTTTCCATGAAAACATTTTCTAAGGGAAAACACACTTTCAAACCAGTTTTTCTTTGATTGGTTTCTTAAAGAACGTGGGAGAAAACGGTGAAGATTGAGGGGGAAGAAAGGAGAGGGAGATGAGGAGAAAATAAGGAAAAGTGATTTCCCTCCCTTTCAAATGGAAAAGGTTTTTCCACCTTTAAGGGAGTTATGGAAATTTATTTTTCATCCCTTACTCAACCAAACGATGTAAAATAATTGAAAAGGGAAAAATTTCTTTAATTAAAAACGTTTTATACTCTACTAAACGGAGCTTAAAAGGCGTATATATCATGCATGATGGATCATAACTAGACCTGGTTATTGGACAGGGTAGTCCAATGGATATAGGGTTAGGGTCAAGTTAATAGGGCTTTTATTGGGCAGGGCTCTTATTGGACAGGGCCTTTATTGGACAGGGTCATTATAGGGTCAAACTTATACTACAATTATTTTGAAAATTAAAATAGTAATGATATAAAAAATTACGTGTATAGCTTCGTATTTACTTGTACTTGCACATGGCTCTTTTGTTTTTCATTTTTCATTGCTCGTTTATTAACCCGCCCACTAATGACCCGCTATTGACCCGCGACCCGCTTTTGATCCGCCCCATTATCGACCCGCTAAAAATGACCCTTTTAATACCCGACCCTCTTTTGACCCGCACCGACCCTGACCCGCCCCGCCCGATAACCAGGTCTAATCATAACAAGGGGCATGGTTAATTATTAGTTCAAAAGCTATCCATATTTCATGATTAAGCTATAAATGTTTACATGTACACTTGGGACAATCTAGTAATTGGCCCAATGGACAAACCCTTATAGTGGCCTTCTAAACTAACCCAAAGAGCCAACCCCTGGCTAGGCTACTAGGCTGCAGGGCACAGCAGCTCAAAACTAGGTTGGGTGCAACTGCAAGGCTTTGCAGCCCAAAAGACAATAGGCATAAAGGCCCGGCCTACTGCCACCGCTAGAGATCACAACAGGAATGTTGGGTACGTTGTAGACTACTGGAACACAGGATATTTGCATGTATCATAGGAGTACTAACTTTGTTTCAAAAAGATCTTTATGTTTTCTGTTTTAATTCGTTTTATACACTTTGTTTTATTTTATTTTTGGACATGAAAATTTACTACCTTATCCTTCTTACCCCACAATATTTATAATTCTCCACTCACTTTCTCATACTTCAATTATTTATTTCTTACCCCCATCTACCTTTTTTTTACACATTTCTCTTGCTTTATTCATATTTTATTATATTCAACCAACTTTTTTTACTTTTATCTTAATATTTGTGCAAATAGTAACTGTAAAGCTTTTTATGAAACGGAGGTAGTAACTCATAAGATAAGATGCTTACTTACGAATTGAGCTCCACCAATGTCATATATGCATGGGTTGATGACGCCCGGCCCATGCTCAATCTTTAATTCTTTATGCTTAGTTGATCATTTCATCGAGTTAATTAGAATTTACAAGTATGTATGCCACGAGATCGATTGCATTGCTCCCTAATTATGATACTACGTTACGTCGCTACCTACTTACCTATGCATGCCTTTGTGTATAATCTTATGCTTCCAACGATAAATAGATTTAGGAATTTGTTTGTTCGGTCGATCTTATGCTTCTAAATTGATCAATTCCCTTTTATATTGTAATAATAAAATGTTTTTGTGTTTAATTAATTTTTATTTTCTAATTTTATTAAAGGGTAAAATAGGTAATCAATATTTACGCCGCCTCAGACGTTCCCTCATATAATAGAGTTATAGCTCCGTTGCTGGAAACATTTTTAGAGAAAATATATCTTCCAAGAAAAAACAATTTTTAAGGGAAAATAATTTTCCTTGTTTGTTTTTTCACAAGAAAAATTATAAAGAAAATGAACATAAAAGTACGTAAAAATGAGAGTAGAGAAAAGAAAATGTGAGACATTAGAGTGAAAATGTGGCATTCTTTTCTTTTCAAAGGAAATCTTGGTTTTCCCCCGGGAAAAAGTTATTTTCCACATTTTGGAAAACAAATCCCTTAAAAAACAAAGAAAGGAAAATAGAAAAATAATTTTACGAAAAAGTATTTTCCGTCAAAACAAACGGCACCATGAATAAAAGTGTTAGTGGGATAATAATAAAATTCAAGAGACGAAAATATATTTCTATGTATGATATACTTCCTCCGTTCTTATTTAAATGACACAATTAGTTTATAGACACTATTCACACAAGCTCCTTTGACTTCATTTTGTGATTTATAGTTATAAAAAAACATGGTCATGTGTGGTCTATTAGATTCGTCTCAAATAAATATTTCTAATTATCAACTTTTTGTAATTTTTTCTTATCCATAATTGAAGATATTAAAGTTTGAAATCGTGCATTGGTAAATATGCCTAATAATTGTGTCGGACTCAACAAATGCGGTGAAATGGTGTAACGGTGAGAGTGGAGGGCCATGGAACCTTACATTCATCATTAACAACATCAGAAATGCAATGCAGAGAGGGCAGGGAATTGAGATCGTCTACAAAGGGCGAGAATCAAATACGGTGGCAGATGCATTGGCAAAGCAAGGACTCTCCAGAAGGGACGAGTTTATAGCATGCATATAGCACATTTTCTACCTGTTTACCTCTGAAATGCTGCTCCTCTTTCAATTAGAGCAAATTTAGACTCTAAATGTAACAATACTGGTTCCCTTTCATCAATGAAACAAATGCCAACTTATCAAAAAAAAAATTGTGTCATTTAAAAAAAAACATAGGAAGTATTATTCATCACGTACAATTCAAAAGTATTATTTAAGCATAGCATGAAGCTAAGGGAGGAGGAATTAAAAGAAACCCAAGCTTGAAATTATGAGGGAAAAAAAATCATATAATTGCTGCGTACGGAGTACATGCATACCATTTATTTGTGCATGAACCACATATAAAAAAAATACAAATTAGGGAGAAGAACGAAATTAAAGTATGGTTAGTCGTCCGGCCCCTCTCATATAAGTTTAAAGAAAATGATAAAGGTCACAACATGCGATTTTTAAGTCGTGTCACAATGATGACATGGCATGCTTATGTGTCATGATTTAAATTGGTCTATTATAGATGTTATAAAAAAAAGGTAGGAAAATCTTAATATTCTAATTTGTTTCCGTTTTCATATCGACTACCTTATTTACATATTTTCATAGTACAAATATTGCATTAATTGATAATAAAAATATTATGATAACGCGTAGCCTACGTGGCGTCTATATGTACCAATTAAACCGTGACACGTAAGATTGCGACAACTAAATATTGTCGCAACTTGCGTCCTTTATCATTGTCCAAGTTTAAATCAAAAAATATCTCCTAACATCTTGGTGCTTTATTCATATTATGATATTCCTACCACATCAATTTTTCTGTATTTTACTACAACTAATTAATCTTGGCATTTTCTATGTCGGAGAGCTTATGAACACAAACATATTACATCGAGGCCTAATCAATTGTAATGTCGGACTATAGCAACTTGTTTTTATGTACTTCCAAATGTCACAATCAACATTAAACACCAACTAACCTTAACTAAACAATTAGCTTTTAAACACATGCATTATCATCCATTTAGTTATTCACACTTTAAAAGATATGTTCACCCAACTCTCAAACCAGCTAAGGTCAATACATAATCCAATGCAATGTAGTGCCGTGCCATGATGCTAATCGACATGCAACGTACATGTATAGTTTTGATAATCTTGTTACGGGAATCAATGTATATATATGTTTAATTAAGATTGAATCTCATCTACAGTCATTGAACTTTATAGCTCGATCTAGCTCTATAAACCAAAATAAACAATCAAATTAAAAAGGCCGGATATCCATACATTTTATATTCATCGTTCTCATCAGTTAAGTACATTGCGAAGACTCGAAAGATATTCAATTGCGGATTGGAGTACGTACTAAATTACTTATTATTAAAATGTAAGAACTAATTAAATACTACTAGAAGAACTAGTTAAATACACTCGAATTAAGGTTTTCTCTCTCTCACTCAATCTATCTTGCTTGTTGGTCTAGCTAGCTAGAGACCAAACCCTAGATAGATGGGAGAGAAGCATTTTAAAATTCAAAATTAACAAAAATAATAATGTTGGCTTCCAAATTAAACTATCCAGCTAATTACTTAAATATAATTACTTATATATTTTTTTTCTTTTTTCTTTTTGTTTTGTTTACATAAGTAAACTCCTAATAATGGCTGCTTGAGCACTGTCACTCTCAGTTGAAGCCAAGAGCTCGGCTAATCTGTCGCTTAAATCATCCACTTCCCTATGCAAGTTCCTAATATAAGTGCAAGTCTCCTGCAAAACCCTATTTGCCGACTGCCAAAAAAAATTAATAAACATATTAGTCAACTAGCTATGCAGCAGATAGGTGATGTGGCATGTGATATGACAGTTAATTAACCGAGACAGTCTTTTACAAGAATTTATAATCATATAATATACTGACATTTTCTCCGTGATATGAAAAAAATGTAAACTTTGGATTAAAAAAGGGAAAAAAATTGAATGCAAGATAAGAAATTAATGGAAGAAAAAAGAGTCCCACACCAAAATGAAATTGTTTGCTTCTAGTTGCACCACAAAATAATAAATGTAAGTAAATAAAATGGGCATATAAGCCAATAATAAGTCCATACCACCATACATCTAAGTTATAACATAGAACTTGTGACTTATCTACCCTAACACAATCAAGTCCACACAAAACGTATGCTAGCTTCATTCATTAATTCGTTTATTCTCTACTCCAAAACAAAATTAAATGTGCATTGATTAAATCACTATTCCTCCTACAATAATATATATGAAAGCACTTACGAAGTATAAAATTATTCCAATGTACATGTACAGTGGAGTAGGGTATGACAACTTAATTAATTAAAAGAGTTGAGATGTACGCAGTCTTATCTCTAAAAACGCGTAAGAAAGAAGATCGCTCATAAAACAGTTATATGTGTATACCTTGTCAGAAGTTCGCCTAGCATGTATCTCAGGAACAAGCTGCTGCAACTTGCGAACAAGGTCAGCTATTTGATCATCACTAATAGAAGAGACACCACCAGATTGCCTGGAACGTGATCGTCTGCTCGACATAATTATATCTATTTATGTATTGATCTTAACTAACAAGTAACAACACTTGAATTAATGAGTGAATGAAGGAAGGAAGAAGACGAAGAAGAAGCAAGTTGTGTAATATTAATTGTCAGAGAATGAATATGAAAGAGAGAGATATGAATGTATGGGCAATGGAAGAGAATGAAAGAAAGAGCAAGTATTTAAAGGAAGAGGGCAGGGGAGTTACTGTTTGTTTGTTTGTTTATTTAATAATAAAAAAATAAAAATAAAAAGGGAGGAATGGAAAGCATGAAGAAGAGGGAAATGGAGGTGAGGAAAGAGAGAAAACAGTGGCGGGTGTTGGAGATGAAGAAGACAAGTGCATGGGAGAACGCAGTGGGCGAAGGGGATGGCTGCTTTTAATAACAAATGTTATTGGTTTCAACTTTGAGGAGAGAGAGAGAGAGAGAGAGAGAAAATGAATACTTGAATTCTAAGAAGAGTCCCTAAGAGAAGGGGCGGCAAATGCATACATGTTATTGTTGTGGACTTGGTAGGGAAGTGTCCTTCTCTTAGTGTCCCCAAATAAGGGTTAGTATTCAAGTGGGGAAAGGGTAACTGTGCTTCTTTTTCAGCTAACCTCATGGCCCTCTATGTGTCAGTCTTACCATGCAACCCCATGTTACGTTATTATACATTTATCCCATACCCTTAAGTCCGCCGCTCGGTTAAAATTAAATACAGAAAATGTTACATTTTAACTGGGTAGGTCGTACTAGGTAGTTAGGTATGAATGTGTGTTAAGAGAGTTGTTATTTTGACCTGATTAGTTACAAGCTAGTATATATACTCTTTTTTATATGTATATCAATGTATATATGATTGGCTTACTAATGGAGTTAGTTAAAAAAGAATAAGGTAATAAATTAGATATATAGGTAACTCAAGTAATTTGACCAAAGCAAGAAGCGTGGAAAAGTTAACTATTTAAATAAGACATGCATGACTGCATGGGATCAGTGTTAGTTTTGAAATTTTCATGACAAGAGAGTGAAGGAGTTTAGGGATAAATGAATAGAGCTAGCTACGGTAAAACTTATGGTAAAATTAATTTAGCTAGACTATGCAACAAATTTAAATTCAACATCATAACTTTATATAGCACTTTATTTAATTTAGACTCATATATAGTGTATAGGATGTGGTACGTAGAAAATCTTTTGGACTTCTTAATTTGTCCTATTTTAAGTCAATTATATTATTAAAAAAAAAAAAATCGTATCAAGATATACAACTCGATCATGTTCTAAGACAAAGTATGTCTCACATTAAGCGGTTCAATTAAGTTCAATTAACTGTCCTTACTCCTTAATATTGTGAGGTCGACACAATTAGAATACTTGGATAAGATCTTCAATCCCGACTATCACTGTTTTAGAAACAAAACTATGTGACGCACGTATTACGTACAAGCTATCATCAGTGGTGGATCTTGGAAAAAAAAAAATTGAGAGGCCAAGATTTAAAACGTTAATCTTTCGTTAATTAAGTACATACAATTCATGCATTCAGTCAATATGTTACCGCCTTTTTACGTAATATGTAGGTATACATTAATTAGGATAACTAAATGTTTAATAGCGAACTCCTTTCAATTTTCTTAATAGGGGACATGCCCCAAATGACTTCGGTAGAAGATCATCCCCTGAACGCAAGTTTAATGAATTTCATATTATTTTTTTCCTTAAATATAATAGCCAGGTTATCGCAACATCTTATAATTAATCGTATGACATAAACTTAATTACTCTAAAATGCTCCGTATGTATATTCTAAACAATTGAGGTATAATATTCTCATATTTCCATTGTTAGAAGATTGATTGAGGACATAATGATAAATTTTACAAAGTGCTATAAATTAAAAAAATGTGGCAATTTTTTTCGAGACTTCTATTAAGTACTTCCTCTGTGTAGTGTCAAGGCTAATTAGAATGAGATGATTATAAAATATCAATAATGTTTTGATTCATAAATAAAGTTGAAAATCCATTACATTTACGGAGTACTACCTCCGTTTCAAATAGATCTTTACAGTTACTATTTGCACGAACTCAAAATGCAATATTTAACTACTAATATATCCAATTTCGCATGTGAAAAATTTATAAAATTTTGATATTTTGAAAATACATACTGAGATCAATCTAGAAAGTTCATACATGTAACGTTTTGATGTATACAATAGTGAGAATTTACGGTAAAAGTTTTTATACTTTAGACACATTTTTCAAAGCGTAAATAACTTTCAGAAACGGAGGTAGTATAATTTAACACTTGTAACTTATTCGAGCAATGAAAGAGTGTGAATTTGTAACTCAAAGGGCCGGTATATATCCATCATCCATGGGTTAGTTGAGGTAATGGGAAAAAAGCAGAGAAGGATGGGGAGGTTTGATATGGGGTTGACCAGTCAGAGCTATAAAGATGACAAACTCCTAAATTCTCTAATTTTGCTCTCTCGCAATTTGCATCATTACATCACATCTTAAGTCGTGGCATCTCGGAAACTTGCATTACACCGACCCCAATCCTTGGCCTCTTTTTTCGTTTTTCTTTCTTCAATTCTTGTTGCACTTCCACACAAACTACCATTTTAGTTGTTGCCTTATTACGGAGTATTTAAATACTCCTTGGAGTATGGAGTTACTTTTTTTTTTTCTTAGGAGGTGAATTTTCGGAGTATTATAATACGTGATAGGGTTACTATTAAATTGAAAGACATATAAATTGTTCTTGTATATGATCGAGTCGTTCAATTGATCGATTTATGACCTATCTAGCTCCTGTTATGATGAGAGATTAGGATTTTGTTGTCCATCATATCATTTGTATAATTCTAGCTAGGTTAATTAAATTAGTGCATGTCGTTCGAAAAAGAATTATATTAGGAGAATCATTGCTAGATAGACAAAGATGATGAAAGCAATGCTTCATATATATTCACTACAAAAATTTACATCTTTAATGACAACCTAATAACGGCGGGTTAAAAATCTCGTCACAAAGTCTTTTGCGACGGGTCTATCAACAAAACAAAGACGGGAACAACCGTCGCAAATGTATTTTACGACGGGTTAACGACGGGATTTACATTAATGACGACCCCCTTTTATGACGGGTTCGCGACAGTAAATCCCGTCATTAATCAAAGAATAGTGGCCTTTAGAGACGGAATTTTCCGTCATTAATGGTACAATTTCTTGTAGTGACTCCTTTATAAATGTAATCACCTAATTATCTCTAAAGAAAATGGTTATAGAGAGAATTTAGTTTTTGCAAATGACATACTTCATACGTTATTATTTAATTAGTTGCATATATAGTATAGTTTGAGTTTAGAACTATCTATACACCCTCATTTGTCCGGGTTTCATTATTTACGCGTAAGGTATATATAATTAAAGACATTAATGAAAATACGTATCGAAAAACGTGACTAATAAAAATACCAACTAAGGAAGGAAGTATTATTTTACTACTATGATTCCAATTGCTTGTTGTAGCTGGATAAAAAACATACTCCGACATACGAGTATACGTAATTTGCATGCATATTTAAAATATTTTTGAAAAGTGTACAAAGTAGATTATCTTTAACTATTTTGAACGGACGAGGAAGTAACACATTGATGCTAATTAAGACTACGATCCGAATAACTAAAATTAATGAAGATGGTCAAAGTTGATAAAATATGAAATCCAAGTTCGATCTGTCTTCATCTGCATTACCAGTCCTTGTCTAACTGACTTAGTTGTGAAGTCCTAATAGTATAACATAAAGTACTAAAATAATAATGGTTACACGATTGATTTTACGATTTGATTAATTAAATAAGTTACTTTAATTGCAAATTAAATATAATAATAAGAAGATGTGGGAGAGATATGATGCCTCTTTTCTCCGGCGAGATTCCTGCTTAAATGGTCAGTATATTGTCGATGTTAATTACAAGTATTACTTTTTTGGTTGGTCGTACTATATATGTATATATATGTGGTGCTCGAATTGAACTCGATCAGTCAACTAATTAACAATATAATCTTTCCATTTATTTGTCGCTTGCATGCTACTCACTTAGTGAAGTTAGTGTTGCTATCTAACCTTATGCATGGGTTTCCTTTCCGTTTATACAAATTCTTATTTACAAATGGTGTACAATAAATAATGTAAATCGGAATAAAAGTTACTCAAAATGCTTACAATTTATCTAATTTTTAATTTTAATAAAAACAATTCTTTAAAATCACTAATAATGTATAAAATTAATCATTTAATCATTTAAAATGTTAATCTATATATCAACTTTTTTTATATAAAAATTAATCAAAACATATTAAAAATTACAATACAAAAATTTTCATTACACCTTATATGTACAAGACCTATTGTTCCACTTCCATTTATGTACGCTTTCATGTCTTTATTTATTTATATTTTTAGGCAAAACCGGTTAAGAGCTTTGTTTTGACATACAAATGGAATAAAATATTCCTAAAACAAAAGGAATCGATCAAATTTTATCTATAAACTTTTAATTAACAAGATAATTAGTCAAATTTTTAGTAAAAGAGTTTGTCAATATAAGATTATCTCATGGGGCGCAAATAGAGGCTCAAAAGGGAAAATAAATGTTGTTAAAGAACAATCCTTCACAACTTCATTGGACGAGTTATAAAAAAATGCCAACAATTCTTATTTTTGATAAGTGATAACTCTTCTCAAAAGTTTTTTGGCTAAAAAGGAAAGTTAATTTTTGGGGAAAAAGTTATTATTTATTAATATATGAAAAATTACTTATTAACAGTCTCGTCATTGATGTTTAAGTCATAAAAGAGATTTCAAAAATAAGAAATCACCATTGTAGGAAAAAAAAAACACAATCATGAAAGGTACTTGATCCCTAAGCTAGTGAAGTCTCGCCAATGATAATGCTCTCGTTTTAATGTTACACTAATGTGTTAAATTTTTGCGTTTGTATTAATATATAGTTATAGCACTATAAGAATTTGTATCTTTATTGACAACTTAATTATGATGGGTCAAAAATCCTGTCGCAAAAGGCTTTTGCGACGGGACTAACAACCAAACAAAGACGGGAACAACAGTCGCAAATGTCTTTTACGACGGGTTAACGACGAGTTAATGACGGGATTTTCTATTAACGACGGCCCCCTTTTATGACGGGTCCACGATAGGAAATTCCGTCATTAATCAACGATTATTGGCCTTTAGCGACGGAATTTCCGGGTACATTTTCTTGTAGTATAGGTTTCTTGTTAATAATTGTGATTTTTATATTAATAGTTAAGGCTTTCTTATTACTCCCTCCGTCCCTTAATACTCGCACCGTTTTGTCTGGACACGCTTGCCAATGCACAACTTTGACCACCAATATCTTTAACTACATATTATAAAAACTTATAGAAATATTAATATTTGGAAAATATATATTAAGATGAAACCAACAATATATTATATACTACCATTTGTTTTCATATACTAGAAATAAAATAGGTCAAAGTGAATTATGTGAATAGTGCAAAAAGTCAAAACGGTGCGAGTATTAAGGGACAAAGGGAGTAGTTATTACCCGTAATAATTAACTAACTTATAAGCACAAAACATACTCAATATTATCAAAGAAAGTAAAGTAAATAAATATTACTAAGTATTACTCCCTACGTCTTTTTTTTCCTGTTTCTTTTTTTGGGTATTTCAAATTGTTATTTACATTTCCATTTATATTATCACATAAATGACTTAGAATTTTATCAAAATTTGGGTCTAATTATTATTTTAGCCAATTACATTCATTAGGTCATTTAATCTCTCATATTTTTCCATTGGGACATTAAATTTTTCTCATTTTTCAATATCAGAATTTTGATAAAAGTGAAAACATTATAAATTAACGTAATTTATCTTGTTTAAATAAAAAAATATGAGGAATCTCGAGGCAAATTAATTAATCGTTAAAACGCGTGAAAAGTAACAAACATAAAGAACAAAAAGAGACGGAGGAAGTACCTTATATTTTTAATGTAAACGTTAGATACTTCGTCGGAGTATATAAT
The DNA here is from genome assembly GCF_020520425.1 of Spinacia oleracea. Lineage (NCBI taxonomy): Eukaryota > Viridiplantae > Streptophyta > Magnoliopsida > Caryophyllales > Amaranthaceae > Spinacia > Spinacia oleracea. The sequence goes on along the minus strand of NC_079487.1, from coordinate 124,299,552 downwards.
CAAATCAACTTAGGAGGCGGTCGTTAATTAATACTTAATTAAATAATTAACTAAATAATAAACGGAAGACATAAATAAAAACAATATCATAATAATGTGGACTATCATTTACTCTGTACTTTTTATCAGCCCCGATCCTGACATTTTGAGGGCCCTAGGCGAAACAAGGGATTAGGGGCCTTCCGAAATGATACGTCTTTAACTGAAATAATATCATTTTTTTTTGTTAAATCCATTATATTGTTGAATTCAAATCAATAAAAAATATTATTATATCTTCTTTGCAGGATACTAGAATTCAAAATCATGCTCTAGTCAAATGTCTTGAAATATTTCAATAAAATAAATACTTACTTAATGACAAGATAATTAATATACATAAAGAGATTTTTATTTTTTAAAATAAAGGTTCATTTTGAGCATATAAAAGTATCAGTCAATTTTATCAGCATTAAAATTTGATATTTATTCTAAAACTTATAAACCCATAGTCTATCAAAGTATTTTTTTCGCCCACATATAGTTACATCGATTAGAACTTAGTACTAAAAGTCAAATACTACGTACATAAACTCAACGTAAAACTTATTTATCTTGTAAAAGATTAAAGAACAGAGCTAATATAAATAAAAGGTTTAAATAATTGAGGTACTATATGTACAAAGTATTATAAATGAGAAAAAGTAGTTGCTTAAAAAAAAAATTAAAAAAAATTACAGACACAAAAATAAAATATTGACAAAGTTAAAAAAAGAAAAGAGTTGAGCGAATAAAGCAAGATGGAAGTCAACAAGAAAAACAATGAAGGTAAAAATAAACAAAATAACAAAGACAACCCTAGACCTATGATACTCCCTCCATCCCGGAATACTTGACCTGTTTTTCTTATCGGGCCGTCCCTTAATACTTGACATGTTTCTAAAAATGGAAATATTCTAACAATATTATATTATTTTTCACTTCACTCCTATTAACCCACCTACCTCCTACTCCATACAAAAAATAATTAAAAATTCAACCCCTACTCTCTCCCAACCCCACGTCCTAACCCACCTCCCACTAACTACATTAAAATAATACCCCACTATCAACTACTACCTATTAAATTAAATAAGTCAATTCAAGTCCTTAAACTTTGTGCCGGTCAAACCGGGTCGAGTATTCCGGGACGGAGGGAGTAGGTATCAAAACTTTAACACCTATTTTCTACCAATGAGCCAAGAAAATAATATGTCTATTTAATGTGTTGTTTATTACTAGTACTAATTTACTGGACAAGCTATAATTTTGGGCCCCTTTCCGCATTGGACATTAGGCGGTCGCACCCCTCGCCTACCCCCTAGGGTCGGGCCTGCTTTTTATATCTACAAATTTCATTCTTAAACATTAATTAATATGTATATGCTTTTTATATCTACAAATTTCATTCTTAAACATTAATTAATATGTATATTGAAATTGTTGTTTCAAGCCTTGTCGTACAGTAATAGCTACACAATATAATTGATCTTAGTAAACATTTGGAATGCTATTACTTGAATCGACATTCACGCAAACACAACTATAATAACTAAAAGATTAACATCCTATGTTTTCGTTTATCAAAATACGTAATACCTAGTATAAAAAGATCGAGAAAAATATCAAACATATTAATTAATATAATACGTGCGCGTGCATTCTTGTTAAAGGGTTGCAGATGGAAGTCGGGAAACTGGGAAGAGAAAGAAGGGGTTTAGTCTATAAGGCTAAGTAGTTCATTACACTATTCTTAAGAGAATTTGGGGGGTTTTTAAGGAATTGAAGGATTTGAAGGACAATGCAATAAATGCACTATTTCAAAGGGGAACTTCTGCCTTTTAAAAGGTTTAGGGTTTAATATTATATACTTCCTCTGTTCCGAAAATATCGCATCATGGTTGACCTTTACTCCTTTAACCATTACTTTGACTCTCAATATCTCATCAAATCTTGTGCAAGTAAAAATTATTAAAAAAAAACATTTAGAAAATATATATCGATACGAATCTAACATGGCCCCACATGACTAAAATTTCCTTACTTACGGATCACAAAAAATGGCTATAGTCGTAGTGTGAATAGTGTAAAAAACCAATGGTGTGATATTTCCGAAACAGAAGAAGTATATTAATTAATTGTTCTATTAATTGACCCCCTCTTAAATCTGTTCAAGACCCGCCACTGCGTATACAAAAATACATATTAGTAAAAGTTTAGTGCAGTGGACAAATCCATTGTGTAAAGGTATTCATTTTCATGCAATGCCTTAAACCTCATCCCTTATCCGTACCCTTCTACCCCCCTCTACCAAAAAGAAAAAATCAACTTAATTGCATGCAATTGCTGAATGGTCCATGCTGTTTCAGTTCCTGTTTGATCACAAGTTCACAATTAAGAAAAAAAAACATACGTTGCACGAGTTCTAAACTGAAGCCGCCCTAACTGTGTTTTGAAATCCGGTAAAAGTCAAAAGTGAAAAATAAAATAAAATGACACGGGTATGATCAAATTCTGAAGGAGCTAGCTACCTAGACTGATCGAGAGCTGCCTGAGAATGCTATCCATAATGTATAATTAGATAGGGGACCATAAAAATGTGGAAAGATATGCAGAATCCTCTGCAACCAATAAAACCCGAAATATTAGATTCACATAAAAACGACCTTTCTTTTTCTTTGTTTCTTCTTAACAACAACACGTTCATGTCATTACATTTTTATTTTCGGCGTATCGATTTCTATAGGAAATTAAAGTGCACAAACATCCAACCGGATATATATGCTATTGCTTACTCATCCTTTTAGCTTAGATTTGAACTTTTTCGGGGCCGTTCCCGGCATTTTAAGGGCCTGGAGCAAATCATCGGCGAAGGGCCCTTATGTTAGTGAAAGCTCTTAAATTTTGATATTTGATAGATCCAAACAAAACAATGGTACACAATATTCACTTGTGCCATTGAGGTTTAATTTGAACTTTTAAATAGTACTCCCTCCTCATTATTATTATCATTATCATTATCATTACCCCATTGTTTCAAATAGGCTCTTGCAAGAAGCGGGGTAGGGGGGTCGGACGTACCCAACCTTACCCCTCCAATGACAGAGAGGTTGTTTTCAATTGACCTAAAAGTGATAACGGGACAATAACGGGATGGTCATCTTCTACTTCATGGAAATGAAGCGAAGAGGTATTAAGAGTCATTTTGATTTAGTCCATTACATCCCATAGCCCATTTTAAATAGTACTCCCTCCATTTCGAAAAAATGGGGACAATTTACCTTTTTCACGCTTGCCAATGTAAATGTTTGTACATTAATATCTCTAATTTTGTATTCGTAAAAATTATAAAAGATTGATATTCCGAAAGTACATATCGAGTCGAATCAAACAAGACCTCACACGACTATATTTTTTGTTACCCATAAATCACAAATGATAGTCAAATTGAAATTTGGTAATATTATCAAAAGTCAAAGTGTCCATATTATTTCGAAATATTCCATAGTATTTTATAGTTTGGTGATGATAAATGTCACAAGTACCAACAATTAAATTACATCACAATCCTGTGTATCACTTTTTTAATTATATCACTGGAGAACAAAGTACGGAGTAATACATTAGCTAGTCACCAAGATACAAAATCTCTATGGAAGGGCTAATCATATAGAGTTATAGGGAGGGCCTCCTTATAATCTTATATGGAGCCAAGCAGGGCCGGTTCTGACTTTTTGGTGGCCTATGGGCGAAACAAAAAAATCGAGGCCCTTACTTTTAAAAGGGCTAGAAAAAAAAATTGTGAATCGATGTAATGTACTTTTATTATTGAAAAATTTATGTAAATAATTGGCGTTTCACTTCTTAAGACTCAATACTACTCTATATCTAATTAAATTAGCCATGAGAAATTAACTCTATTACAAAATATGAAGGCTTGAATAATTTCAACCTTGTGCCATTAAACATGAATTATATTCTAATATTTTAAATATTAATCATCAAGCATAAGACAACGATGAATTACTGAAGGGAAATGAAACTTGAAATTTTAGCAAGTCAGTAATAATTTTTGAAGTACAATAAACTATAATCCAATTATTTTTGCTAAACTCCAAATTAAAACAAGGAGTGTGATTATATTAACAAAAGAAGAAGAAAATATATGATTCTAAGGATAGTACACGGCTCTACTTTTGGTGTTTATTTGGATTCTAATTGGGTAATAGATTATAATTGCATAGTTAGCAAATGAGAAATAACAAAAAAAAAAAAACAAACTACCACCTCTAGTTGTCGAACCTTGGTGGACGCCCTGATATATCAGGCAATCAAACCACTGCTCTGCAGTGCATACTTGACTATAAGTTTCTCATTGAATATTACATATTTTTGCATTAACTGGCTTAATAAATGTTGGGCTTTTTCCCTGGGGCCCAGGGCGGCAGCCCCTTATGCCCTGCCCCAGGGCCGGCCCTGGAGCCAAGAGGTGAAAACAACGCATCATCAGAAGTTTTATGACTCTAGGCCAATTCAAAACCTACAATTCAAAACTAGCAAAGGATCGGGTTTGGTCACTCTGACTTAAAATACAAAATAAAATAAAATAATAGATATACATAAGGTGTATCGTACATCCAATTTTATGCTTAATGATGGTCCTCTCATATTTACACCTCACATATATATAAGGGAAAATGTAAGAGAGTACACCTCAAATGTCTTGCTTAATATTCACTATGAGTATTAACCTAGACCACCTAGCTTCACAAAGTATAGATAAATAGTACTCCGTACAAAGTAAATACTTGAAATTCAAAGTTATACTTCGTAATGTGTTAGATTAGGTCACTTATACGCACGGATTTTCTAAAACTACTACATAATTAATAAATACTCATTTGATTTTTGAATATGCTCGTTCTATTACGTAGTACATACTTATATCATTATATGCTTGATATGTTTGACCAAAAAGTTCGATATGCTTAACATGTTAATTAAACAATGTATTTCTAGTGAATGAGAAAGTTCCCTGTGTGTTTTTTTTTAATATAAAATCTTTGTTTTTTATTTAGCCATTTCTTAAAAATGCTTTCTAATTTATTACTCTCTCCGTTTCTTTTTGTTTTTTACCCTTTATTTTTTGGGCGTCTCAAAATATTATTTATATTTCTTTTTATATTATCACATAAATGATTTAATACTCTATCAAAATTTGTGTCAAATGATTATTTTAACCAATTAAATTCATTGGGTCATTTAATATCTCATGATCACACTTTTCTATTGGTACATTAAAATTTTCTCATTCCCAATATCATAATTTTGATAAAAGTTAAAACATTATAAATAAACGTAATTTTTTTTATTTAAATAAAAAATAGAGGAATATCAATGTACATTAACTAATCGTTAATAAACATGTAAAACGTCAAACGTAAAGAACAAAAAAGAAACGAATAGAGTACTTTGTAGTATGATACTGGAGTTACCTCATCGATCCTTGTTGATGGATACTCGATAGTACTACCATAAATTTGTGCCAAGATTGTTCTTTTCGTTTAGTGTGCAAGAATGGTCAAATTATATTTACAAAAATCTAAGTTCTTTAATTGTCCCTTAATCCTTCCATTAATAATACATAATTAAGTTTAATTCCATGTTAATTTGTCTTTATCTTATCTTGATATTAGCACTTTTTAGTACGTGCATTGAACTCTTTTTTTAGTTCACAATAAACCATAACTTTTGTAAATTACAAGACTAATTTGGTCGTGCGGGCATTATTTTAAAAGTTGATTACGTACTCCTATATTCCTATACTCTATCTTTCTTGGTATTGCTAAACCCTAAGGGGGATTACACATCTTAATTAGCTTCTAGATTACTTTTTCTTTTGAATGTTCAACCCATCGTTTTTTGGAGTGCTATAGTTTTACTAAGAAATTACTACGTACAAGGATTTTTTCAAATATTCGTGAAGAGCTAGCTTATTACGTCATGCCCGTTATGGATTCTGTTACGATAAGTACACTACAAGAAATTGTACTATTAACGACGGGAAATCCCGTCGCTAAAGATCAATAATTGTTGATTAACGACGGGATTTTCTGTCGCGAACCCGTCATAAAAGGAGGGACGTTGTTAATGGAAAATCCCGTCGTAAAAGACATTTGCGACGGTTGTTCCCGTCTTTGTTGGGTTGTTATCCCCGTCGCAAAAGCCCATTTGCGACGGATTTTTACCCGTCGTTATTAGGTTGTCACAAAAGATACAAATTTTTGTAGTGGTATATTCGGAATATACGGAGTATACAATAGAATTATGTTGCATATGAGCATAATATATATAATAATAATATTGCTAGAAGAAGATAGATAAAATAGACTTATCTGAAAGATGCGAACAATCGGATGAACATATAACGAACATATAATGAACAATTGTTGTGCCGTGGGATACCACTGTCCTAAAAGACGATTCCGCACTACCTCCCGGTGCAGTAGAACAAAAGCGGTCGCCCTCTAGGATTAACACAACTCTGAATTTGTGTGCACTCACAAATCCGAATGGAGTCAGAATATTTGCCTAAAACCCAAAAAAGTATTTTTGTTAGAGAGGGTGTCATTTTATATGAATAATCTTTTGTGTATATATATGAGTGTGTGGAAAAGCAACAGTCAAGAATAAAGGGAGCATTAAGGCTAATCAATTCCCAATGGTTACAACATTAATTTTGTAACAGCAATAAGATGTCCGTAACAATGAGCATCCCAAAATTAACAACATTAATTTTGTAACAGCCATAAGCTACGCACGAGTTGAATATCAAAATGCATGTGATGTGGTAAAGTAATTGGTTTATGATTAATTTCTTTTTAAATATATTTATTTCGAAAGTAATTGAAGTTTGGAGAAGTTTAAAAAGTTCATGTGTTCATCTTAATTTTAGTAAAATGTACGTCGTATTAATTAAATCTAGTCATTTACTTGAGATGGAAAATAGAAAACAAGCGAAATCTGGCACATAAAAAATGTTGAACACTTGAACGATTGAAGCGAATTCTTTAGCTTCAATTCAAGCCCAATGATCTTTGTAACTTCATACATACTCCCGCCCTATGCATACGAAAGTTGGTGACACGTCTAAACTGGTCACTAAATTTCGTCACGAGCTAGCTCAACCCAAGTAAACAACCTGAATCTGGCCATGACCCGATTCAATTGAACCCGAACCAATGATCACTCAAAATCGACACGTAAAATCTTGAAGTTACCTTTACACATGCCATATTGGCATATTGCTATGATGTGACTCATAAAACTATATGAAAATAAAAAGTGAGCTGAGTTAAATTACCGTAAACAGTAATTAATGAACAGTTAAAAGAGTGTAAAAACCTTGACATGATAAACCGTACATTGTTGCGGGGGTCTCCTGAGTTAGTTAATTTACCGTTAAGCATATAAAGGAACGCCAACAGAGCTTATCAAAGTGTCAGTTGGTGGGAAGCTGTGATTGCTTATATCCCGTACTATTGTTTTTCATCATTTGTGGTCGAAAATGATAAGGCATCACCAATGCCTCAACTATTATTTCATAATATATATCAACAGGACAGGGCAAACAGAATACTTGTACTAGTAGTTTATTTTACGCTAAATCGCCAAAAAAAAAAAAAAAAAAAAATTGAGTGGAAAAGTAAGCTCGGGACAAAGAGTCTATGAGTACATACGGAGCAATTTCGACAGGCAAATAATTCTCTCATACTTATTCTACACCGAAAGACACTAGATTAGCACGGTGATGGGTAACAACACTTCCATCCCTTTTACATCGGACCAACTAATAGAGTCAAAAGAAACACTTAAGAAAGCACCTCTTCTAAAACATTGTCTAAATCGGAAAAATAAATAGCAGCTTTAGAGAGCTTGTTAACTAGTACTTGACTATCTGACTCAAAAATAACCTCCTTGTACCCGTATAATTAGTGGGGTAAATAACAAATAATAAATTTAAGTGAAATGGTAAATTTCAAACCTAATATTCTCCAAATAAATATTAACCTTAGACAAAATTTAACTTTCACCTTGATTAATCGTAATTATTATAATTAATGTTGAAATTTTTATGCCCCTATAAAATACTTATACTATCCCGCTAATGTTAATAATATTTATAAAAATATACTTCGTATTAAATAAGGAATATTTAACGGTCTTATACTTAGTGGTATAATATCACAATATTATATAGAATATCACGCACGCATTGCGTACATAACACTGTATTCTAATAATTAATCGAAACACCATTTATATAAACAATAATTAAGCTCTTTCAACTATTTGCAATGCGGGTGGATGCACTTAGAATTTTGAACCCCCTCCCTCTAGAATTCTTACATAAAATGCAAGCAAAATTTTTAGATGTCTCATAAACCTTCAAGAACATAAAATAAACTAAAACCATCCCCGAATATATATTTCATTGAGTGTATTAAATTGTAACAGCCGTCGCCCCACGTAAATAACAAAGAAACATGATGCCCAAATCAAATGTGCTCCCACTGTTCACCAGAAAACTTCCCTACATAGTAAAGCATCAAAATATAGCAAAAAAAAAGGGAGAATCAAATCATTGTCAATTGTTAGATTAAGGGGACGAAAAAGATAGCCCCCACTATAGTGGAAGTTGTCTACTGACAACAAGAACAAGACATAAAGAAAACGGTGACACTATACAGTCAAGGTTGACTTCATAGACAAGGTAAACAATAACAACAAGATGCAACTGTAATATATACTGTACTGTATATCTCTGATTCAAGATTGAGTGTTGGTGTGTCTACTTTTTACAACAAGATAGCAACCTCAACTTCATCCAACCCAAAATTCGTGTATCGTTATCGCTTGCTGAGAAGACTCACATGTCTTGTTGTATAGACATGCTTGGTTTCTGAGAAAAAACATTTGTGTGCTATTATTTGACATTTTCACATAGATTTAGATGAGGACTGGAATTTGGATAATTACCTGTGTAGGATACTCGTGACCAAATCCCGAGCATTGTAGGCAACGATCCTTTTTCTGAAAATACATAATATAACAAAACAGTTGAGTAATGGCACGAGATAGATCTGAAATGTAGAATTCAACATTCATACAGAAGGACTGACTCAACTTTCAGACACTGACAGATTATCATATCATACTTCAAAAGGCAAACACATTAAATTGAAGATTTGAAGGCTCGATCCATCACAAGAGAGCTTGATGCTTTCATACCCCACAAATACAACTCCATATCAAAGGAATCTACCCATATATTAGACAGGAGGGCAACAAGCAGCATCTATACTGAGATCCGACAGCCAACATTTACCTGTTCATTTCTGGCATGTCAAGTTAGCAGTATGCTTAATAAACACAAGATATCCACCACAGTTTCACGAATCCAAGACACTTCTTTCTTTTCCAAGTATGATGACTCAAAGTTTAGATGAATAGAGTGTTTTTTTTTCCAAAGTAGGGTGATCCAAAATTAATTAAGAGTGGTGTAGTATTTTTTCCAAAGTATAGGGACCCAAAATTAAGATGAAGCACGTAACCTTGCCTGAAGTAACACGACAGTCTTCCTCATATTTGGTCTCAACTATTGTGGTTTATATCATTTTTCACTTATTGATTATCCAAATAGCTAAAACCACAATAATGCTCATTCACACCAAAAATAAAAAAAAGCACAATAGTTGCACACAAATAAATCAGAAGTGCAGTAATCAACACGTCCAGCTGAAGTGACCTCCAATAACGCCTAAGACAAATCTCCCGAAGAATAATCCTAAATCACGTGACAATATTCAACAGAGTGGCTGTAAAGAGGGGATAGAGAAAGAGGATCAACCTACAAAATTGCTTCACTGTGTAAAGGAGATATAGTGATATACCTTCAACAGCAGATATTAAGTTTAAGGCATGGTGGTGTTTAGAAAACTAAGCTTGCTTTTCTACTAATAAGCACAATCTGAATTAGTTAAGACCAGAAATAGTATTATGAAGTGTTGCAGATTTATCGCATTCATGACACAAGAAAGTAATAACATACATCGCATACAAAATCAAACATCAAAATCTTCAACTATCTACCGCTAAAACACTTCACTGCAATTATTCTATTATCTATAGGTCTACCTCTCTTCTTAAGATGTACTTCCTGAACACCTGTTCAAGAGCGTCTTCTCCTCTACCATATGTTTCAAATTTCAGATATTATTTTCAGCAGGCTATAACATTCCAAAAAGTAGAACCTTCTATTATGAACAACAAGTCCTCCCAATGTTGCAAAAACCAGCCTACTCTGCTACCCAAGATCACATGAAGGTGCACTGTACACAACTACAGTTCTTTTCACATGTTGGAACTTGAACGACCGAATGGATGAGAAGGATTCTTCAGCCAAAATTTTCCAATACCCATGAAAATCCATTACAATTCCCACACAACCTGTCCATTCCGGATGCCTAAGGAGCAATTCAGAAATGAGGTAGAGTAAGTTGAAACTTTGCGGGCATTTTTTTTACCAACAATCAATAAAAATCAGATGATACTATTGCTATCGTCAAGGCTCTCACACTTCAGAAGAAAGTCTAATAATTCATTATGGTCTCCCATTTACTTCCCTGAAATATTAGAATTTTGAATAACACTCATTTAAGATTTAGATAATGATGATCTTGTTGCAAAAAGTAATAGAACAGGTCAATCCGAACTGCTTAAAGATAAGTAGGTAAAATTGTTGGAAGAGCATATTTTCATGCCAAATTTTCACATAAGATGTTCGGATGATAGAAATTTATAAGACACTGCCACATGGCCTACATCGGAGCTATGAATCAATAACCAACTTTTGTGTATCAGAATACAACAAGAAACAACAAATAATTATTTTGCAATTATCAATTACAGCTAGTTACAGTAGGAGTCCACCATCTAGTGAATGAAATATTATCTTCAAGTGAGTCCAGCCAATTTCTCGTTACAACTATCTAATCGAACAGGTTGTATCAGAAAAGGCCTAAGCTCCCTCCTCTCTACAAAAATATTCTAGTATATTTTTGCTGGAAGAAATTAATTTCGTAAGCCTTTCTTTTCATTCAAGTTTTTTCCTGGTAACGGATTGCCTTATCTCAGTCTCAAGGCCCGTACCGCCAGACCCAAGTCCCAATATCATTTCATGCTTACCCCTCCCAAGAATAAATATTAAAAAAAAACCCGGCTGTGGGTGTGGTTCAATCTCACCGCAGCCTCTGGAGGTGGAAGTAGCTACCATCAGGCTACTCCCTCAGCTTTGATTCATAAACCTTCATAGAGCTCAAAAGATTCCCACAAAGACAATGTCTCAATATCTATGATATAGATGTGGTGTGAACCCTACCCAACCACTATCAGACCATTTAGGACCACGCAGCCCACCACCTTAATAAAAGGTGTCAGCCATGTAAGGTTGAAGGGAACATAACAGACACTCAATAGACATTACACGGCTCACCAAGAAGCTCCATCACCTTAGCCTTATTAGATCAAAGATTACATGCTGTAAGATGAAACCAAAGAAAACCAAATTACCAAAGGTAGTCCATTACTTCAAATCTTCAATGGGGGTATGGGGCTAGTTTATCACTCTTATACATGCATTCAGTCACTCCAAACAGCCCTGCAACTATACATTCCTTTCTGGTTATAAATTCCGTCTGATCCAATGTGTCACGCAGCTACCTACTTCATAAGGCTAAAAGGCTTAAAACCTTTACCTGGTTGTGCTGTAAAAGTATCTTCTATGTCTCCATGCAAGTAATACTACATCTAAATGTAGACTCTTCCACTCACAATATAACTCAGGAAAACAGAACCGAGAAGTTCTAGTTAAGAAAAGTAGAAAACTACAGAGGCAGCTGTCAACAACCACCATCTATTATGGATCTCACTTAGGCAAGGTTTAAGGAGGTTCAAGATGTACACAACCTTGATGTTACCTAGCCTTGAGTGACTAGAACAGAGCATGCTTCAGAAATACCTAGAGAAAAGCAATTTATGCAGAAATGCTAATATTCAGATGATAAGCTTCGGAGAACACTTTTGAAAAACAGTAAAATTAAACCTTAAAAAGTGATGGTTTGACTGCCTGCATATAGTAATATGTTGGAAGCAATTTTGAGATGGAATAAGAAGGGGAACTTCCTATAAACAGCAACAAAAGACACATTAGTTCAAGCTAGGAGATTCGTTGCACGAGAACAAAATAGCAATAAGAGGCATACACACATCACATATGACTTTGAGCTAGTTGCTTACAATCTTTTGATTCCAATTTAAGTTTATATAGTCAACAGGAATTCTTTTAAATTAATCCTTTTAGTTGGCATGTGCTATCAAGCATCTCAACATAATTCCACAAAGAATGTCCAAAAAGATCCAAAAGGGAAATTACTATAAAATAACATATGTCAATGATTTATAACATGCATAAAATAATATCATGCATTCCAAAAGGAAACAGAACATAGTTTACTGTCCCATGTGTGAAACTTAATCCCAAGTGGCAACCTCAAGGCAGCAGCTCTACACACGACATCCGACTAATTCATAGTTCCTCCATCTAGTTTTAGAAGATGATATTTTCAGTATGATCAACATCTTATAAGGAAAAGTCCTACGCGGCTATGCCCTTGGATGATTCAAACAGTCGAGCAAAACATTGGCCAGTAGTTGCAGAAACGCCGTGGTTTCTCTATTTTTTTCAATCATGTTTATCGAGAGGGGTAAGGTTGCGTACACCCGACCCCCCCTTACCCCGCTTCTTGCGGGAGCCTCTTTGAGGCAATGGGGTAATGATAATATATATGCTTATCGAGAGGCCAATCGACAAAAAAATCATTAACTACCTTTGAGCATAAACTAGTTACCAATTTGTGCGACATTTATTAAAATTAATCCACTAGGTTTGGAAAAACTGTCATTTCTGATCACTTAGGTTGTAATCTCATGAAGAGAATATTTTAACTGTTGTCATGTTGTGCAACCTTATGTGGAGGAAGGGTGTTCACTAATCAGTATCCACATCACAGTGAGCCCACCAATTGACAACAAGTAGTACGTATAGAGGTCACGGGTCAAATTAAATGTGATAAACCATAATCCAGAAATGAAAAAGCGCTTGGATTAAATTACTTATATAATTGATGATACTCAACTCTTGTATACCGCTTTTTAACTTGTTTCTGGACTTGGTACAAGTTAAAGAACGCAATTAACCAACAGTACAACTTGAATTTCTGGTTGAATCTCTTAACCGTAAATATCTACATCATAGTAATATTATATTTCAGAGATGGAGAAAGACATTGTTATCAAAGTAATGTTTATCCTTTAGGTTTTTGTCAGACACTCTCTGTTTCTAAGCTTTATATTAGTAATTGTTAAGCGTTATCACATCAAAATTTAAGCCCTTTAAGGTTTCTAAAGAGTATCTCGTCTCGCAAAAAGATTTGATGTTGGGGGATGCATCGTTAAGGAAAGTGAAGAGTCAGGATATTAGGGAGTTAAAAGACGATCAGTGAGACCAATTATGACTCGAATGGAGAGAGTAAAAAATGATATGAAGAAAATGGCGTTTGCAAGAACATAAAACACTAGATAAAAGGGAAGAAGATTGTTGGGACAACAACAGGAGATAAATGCCGCCGATCCATATTTTGGAATTAAGGCTTTGGAATTTTTTTTAGGAAAATGGAAATTCTATATACTTTATCCTTTCCGGACACTTTGTTTGGACTGCAAGATAGAAGGGAAAGAAAATTGAGGGGAGGAGGAGGAAGCCGGAGGGAGAAGGTGGAGCTCCATTTCCCCTCCAAATCTCTTCAATCATGGAAGGATGTTGTTTATTAAAGAGGGCGGGAAAATGGATCCCTCCCTTTCCTTTCCCCAACCCTAATCCAAACAAGGGAACTTGCTCCTCTCCCTTTCTCTCCATTTCCTCTTATACAAAAAAAATATAAGTATTTCTCATTTTTATCTTAGATGATCCCGAAAAGTTACGTTCTTAGACTAGATTACAATAATCGTTTCCTACAAATGAAACCATTTCATAATAGCATTTGAACATGGAGAGTACTACAAGTACCTTTTGAAGGTGTTAGACGTTTCTTACAGCATGAAACAAAGAGTTATGTTACAATTGTCTAGGTCTTAGGATGATAGTAACTACGGCTTTGTTTGGTTCAAGTAGAGTTGACTGAAATTTAACTTCTCTGAACTTGTTTGAACTATTCTTGCTGAAAAAAACTTATTTGTGAGTGTAAAGTGTCTGAAAAAACTTATTTTTTCTTAACTGAATTTATCTGAACTTATTTTGCTGATATAAGTCGAATCAAGTTGAAATCAATTGAAACAAACTGACCCTAATACACCCAAAATGCTTCTCATGACAAAACCTCGCCACACCACATGACCACAATATCAAATGCTATCTACGATTTCCTACATTAAGTAAATTAGAACTTGCAAAAAGCACTAGACAAGTATCACAACTTGGACAGCAATGGGAACACCCAAATTCCACAGACAAAATTCGATAAGATGTGTGGAAACTAGATGTACACGCATACATTTAATAAGAGACATATAAAGCATTACTTTTTAATAAAGCTCAAAAAAGAAGAAACTGTTTCTGAACTGTTCACACATCACACTTGAAAGACAACACAGAGAAATGTATAGTAGTAAAAAAGGAAAACTCATAAAAAACCCACCAACCTCTCATCGTCCCTACAGAATCATGGGAAGCATTTCATTCTCTGCCGTACACAAAAAATTAAAAGAACAAAGGTGTAAGTATTTATCACAAATTTGCAATGAAAATAAACTCCATATGCAAGAATTGATAAGATGTTCATCAAGAGTCACTTTACCCATCTCTCAATTTCAACAGCTGAAGCAGCAAGGCGTCTTCTTAGAATTGATCTCTCTTCTTCACATGTTTCACTATTTACCTCTAGCAAAAAAGAAAAACAATATATAGTCCGTATAGGGAGCGTCAGCACAGTATAGATAATTCTCATTTCGTTTTACAGAAAAAATTATAATTTATGAAAGACAAAAAGGCAAAAAAAATGGATGACTTCCAGAGGGATGCAAACAATCCTCACCATAGTAGTAAGAAGACAGGATTGTGATCCGCTCCACAGGCTGGAAAAAGAAGGGCAGGGAATAAAAGCAAGATTAAAATATGCGAGTTAAATTCAATGACATCATATCAACTATCAAGCATCAATTACATGTATAAGAATTCTCCAATGTTTACGATTTGGATAGAATTTCAAAAAAGCGTCGCTCTTGACCAGTGTGACCTAAGCTCCTAGATTAAGAAATAATTGCATGGGTGAAGATTCAAGACACCAGTACGGAACCAAATTTCAGATTTGGCCATTCTATGAGAAGTTTAAGTGGAGTGCAAGAGTCCATAACCATGTTAGTGTATCGTACTTCAATACTTGAGTGACATGAGAAAATAGTTTGAATAACATAGCCCCTGGTTTCGACTCAAAGCTACGTGAAGTCATATTAGAGAACAAACTGATTTCATTGCTCACATCTCAGTAACTAGGAAAGTGCAACATGCAGCTAAGAACAAAGTTGATTTACATATTACGAAGTATTTAAAAGAACCCACTGCTTAAATCTCCCCCCCCCCCCCCCCCCCCCCAACACACACAGGATAAGAAAATTAAATCAGAAACATGGTTGATTCCTCCTCCTGTAAACATTTATACACTTAGTTCCAAGATAATTTCTACGGGTTCTACTGTTTCATGAAAATATTGGTACACCAAAAACGTGGAATACGGTCCAGAACATGGTTACTAAACATGGTAAAAATCAGGCTGCTCATAAGACCCATAGTTTGTCTAGAATATTACAGGACACATACCACTCATAATATTATTCTCCTTCTTACCATAGAGCCTAACTTTTTGACCTATAGGAAAATGTTATCCCAGTGCAGGCACTATCAACCATACAAGAGACCCAAAAGGTGTTTGCATCCAGTGTATAAATCGTCATTTTTCCAACTCATGCTCTAACTAATCGCCATCGAATTTAATAAGTACTAGAGATTGGCTTCTGAAATTTCTCACATTCATAAGAACTCACTGGCTCCAACCTTTACTAAGATTTTCTACGTTTCTTCAGTTACTGATTGAAATTTTCCTTTCATGATGGCTTAACCTTTAATCACTGCGACTTGATGTCAGATCTGATAATACTCTTTTTCAAAATATGACAGGACTGCATATGCTGAGTTGGTCAACTCAAAGGATAACAAGCCTCATACAAAATATTTATGATTATTCATTAAATTGGAAACACCACAAAATAGCTAGAGCACAAATGTATTTTGATTGGACCAAGCATCATTTTCAAGCTCAGCGTCATAGACTGTGCACATATGACCAGCTGCCCAAGAAGTAATGGAATATAGTAGCCAAAAGTTATCATGAATTTTGTGATTATAAGGTTAGCGGGATAGGTATGCATTTTGGATAGTTGAGATCAAAGACCCAAACAGATTGATATTGATCTAGCAAACTCTTCATAATTGTCACCAAAAAGTTCCAAGTTTATCTTATGAAACCAACAAGTATGTCTTTTTCAGTGGTTCTCTTAACATAGTGGGGGTTACTTTAAACTTTTGCTAGTGCCCTAGCCTTGTGACTCTGACACCATATACAAATGTGAAGTAGCTTGGCATTACTAATCACACAAGGATAATGTTTATACAGCCTAACAAGGAGTGGCAAACAAGGCCCTGTCTAATTAATAGAAAAAACATAAGATTAGTCGTATATTCCTAATACAACTCAATTTCCTCATGTAAACAACTTCTTATTTCAGGATACATGGCATATAGTGGGGTCTGAATTCCCACAAAAAGTTCTCTCCTTTTTCACTAGTGGAAAGTTTTCGAAGGAGATTAATGTCCCTAAATTTCCTCTAATACCTAAGGGCAAATGTCCTGTACATGTGGGTGACTTCAGGCCTGTATCTTTGCTGCAATATGATTTACAAATGCACCACCAAGATTTTGTGTGACAGAATGTACAAAGTGCGGCCAGATCTGATAGCTGATAATCAGGGTGCTTTTGTTCATGGAAGATACATAGTGAGAAATATAATGGTATCCCAAGATAATGGTCAAACAGTATAGTAATAGCAAATCTGGAAAACCAGGCTGCTTAATGAAAGTGGGATTTCTATGGTAGCAAATCTGGAAAACCAGGCTCCATAGTAACTTATGAAATCATAGAGTGGGATTTCTTCCAAGAAATAACGGTGGCTATGCGATTCCCCTCCATATTTGTCCAATCGGATTACTGTGTGTGTCCACACTCAAGCTCACTTATGATCAATACCGTTTGTCAGGGGTTCTTTCAGTCCAGGAGGAGTTTGAGACAGGGTGACCCGTTATCTCCCTTGCTGTTTGTAATATGCATGAAGTATTTGTCAAGAATTCTCAAGGTGGTCGGTGAAATTCCATAGTACAAATTCCATATTTCCATCCCAGATGTAAGGCAAAGAAGCTGATACACCTATGTTTTCCAGGTGACTTGATCTTATGCAGTAAGGGTGAATTTTAGTTTGTTCATCTTTAACTTCAAGACTTTTATTTGTTTTCAAAGTATTTCAGGATTGCAGGCCAACATCCAGAAGTCTGCTGTTATGAAAGACTGGAATAGAATTCTTGATGCTTCTGAGTTTTCTAGGGGTTTCTTACCCTTTAGATATCTTGTGCTAAATGTGAGGGCTTGGTAGAAAAGATGGCAAACAGGATTAATTTGTAACACATACCAACTCTAGGATGCTGTGATTGATTAACTCAGTGTTCCTAACTCCTAAGCTTGCGTGCCTATTGTCTCAGGTGTATGATCTGTTTAAGTCTTGTAGAAGATTGATAAAGTGTGTAAAGATTTCCAATGACATGGCACATACTGCAGTAGCAACTGGTACCTGAGTTACGGTGAGTCAAATACCAAGCTTCATTAGTTTATTGGGTAGGCTTAAGATTTTGGTTGGAATTTGGAAATAAGGCTTGAATAGATATGATATTATTCAGCAAAATTATTAACTCATTAGGGCATTCGGCTATATCCATGGTTGCTTACTTGTTGACATTAGCGTGTGGTAGTTGATTTATCCATCTCTGCTTACTTTGAAGCACAAACTGAATTCACATGCTAAAGAAAATGGTTTCGACGGATATTTGGTTTAGATAAAACCTACTTCAGAATGGTGGAAGAACAAATAACAATGGCGCTATCTATTGGAAGCTCATTAAACTGGTTCGGGTGGCTGCAGCCTGACTCAGAGCCCCAGAGGGTTAACAGGCATAACAGCAGGGATTTTGTTTTACCATTGTTCCAGGCACTATAAAAAAGCTGAATCGTGAGCATTTCTCCATCAAATCAGTATGCTGCAGAGACATACTCCGTTCTAGATTTCAGTTCAGAAGTCAAAGTGATTCTTTCACCACTGTTCAACAGGACTGAATTTGAAGCTACAGGCTATGGAGATAGTGCAGCAATATTCATCACTTGAATGGCATGCTTGGATCGAAGGTATCTAATTAGAGAGTGATGAAGACAAAATAAAGAGAATGCGGATGAGTATGTGTTGGTAAAAGGGGTGATGAAGCGATAATGGAGGGAGGAGCTAAGGGGATGATGGGTTATTATCCCCAAATGAGGGCAATACCCCTTCTCCTTACACAACACTACCACCCCCTCCATCCACCTTCGTTCTCTTTATTTTTTCTTTCATTACCCCCTTAATACCTTACCCCCAAGCATGACTCAAGTGTCAACTTTTAAAAGTTTGTCTCGGATTAGCATTATATGAGAACAAAACTATATTGACATCTTTGCCAATGTTTACGCTATAGAGCAAGAATAGGCAAGGCAGTTTACCTCTGCTTCCAATTGGCTGTTATATTTTTCTGCTTTGTTCCTTGGCACTCAACTCTATAACTTTATTAAAGAAAATCTCTTAAAAATAAGTATATATTTATCTGAAGCTCAAACGATCATAACTAGGGAAAGTCTCGTATAACTTATTGTGATACCAAGGTCAGTATGTATTTTAGGGAGTGGCTTCTTAGTTCTACTTTTTTAGAAGTAACATTTAATGTCTTAAAATAAGTTAGTGTAAGATGGTCCATGATCTCATCAACGACTTTCTCTTTTCATTAGCATTGCAACATTTGGTATATTAGGCAATATTTAAACACATAATCAGATTCTAGGCTAGCGGTTACAGACAATTTGATTAAACAACACAACTACCAAGACAGCGTATAGAGTAGTACCATTACAAATATGCCCTCTTTTCGTGTAGGCAGTTCCTCAAGCTTTCTCAGTGTCTCATCGCCCTTGATAACCTTGCCAAAGACTGCATATTTTTCATCAAGATGAGGTGCATCACCGAGAAGTATTGAGAAGGAAGATGATGCACTGTTTGGATCATCATACCTGTAATAAGTTTATTACAACTACAATATCAGCACTACGAGAACCAAGGAAAAAACACAACATAACAATCGTGAAGTACGCCAAATTAGAATAGCTAAGATGAGTCCATCTTGTATCGATTATATTAACCAGAAAACCAATACGAAGTGCAACCAAATTCAAGACTGCTTGAAGCACATTTCTGAGAACTTTTTCATGGAGGAACAATTAACAGAATTCAACTATGAAGCCGAAACACTGGTAAGCATAAAACAAACTCAAACAAAGCCACCAAAAGATGATGAGAGATAACATATAAGGAAAAGGAGTTAGCCCAAAGGCCTCTTAAACTTTACCTCCCCATAGAAAGGATACCCCTAACATGTTTGACCTTACTAAATTCACCAATAACAGTTTTTTCAGCTTCCTTCCTCTGCTCAGCGTTCATAGGAGCTGTTCTGCCTCCTCTTACATCAGCAACTTGAGCTACAAAACCCTTGTCAACCTGCCTCGAGGAAATTTGTTGACCCATTAACATTTTATGTTCAAAGACTATTTAGCTACTAAACCAAATAAGTCAAATCATTACCCGGAAGAAATGATTGGTATTATAGCCTCCCAATCGAACAAGTTTGAAAATATGTTCAACAGTTTTGGGGGCGACACTAGGAAAGAAACCAAATTCGACGTCTCCATAATTTGTCTGCAGCATAAACCAACAAGAACAACAGATCTATATGAAGGGTACAGTAAAAGAAGCAGAAATATTTACTATGATTGCAACATACATACGTCAGGATTCAGAAACGAAAAGAATATGCATATGTACAAATAAAAAGTATTACTCAGGTAAATCAAAGCGGGCTTTGTCGCTTTGATTTGAAGTAGGAATTTAAAACAAGCAATCACACCCCTACAAACCCACACGGCCACACATGATACCAGTATGTTAGAAACAGTATACTAGTATATGTAATGTATTATCATATTATATTTGTAGGCTAAATGACTTAACAGACAGACACATAAATCATACTCTGAGTATCAAAAACTCAGCGGCAGAAAAACAGATGGAAAAAGATGTGGGTATTACATGATGTCGAAGAACAAAAATCCTTATTCTTTTCACCTTTCAAAGATAAATCCAGTTCATCATATTCAGTTCACGGTTAATAAGTTCAAATAGTGTAGTAGTTCCAGGGCTAATACATTTCAAATAGATTCAGTTTCGGGCTAATAACCTCAGTTGACGGCTAAATGAATCCAGTTCACGGTTAATAAGTTCAGGTAAATTAAGTTCAAACCCTAAGAATTTCAAATAGATTCAGTTTTGGATAATAACTTCAGTTTAGATCACCTCAAATAAGTCTTGTTTCGGGCTAATTTAAGTTCGAAAAAGTTCAGTTCAGCGTAGTTCAGAACAATTCAGGGTTTTTCAAGTAAATCTAGAACATAAAGCAAATACATTTATATCAAACATTAATCAGTGACCTAAAAAAATTGAATTCTTAGTGGGTACAACTTGAAATTATAACATATCTTAACAATGTGTATCATCACACACACATTCCAGTGAAATGATTCAATGAAAAATAAATCTGAAATTTGTCACCCAAATATAATTTGGTTCCTATTTTTGTCATCATAATCTCCAAAATTCTAGTAAACAATGCACACATTTCGACAAAAGGATAGAAATGATGAGGATGAACTAGTGAAATTTACCAAATTCATACAAAAAAAGCAAAAATTGAACATGAAATAGAATGTACAGTAAAATAAACAAGCGAAATTGCAGAAACCTGGAAAACAACACGAGCTGATCCAAAATGGGGTTCGTCGGCAAGTGCTAATGTAAGTGTGATGAGGAGAGAGAAAGCCACGATCTTGAACATTTTATGTCTTCGATTCTTTTAAGGTTTTGCAATTTCCCAATTGAAAGTCTTGTGATCTTGTCTAATACGGAGTATCCGTGATTTATTTGATCAACGCACCGATAGAGGTGGCCACCGGAAGCGGCTGGGTCGGGTTTAAGCCGTGCTGAGTCGGGCACTGACCAGAACGGGCCCGATTGGTTTATTATGAGTTCGTCACATTGCGTAGGGGTTGTGTATTGACCAAGACATGTGTTCGGTTGGGTTGGTTGGTTGGTTCAGAGTCATAAATTTTTAATACTTGATAAAT
The DNA here is from genome assembly GCF_020520425.1 of Spinacia oleracea. Taxonomy (NCBI): domain Eukaryota; kingdom Viridiplantae; phylum Streptophyta; class Magnoliopsida; order Caryophyllales; family Amaranthaceae; genus Spinacia; species Spinacia oleracea. The sequence goes on along the minus strand of NC_079487.1, from coordinate 124,277,785 downwards.
TAATGTTTTTTTAAAAAAAAGTTTAACATGACACTTAGAAGTAAGAACTAAGAACGGCATACTGTTATAGTAGCAAGTTCAAAAAATTGGACATTGAATAAGTATTTGGACAACTGTGGTGGTTGGTTAGTTACGCTTATCATGTATTTTCATATTTGAATAATTATGATGGGCTTTTCACATTAAAATTATCATTAGTGATCTATTTCAATGAGTATCATCAGTAAAGTACTCGCTATAACTTTATATAAATTCTTGTAAAATACTCCGTAGTGTATAATAGTGTATAATGGTTAATTAGTATATATTGTCAAACCACATTCCACATCACACACTTCCTACTGAGAATAGTTTGGTGGTTAATTACTTAATTAGGTAGTATGGCGTAAATATTTATTACTTTGAATACCGCACAAAATGATAATGTAGAAAGTACTCATAATGAATCCGCTAGCCAAAAAAAATAGGTGCAAAACAAAGCATGAATATATGCAGAATTGAGCAAGCACATTGAATTAGTGATGTCAATATTTTTTGTTCCAACAAATTGTATCTCCTTTTAATATGGAATATGAAAGAAGAATTATTTATCCAAAGATTAATACATTTAGTCCCTTTTTTTTTAGAAGAACATGATTCTAATTTTAGTGGTGGATTTTATAACAGGATAAAATAATGGTTCTATACAATTATAATAGGATAAAATTAAATTTTGAAGAATCATACAAGTACAATAAGCGGCCAATAATGCCTTTGCATATTTGTATGCAATCAAGTCAAAATTATACTCCCAAAAAATTATGCCTAGTACCACAATCTCCATCATTCCTTTGATTGAAACTGGCAACAAAGTTAGAGAATATAGAATCTTCTACAGGATAGAGAAATTCAACTTGCCCATATACGTACAGAAAGATGGAGGGAATTCTAAAATTATGCTCTATTATTGATAGTCTTATTTTAATGAAAATGGAATTGAATATCTTATAAATTTACAAGAAGAAATATACTCAAGTTGGATCTTGTTTGATTTTTCTTGATCTTCGATCTCGGTGAGTGGTTTCACAATCTCACCTTTTTTTTTATCTTTTTTATAATTACGTGTTTTAGCATTACGTGAAGGTATAATAAAATTTAAAGGATACATGATAGTTTAAAACAGATAAAGGAAAAACCAATTATAAAAAAAAGACAACATGATATGGAGGAGAACCCTCCTAAATTAGTTTTGGGCAGTATATATAATATCTTAACCTACTGAAGTCACGCCAATGAGACTCTCTAATCGGAGGTTGGCACAAAATAGTAGCTTCAACATGCTCCCGATCTCATAACCCCCCCCCCCCCCCCACACACACACTCACACACACACAAAAATCATATTTAATATATTTTCTTAAGCTCCAATGCAAATCCTAAAATTTCATCCCCTGAAAAATTTGTTGTCGGAAGAGTCTGCCTTTATTGAATCGGTCATTTTAATTAAACATATACAATTGTCTGAAATTAAGGTCAAAATTACTCAAACTTTGATTTAAATCCATTTGATTATATATATTTCTAGTTCCGCTATTGATTCAACATTATAACTGATTATCTTATTATGTACTTCATCATTTTTGACATTTTCATGTTCGTCGCCTATAATTTGATGTATTTAAAAAAGGAAAAAAATAAAGAATAACTTATTTGTTTGTTCTATGTGCTTAGTTTTGGTACGTAGAGAAGTGGAGCATATGGGCAAAAGGAACTCCAAAAGTAAAGCGTTTCAACCAAAATTCCAAAAGTAGATTCCCACCTCTTCTAAATATTCTAAATATATCATTCCTTTTTTATTTATTGAATCCTTTCTTTGTTCTCCATCATCTTTAGTTCTTCACCACTAAAACTTAAACAACTACTCCAAATGAAACACGTATTTCTCTAATTATGTCTCAATTTTTATTCTAATCACATGATAAATGGAAGAATATATTGTGGACATGTAAAGAGGTCCAAAGGTAAAGGAAGATACGAACTAAATAAAGTTCATTGAATAACAATTTTCGTAAAATTTAACAAAGTTTTATGAATCGAAAATAGTTGACATATGAGCCTTCCATATAAGGTGAAATGAAGTAGGAATACCAAAAAGAAGAAGGATAAGAAAAAAGGAAAATAATATATGCAGATTTGAGGGTTACATGTAAGAACTTATAAATGAAAACAGTTACTCATACGGAGTAAGACTATAAGACTACAAGAGAATCCTCACCACGGGCACGAGTAAACTATTTTGGTATGCATTACTAAAATACATTAAGGTTTGCATATATCATTACAATATTTAGTAACCAACATAAGTTGGTGGAGTTGGTGGGGAACTCACCTTGTGACTAATTTCGAGCCCCATTAACTGCGAAATGTTTAGGAGTGGTTCAAACGATGACGTGCGGATCTAGACTGGTTAACATGTGCTAGGTGTTGGTTCACTAGGGTCCCTTCTTCTTACATATAAAAAAAAATTACAATATTTAGCAAACTTTTAACCTAATTTTGCCATGTGACTAACTAGTCACGATAATCTTTTAAGGGGTGTTTGCTTTGCGTTTGAGGGTGTGAATGGGAGTTTTAGGCTCCGTTTGGTAGGGGGTAAAACGTTTTCATGGAAAACGATTTTCCCATTTTCAATCATTTTACGTTGTTTGGTTGGGTAAGGGACGTAAAACAATTTTCCATGACTCCCTCAAATGTGGAAAACACTTTTCCATTTGAAATGGAGGGAAACCACTTTTCCTTCTTTCCTCTCTTACCTCCCTCTCCTTTCTTCCCCTCAATCTTCACCATCTTCTCCCATTTTCCTTTAAGTTACCAAACAAAGGAAAACTAGTTTGGAATTGTGTTTTCCCTTGAAAAATGTTTTCCATGAAAAATCATTTTACAATGAAAACGTTTTACGACCTACCAAACGGAGCCTTATTCTCATTTCTTTAAAATTTTAATGTCTGCATGCTGGTGTGGAATGAGAATAAAAGTTGGGAATGTGATTTCCTTGTATTATTGAGTCAAACTCGGAAACCCGAATAAGACTATAACATTGAAAGAGAATCCTCACCACGAGATGCTTGGAGTTGAATTCGATCTCTCGACCTCAAAATTGGTTATGTAAAGCCGTGCACAATTTTCCTTTGTCATGATGTTTCATTTTCTTTTGAAAGCAAAGGAGGAGGATGTAATGAAGAGTAGTTATTGACATTTCATATACGTATTGTTCTTGGGAACCCACTTACATAGCTATCACAAATTGGAATGTTTGATTGGAAAGAAACTCATGAGGGTTTCCTTTTCCCCTAAAATGGTTTTAAACCCACTTAATATAAGATCAAGTTTTATAATGGGCCTAAAAGATAAAGCCATGTCAATAACATTCTAAGGGCTTAACATTTCAAATTCAACCATGTCATGTAATCATGATTTAACCACACAAATCAACATAATAATAGGGGAATTCAATTTAGTTTTATTGAAATTGACAATACAAACATAATCAAATGTAAGACATAAAAACATTGTCAAAATTGATAATCTTTTTTTAAGAAAAAAATTCTAATTATTTCCAACCGTATGAAGATTGTAAATATTTGATCTATACAGAAAATTCGATGTTTTATCAATTGTATAAACTATTTACTTTAAAGTTACTTAGCTTTAGAAACATATACTTCCTTCGCCCCGAAATACTCGCACCAGTTTGACAGGCACATAGTTTAAGACAATTTAAATAACTTATTTAATTAGGTGGTATGTAATAGTGGGTATTTTTTTTAATATATAGCGGAAAATGTGTCTACTTTTTGAGGGTGGTAGGGGTGGAGGTGATTTTTTAAATTGTTTTTAGATGTTAGAAATACAAGTACTTCGTATACCTTAGGTAAGTGACAAAAATAATGTAAAATTAGAAAATATATCGTTTATTAAAACGGTGCAAGTATTCCAGAACGGCTTTATAACAAAAGCGGTGCGAATAATTTAGACTTTAGATAACAAAAAACATTCTTAATGAAATCCATTTGTTGTGCGGCGCTCTAACGTACGCGTTAGATAAGTCTCATTTAAAGTAATCAATAAATAAACATTTAAAAATCCATGGTTTGATGACAAGAACCCTTAAGTTCAAGTTTCTAACACTGTGAATATGTCCACTAAATTAGCTCATCCGTAGTATTATTACCTATGTTTCTTTCCAAACTAAATGTTTTAAAAAAATTAATAAAAAAAGTTTAAAAATTGGATTTAAACGTGATTTCTTTGCAAGATAACATTATAAGGACAAAATCCTTGATATTCATGATCCATCACGTGACATCATCCAGATTATTTTTACATCAAGTTGCACAAGAAATAAATTAAGAAAAACACATTCACTAAACTACAAAGCCTAACTAAATTAAGTGTTTTTTTTTTTTTATAGCACAATAGTAAGAATCAAACAGTCATTCCCTTCCTTGCGTTGTCACAAGGATGTTGGCTGAAGAAATGGTCAACCAACTAAATTAAATTGATAGATGTAATTGTTGTGGTGTTTGTCAAGTCATGTGCCTGTTAAATTTAAGATCTTACGAACTTTAACACCTTACGAGTATCAAATTCTTCCCCTTTGATGAAAATATGTTAGATACGCTTAAAGGCTTAGATAAGGTGTTTGGCACCATCAAATTTCCACACCTCATTCTTTTTGGCGGCTTTCCAAGAACTTCTAGAAGGAGAGGATTTAATTTATTGCTTTTTTGGGTGTAAACATAGACATTGATCATTTTACTAAAAATAAACACAATTAGTCATACTTACCTTCTACATGCACTTAATCCACTCGTAATTATTGCACAAGAATTGAACAAAAACTTTTTAAAAGTAGCCGCAATGAAAAAATATATCATCATTTCAAAAAAAATAGGCTATGTGTTAATGAGCTCCATGACTAAATTGTGTTAATTGCTTCTAAGAAAAGATTAGCATGGGCTTAAGAGTAATAAAGTCAATAATGTACGTATGCTTTGTCAAAGAGAAAAGGGATTAATTAGTTTCATGTTTTTGGCATTGAACACTCAGGAAAAGTATACGTATTTTTTAATAATAAATTAAATTTATTGATAAAAGTCATAAGACGTCTATAAAGATATTTTTATCTAACATATATGGACCGCATTTATATCGATACAAACAAAAACTTCATCATTTCATCAATTAAACCTATGATATGTGTATATCGAACACTTTTGTATCCTCTTTCATAATGTAGGAAAAGAATTAACCTCTCTTTCGACCCCACATAAATATTACTTCTTACTAAGGAAATAACTAACACTAAACTCACCAAATTTAATTAGAACAATACTTATCAGAAGTACTAATTATACTCCTTTTTAAAGAAAATATGAACTGTGCCGCAAAAAGTTTAATTCAAAACTAAAATAAAAATTACTACATACTACGTATATCTGTTGATAATTTAGTAACATGGAGCATGAGTCTTAGGGAGAAATAGGAAAAGTAAGGAAAATATGAATGCCTTGTTTAGTTAGGGGCTACTACGTATTAATTGTTACTACTTAGTTGTTAGCTGGTTTGGCTAGATTTTTTATGTTTGTTATTTGGTTTGACTATCTGGGTGAATTAGCTGTTTGTGTGAGAGTGTGTTGTAATTAGTTGTTAATTGTTTAATACTACATCCGTTTCTGAAAGTTCTTTACGATTTCCGTTTAACTTTGTTCCTGAAAGTTTTTTACACTTGTGCTTTATTCTATTTTCGGGAATACAATGTTTACAGTTACACTTTATGTTCTGATTTTTTATTCATACACTTGCAACATTTATTGGCCCACTTGCATGATTATACCTTATATTCTGATTTTTTTTATTCATCTACTTTCACCCTTAAAAAGGATGTCACTTTCACCCACTTGCAAATAACTACCTCACTTGCTCACTCTCCCCTTGATTCACGTGAAAACAGTAACTGTAAAGAACACATAGGAGCGGATGTATTATATAAAATGGTCATTAAGAACATTGGCATACTTTGTTGTTGGGTGATTTGTTTCTTATTAATGTTAGACAAATAGTTTGTTGTGCTGACTATTTTCTCTTTATTTTTTGAATAATCATTGAATAAATAAAATAATTTAATTAAAAAAGTTATTAATTTTAAATTTTAGATATACAAAATGTTCTTTTTTTTGGCAAATAAAATATATATTTATTTCCAAAAATGATGGGGTAACAACGGTACAACGGTACAACTGCCCAACAAGACCACAAACCAACTATAGCCCTATCTAAACAAAGAAAGATTGCCTACATCAGTTACATCAACTGGTTATTCATATCATCAGAACACCTACGAGCTGCAATAAACAAAATCCTATTAACTACAGCAGTAGCAATATCAGTTTTGTTGGTGAAGATCTTCAAGTTTCTTTGAAGCCAAATCTGGTACACTGCCTCAGTAAAATTTTAGATATACAAAATGTTGATTTGCAAATAGAGACATTTATTACTAATTTTACAAGTACGATTGCAATATATTTCAAGTGCTTAAACTCTCCCTCTTTTCCCTCTCTCAAACCCTAGCCTCCATTAGTGAATTTCGAAGGGGCTTCCATTGATTTTATCGGTGGAAAGCCCAGATCTTTTTATTTTGTTGTTCTTTTTCTTATTTTGTTTGATTTTTAGGGTTTTAATAATACTTCCTCCTTGTGCGAGGAATTGTTCTCCCTCGAAAGACATGGTTTTTCTTCTCCTTTTAGGGAGAATTTTTCTTAGGTTAGAGGATCCTAAATTTCTGGTGTACGAGGGAAAATATTATTTAATTTCGCAGGAGAAATTGATTCAGCGATGAAGATTTGTGCGGTGTCGCAGCAGATGTCAGTTCTACATCTACAATCAATTGAATATGATTTAATTCAATATCAAAATTACAACAGATCAAAAGACCCCCTCGTTGAAGGTTGTATCAAACAACGATATGATGTATTAGAGGGTGTACAAGATGTTCGATGCGCGATGATCGTAATTTTGCAGAAAACGAGTTTTATTTGATTCGATTTGTTATGTATTTGATAGATTCAGATTTTTTTTGTAGGTGTTATATGACTTTTTATTAATGAATTAATTTTAATTCAAAATAAAATAAAATTCAAGTGCTTAAAAATACTACTCCGTAATATAAATTTCTTACAACAAAAAACGTGTCAAGTAAATGGTGTGAAATGAAGGAGGAGATGTGAGTAATATATGTTTCCAGGAAGGAAATAATGTAGGGTGCCAAGATTGGTATAGGGCAGCTTAGGCAATATTAGGACAAAGTAGTCATTTTACATTCTCTTTCTCAAACCACTAATTGCTAAAGGCTCATATGTTGAGCTTTTTCAGAATTAGCATTTTCACCCCAAAACTCTCTTCCTAACCTCTTATAAGTTATAACCTAGTACTTTCAATTAGCATTTTCAAAATGTCAAATCTTTAATTCACTTCAAAAACCTCTTTTACCCTCAAACTTTTCCTAACCAAACACCACCGAAGTATGCTAAATTATTATTACGTGTAAATTAGGCTCATTTTTTCATTTTTATAGGCATGGGGAAACTATATCACTGTTGATTTTTGGCCATCGTAAACATTTTATCGTTGAAAAATATTTACCGGATTAATAGTAATTAAAACAGTACCAGAGAGGATCTTCCTATTTCATTTTTTATTTTATTTTTTCGCGAATGAGCCGCAAGGAAAATGCATATTAATTACAAACACGTGGAGAGGATTTTCGAACTTATAATCTATTTTACACAGACTCTTAATTTTAACTATTGAGCCAATACATCATTAGAAGGATCTTCCTGTCGCGAATGTGGTAAGGAAAGTCTTTAGCTGGAATATCTCTCCTTGACTCCTTGTATGAGTGCCTATGCCTTATCGAAAAATAAAAATAAAAACTTTCTTTTACAAAAGATTTCTCTATTTAATATCGATTAATGAGCTAATGAGCAAGTTCAAAATAAAAGTTGTCCATATCTTATAAGGAAGATTATCACTGTCACATAGATATACCCGTCATAATCTTGGTCGTTCGATCTTAGTCATCTAGATGTGCTCATGCAAAAGAGTGAAAAAGAGAGAAAGTGATAGACATAAGATAATCATTTTATACCAAATTGATATTAAATTAATAATATTGATTAATTAACACTAATATAATTAATTACAAGTGTTAATGAGGGGGTCATGTGCTCCAAGTGTATCCACGCAGTTCACGAATACTAGTATTTGCTTAATACACAAGAGGGGTCATATAAGGACAAAAGACTACTTGAAGGAATAAGATTATACTATGATAAATTGGTAATTAAGATGTATTTTATACTCCTAGTTGAGTCATTAATAAAATAATATTTTTTGTACGTAACCTAGCCACTAGACTTTTTTTAATAAAATCTAATACGTACGGAGTGTAATGCAATGTGGTGGAACTTGTAGACCTGTCAAACGGGTCGGTCGGGTCGGGTTGTAAAAAATTACTTTCGGGTTCGGGTTGAATCGGGTCGGTCACTTTCGGGTTCGGGTTTGCAAATGCTTGTTCGGGACCCAGAACTTTCGGGTTCGGGTTGACCCAACGGGTTGAGAGATTTTAAAACGCGCATTATATTTTCATTAATTTAGGTTATAAATATACAAAATATTGGCACAAATTAACAAATTTTCCTACGAAAGTTTATATTTAGTCAAATTCAACCATAAAATGGCGTATAATTCAAATTAAAATCATATTACACACAACAATAGTAAAAACAACGTGTCTATTATGCTTAAATTTTCTCATAATCTCATTTATTACTATAAATACAATGATTTTCAATCGGTCGGGTCCAAAACGGGTTCGGTCGGGTTTTGACCCATTCCTTTTCGGGTTGCTCGGTTTCGGATAAAATCGGGTTACGGGTCACAAAATCTTGTTCAGGACCCAGTATTTTCGGGTTGGGTTCGGGTCGGGTTCGGGTCGGTTTTCGGATCGGGTCGATTTTTGACAGCTCTAGGTGGAAGCAACGGCCATTGCAGATGGACATTCCCCTATTTTGTGACGTGTGATCATGTGTATATATTTTTATGTGTTAGTAGTACAACTTTATTTATACACAGGCGGCACATTTCTTTATTAGTTGTGGACTATTTATACGAATTCATATAAATCGTATAACTTTTGAATTGTCTAAACAAGAGTATTCTAAAGGGATACTTCCTGTCCCAGAATACTCGCACCCGTTCGAGTCGATACGTTTGCCAATGCACATCTTTGATCACTAATATCTTTAACTACATATTATAAAAACTTATGAAATATTAATATTTTGAAAATATATGTTAAGATGAACCCAACAATATATTATATACTAACTTTTGTTTTCATATACTTAAAATAAAATAGGGTCAAAGTGAATTATGTGAATAGTGCAAAAAGTCAAACCGGTGCGTGTATTCCGGAACGGAGGGAGTATTACGTATATATTAATACCCGAGAGTTGTTATTCACGCTCTTTAATGAGATCGGATTCAAGATTCCAGAGTGAGAACGTCTCGATTGTTTTTTTTATAGAGTAGTCCATAATCACTTGTTAACACTAATAACGTCTAAAAGTGTATATAGTTTCTTACCTTGCTCATATTTTCACGCTTAACTCAATATTCAACAGGTGAAAACAGTTGAACAATAGTCCTTCTTATTTGTGTCTCAGATGCCCAACAAGCATGTCATGTATTCCTTGTTGTAGTTGCAAATAGATCTGTTGCGATGAATTTTCGCTAATTCATCTCCGAACCCTAAAAGTTTCAGGATTCTACGGATGTGATTGATCTTTGCATAAGACCCTTCTTTAAATCGCCCAAGTTTCTATATTGGTCATTCCATCTTCAATTCGATGTCATCCCTTTTGTGAGACATTGTAAGTGATGACCAAATAGTCAAATACTTACCTTTAGGTCACCAGGCCACTTATTGACAAATCCTTATCATTTACTAACAAGAATGTTTTGACATCGGATCGTCAGGTGCAATATTTTATATCTAATAATAAGGGTGCAAGTTTTGTATGGAAAGGGCTGGAGAACACATAGCGACACAAGCAAGCGTTCGATCAATTATAGAAGATAAAATTTGATTGTGAGCGTAGGTGACATAAGTGAGACTCAGCTCACGATGAGAAAATTATCTTTACGGATTTAATATATTATTTAATTTGACTCCTTTTACATTAAATATTTGCAAAATAAACGAGTGAAAGACAACAATTGAGACCTTTAAATCTTGCAAAGTTGAAGTCCATATAATTACATTGGACTTGGACCCTATAAAATGTATTTCAAAACGTTTTAGTGTTTTACAAATATTACAAATGAACCGAAACAAAACGAAGTCTTGAAAGTTGCCAGCTAATTAAAACCGTGTAACAAGATAAAGCCAAACGCAACGTTTTAACTTATCCTAAACAAACTAACTAAGTCCAACACGCTGTTCTTGAGATTTGAACTGCATGAAGACCAACTTCTCGCCTAACTCGTTTTCACGTAGCCAATTTGGATTTGTTCTTCATTTTGCTTATTAACTTGTGTAATGATAAAGATTATACTCTATTCTTATTCAAAAGGTCTCGTGCGCACAAGGTGTACAATAAATTTATTGTACACCAAGATAATTTTTACTCATTTTTTTGTAATTTTAACTTAGTTTTGATTAACTTATATATTACTAAAAAAAAGTTGATAGATAAACATTTTAAAGGGTTAAATGAATAATTTTATACATTATTAGTGATTTTGAAGAAATGAGTTTTATTAAAATGAAAAAAAAATCACTAAAAAATAGATAACTTTTACATATATATAAGCTTAACTTTTAAGTATTTTGAGTTAACTTTTACTCCGGTATACAATATTTATTGTACAACCCTTGTAAATAAGAATTTGTGATTCCTATTTTATTCTACTTTGTACTTTTGAACATGAAAATTTTACTACTTTACCCTTTTTATCCTACAATATTTATAATTTTTCATTCAATTTCTCTTATTTTACTCATTTTTTCTTACTTACTCATCTTTTTACACATTTCTCTTATTTTATCTATATTTTATTATAATTAATTAACTTTTCTATTTTTGTCTTAATCTTTGTGTATTTATAACCGTAAAGACCTTTATACCAGGCATTTGGGATGGGGAATGATTTCTTACCCTCTACTATCTTCTTGTCAAAGGGTCTAGTGCTCTAGTCTGCCAATCCAGATCGGTTTGATCCATATAGAAGTTCGACTGTAAAATAATTCAGATTCACTTTTCTCCCAACGTACGTAACAAAACTTTTTTTTTAGTAAGCACCAATGAAATTTCGTGGCTCATTTGGCAAAAAAAAAAAAAAAATCAACCTGAAAGATAAGTCACGGATATGCACGAAATTATTATCGGGGCATTTGGAGTATGGAGAAGTTAATGAAGGAATTATGTCCTTAGACATTTCCGGTAATTACTAAATATAAATAGGAATTAATTATAAAGATAATAAATTAATTATTTTAGTAATCATATTTGCTTGCTAGAGAATAAATGTGATTAGTAGGACAATATTGATTGGACCTACAACTAAAATATATTAATCCTATAAGGTCATACATATAAGCACTAATTGGAATGGGCCCAAAAGGTCCTATGGCAACCGGCCTGCTAAGAGAAATAAGGTTGGGCTTTGTGTTAACTTAAAAGCCCTAAACATTATAATAGTTATAATGTCAGGGATTCAGTAACTACGTTGATTGAATATCTGACACAAAAAGAAAACACAAAACCCTAACTGTCATTCTCTAAACGCCGTACATCCCAAACAAAGCAAGAGACAGATTGTGATCGTTCTCTTCCGTACTAGCATACGTGGGATTCAATTCGTGCTTGTGGACTGAGTAGAGGAGCAACAAGTGGGGCTCTAAGATCTTCGAAGCTTGCATACGAACGGGAGAACACGCTTCAAAGGTGATTATTCTTTCGACTTAATCTGATCTATACTATTGTTATGCATGAGATCCTGTGATAGATGTTAGGAAATTGTTTCCTGAAATTCCGTTTTATGCATCTATATGATACTACAGTGGTATCAGTTTTAGCCTCTTGCATAATATTTTATGATCATGATTGTATGCAACATTATTATTTTGATTCAATTAAGGGAAGATTTATTTATGGCTTGAATTTGCAAAATTAATATATGATATTAATTGATTGGAATCATTAAATCGTGATTTAATTAATTTTTGCTCAAAAAAAATTTATAAAATTCCGAAATTTTTATCACAGGGTCGAAATTAACAGTTAATATCACATAAAAATTTTCGGATTTTATAAAATTAAATTCGTCATATTTTAAATTATTTATTGGTTAATAAGATTAATCATGGAAATAATTTGTTAACAATTAAAGATTTGATTTTTAATTTGTTAAATAAATCTAGTGATTATCCCCTAATTTTTATACAACAGACGAAACTTTTTGGTGATTTTTTAACTAATTTTCGGAATTTTTGTATATTAATTATTGAATTTGGTTAATTTTTATGTTTAATTCGATTAATCATAAAATTTAAGGATAACAATTAAAAAATTTGATTTTATTTGTTAAGAAAATTCAATAGAACCTCCTAATAATTTAATTCGAATTTTTCGGATTATAATTGTTATTTTTCTGAATTATTTGAATAAAATGAAATAATTATGCCCTAAATCTTGAATTCTTATTAGATTTAATTTTAATAAAGATTATGAATTGAAATCTGATTCTAACAACCCTAAAATTCAGTTTAAGGTTTGTTATTTGATTCAAAATTTCTGCCATAATTTTCGGATTATCACACCTAATTAAAATTTGTTAATCATTAAACAAAAGTTGGATAAAGATTAATTAAATTTGGGTAATTGTTGCACAAATTTACAAATAAAACAACCCACCATGGCTGGGTGGTGTTAGGTTATGATACATATGACAATTCATAAATCATGCGGAAAAAACCATAAACCCAGGAAAACATATTATTTACACATAATCATTTAGCATAGATTAGATGCATACTCTTTGTTGCGTGCCTTCCCTAGCTGCGCCCGAACCGAACAAGAACAAGTCTTTAGGACTCCAAGTGTCGTCCCTCCGTAGATAGTCCACAGCACGTCCGGATCCGCCTTAAGATTGACCAACTAGAATCGCCCTTAAGGTACTAGAAAATTTCGGCACTTTTGGAGCAAGATGTGTGTTTTAATTTTCTCTCAAAAACTCACTTTTTGAATACTTTGAAACTTGTGTTATAAATTGTGAGCCCTAGCCTCATATTTATAGCGGTATGGAAAGGGAATCGAAATCCTATTCAGATACAAATTAATTAAACCTAGAATCCTACAAGAACTCTAATTTAATTAATTTATCAAATAGAATTAGGAATTTAATCATTAACCGAACTCTGCATGTTTTAGGAAACGTGCACGAACACAAACACTTGCACACACACGCACGGCAGCCACGATGGGCCCCATGCGTGCGCGCGAGCAGCAGCCCACTCAGCGCCCGCGCGCGCTGCGCGCTGCGCGCAGCCTGCTGGGCCTGGCCTTGTGCTGGGCCTGGCGTTGCTGTTTGTGCGGCGCGCTTGGCTTGCTGGGCGATGGCCTGGCTTCGTGCTGGGCCTCGTCCGGCAGGCCTCGTCCGATGCTTATTCGTACGATGCGCTTCCGATTAAATTTTCCGATTCCGGAATTCATTTCCGATACGAACAATATTTAATATTTCCGATTCCGGAATTAATTTCCGTTTCGAACAAATATTTAATATTTCCGTTTCCGGAATTATTTTCCGATTCCGGTAATATTTCCGATTCTGACAATATTTCCGTTTCCGGCAATATTTCCGATTCTGGCAATATTTCCATTTCCGATAATATTTTCCGACACGTACCATGTTTCCGTTTCCGGCAACATCTACGACTTGGATAATATTTATATTTCCGATACGATCCATATTTCCGTTTCCGGCAATATCATCGTTTCCGGAGTATTCATTCCTTGCCTGTGACGATCTTAGCTCCCACTGAAACCAAGATCCGTCGGTTCCGAATATTCATAGATGGAGTATTTAATGCTATTAAATACTTGATCCGTTTACGTACTATTTGTGTGACCCTACGGGTTCAGTCAAGAGTAAGCTGTGGATTAATATCATTAATTCCACTTGAACTGAAGCGGCCTCTAGCTAGGCATTCAGCTCACTTGATCTTACTGAATTATTAACTTGTTAATTAATACTGAACCGCATTTATTAGACTTAACATAGAATGCATACTTGGACCAAGGGCATTATTTCCTTCAGTCTCCCACTTGTCCTTAGGGACAAGTGTGCATTTCCTAATTCCTTTGTCGCTCGATGCTTGCTCTTGAATATAAGGTAAGAGTTGTCATCCTTATTATGTCCAGAGGTGTTCCTCGGTTTCAGAGTTCAACTGATCAAATAAACAGATAATCATAGCCTATGATTCATCCGAGCACGGCCATGCATTTCACAGTTTCTAGCTCTCCGAGTGGCCTTGTACAACTTTTAAGCATCTCATCCCGATTTATGGGAGGACAATCCCAATCTTGCGATCTTGAGATTAGACTTCGTTTGATAGGTGATTACCTGAGCGTTGCCTTTATAGCCTCCTTTTACGGTGCGACGGTTGGTCAACGTCAAAGCAACCAGTTCTCAAACAAGTAATCTCAAATCACTCAGGTATTGAGGATTTAGTGTCTAATAATTTAATGAAATTTACTCATGACAGATTTTCATCTCTTACAGTAAAGTTTCATAGGTCTTGTCCGATACTAGTCTTCCCAAAGTAAGTATCTATGCAAATGATTATGACATTGCCATGTCCACATAGTTCAAGAAACAGAACTACTAGTCATCTTGCATTCTAGTCGTCTAACGTTTTCTATGCGTCCAATTTTATAGAAAACTCCGATTAGGGACCATTTTCAACCTTTGACATTCAAGTTCACTTGATAGACATTTCTTAGTCACAGGACTGGTCCTGACAGTCTATCTTGAATATATTGTCAAATTGAAGGGACTCATCATTTAATACTAAACCAAGATTAAATGGAATATGAAAACACATTTCATATATGATAAATGTTCAACCCCAATGTTTTACAAGCATGGGCCTCAAACCCATCTTCTAAAACAGTTCATGGAATTCAAAGTTATGCTTGATTTCCAGTGCTACAATGTGAGTGTTGCTTCTCACTTGTTGCATAGGTTTAGTTATCATGCTTTGCCAATCTTAATATCCTTTTCATCGAATGTTCTTCGAGATATGATGATAAGATCTTTTCGAGTTTGTTTATTATGTGATCTAGTCTTTCTTACTTCGATGGTGGTTTTACTCATTTTGCAATGAAGAACCATCAAGTTAGCAGACGTTTTTCTTGCTTCAAGAGTGGTTCTACGCATTTTTCAATGAAGAATCATCAAGCCAGCAGATAGGTGATCTACCCAAGTTCAGTGAAGAACTTTAAACAACCCTGTTTTATTGCTTCTTAGGCAATAATTACTTTTACTTCAACTTTATAGGTTGCTAGTGATGCTTTGTTTGGAATTACTTATCCAAGCAGTTCACAGATATGTGGAATACTCTCAACTATATCTTAGAACATAGAAATCATTATTTTAATTTCCCACGCAACAACTCATGGTCTCCAACCCATGTTGCCATTTCAAAACACGATGCTCTATAGCTCGTCCTTGTCAATGGTTAACTCCAAAGGGGTCTTGCTTGATCCTTTGCCAGTGTTTCTGCGTGTAGCATCAATATTTAGCATATCTTTATTTCCTTGAATCAAGAACTATTCCTATGTACCTTTTCAAGTACCATAAGTATTCTTGATCTCAATCTAGTTGATCTTCACTTAGATCAATAGAGATTGGTATATGTTCGTCATGGCTAAAGTCATACGATACGTTTTTGGCGATCCTCATATTATATCATACATGATAAATTCTTTTGCAGAATAATTCCCAATTGAATTCTATTCATGTAACTTTAGCTTATTCAATTTCAGCAGATACTGAATCCAGCTAAATTCTTTGACATATAATATAGGTTAAGAATCTCATTTAGACTCTTTGATGTTTAACTTAGTAAATGCTTATACATAGTTCAAACATCCTTTACTTAGATTTATTCACATGGGTCGAATATCTCCAATGGAGACTTTCGTGTTTGATTTAGTAAATGCCATTACTTAATCTAAAACAATATTATAAGATCTTTGTAAATAGATCTTAATACCCAATATGTACTACGTTTCGCCATGGTCCATCATTGATGAATAATTTCAAATCTAAGTCATTAGCATTTGAATGTTATTTCACAATAGAGAGATATGTGTGTGATACACATAGGACCAAATAAGTTTTTATGTACTCCCACTAAACTTCTTATATATCTATAAGAATCATGTATATTTTATGAAACTAAAATACTTATTAGCTTCACTAAAATACAGTTCTAATTCCCAATTGCTTGCTTAAATCTGGACTTAGATTTCATAAGCTAGCTTTCCTTTTCAAGCATTTATTTGGATCCACAAATCCTATGACATACCATGTACATAGTTTATTCCAACATTTGATTGAGGAATACGTTTTGTCATCCAATTGCCATATGTACCAATATGCAATCATTGCTTGAATTATAGACTTAAGCATTACGATTTTGCATGAGGTTTCAACACAATCCATGCCATGAATTTGCTTATAACCTTTAGCAACTAATCTAGCTTTGTGTGTGAACACAATTCCATGTTTGATGGTTTTTATCCTTAAAACAAACTTGCAACCAATAGGTGTGAAACTATTCTTGCAAATCAACAAAATTTCAATTTTGTCATCAAAACATTGAGTATGTTTTATGGCCTCTAACCTTTTAAAACATTTGAGTCTATATATGGCCTCTAACCATTTTAGGGAATCTAGGTTTCGTCATAGCTTTCTTACAAGTCATAAACTCATTAATCTACATGATAATAGTTTGACTGCAAGTTGTAGGTTTCTTCACTATCGAATAGAAGAATCTCATAGTTTCATTGACCAGAACTCTATGTTTCCTTACTATCTAATAGAAGAATCTCATAGTTCCAGTGACTTGAACTCTATGCCTACTTGGGTATAAAACATCAAACAATAGAATATCAACAGGCACTTTGAGAGTCCTTTGAATATTCTATTCTCCTTGAAGCACTTGTAAAGTCTTCTAAGAGATGTCTATTCTTTAAAAGCTACTTCTAAAGTCCTTTCAGAATAAGTTCGGATTTTCTGAAGCACTTCGAAAAGCCTCCGGAATGTCCGTTTATGTTTGTTGTTCGCCTCGAAAACTTTCGAGGTCTATTTTCTCCCACTTGTCATTTTGGAAACGAATCTCCAAAAGGACATTATTTCGAGCAAACAAACATTATGTTCTCAAAAATTCGTGGTAGAAACAATACCCTTGTGTCTCATTTGAATAAATCACAATGAAACATATATCTATACTTGGACCTTAGTTTGTTGAATAACAAACACTAAGCTCCCACTGAGTTTAAGAACTCTTTAGATATATTATGAAAAGATATTCTGAAATTACTTTTCAATAGCTTTGGCGAATTTGGTTTAGTTTGGTGGTAGTTGAGCATTTTGTTTTAGAAATTATAGGAAAAGTCTTTATGATCCATCATTGATTGAATCAAGTACTAATCGACTTCGATCATTCCAACTTAGATATGCCATATCTTATGGAGCTAGATTGTGAAATTACAACACACAATCATTGATGATCATATTTGGTCTCAAGTAATCATCAACATGATCTAACCTAGATCTTTATGATTTCTTGCCAAGTGGATTTTATACTTCTGAATCTTTGAACTAGCCAAACAGATTCAACTTATATCACATTTGAGTAAATAAACCTATATTCACTCAAATCCATGTGAAATAATAAAGTCATAAAATCTTCTTTTAGCTTTGAACTCTATCGTCTAGGCGTTCTAACAATAGTTCATATCTTTTGTTACTTTCAACAAGTAAGACTAGCTTGTCTAAAGTTGATCTAGAAATCAACCAACTTTCAAAAGTCCATTAAAATAGAGCTTTTGAATGTTAACTTGTTGATATGGTCTAAGCAACAATGCCAAAGATTAGTGGAACTCAAATCAAGGGGTTGATTTGAACCTAGTAAAGTTCTTTAAAGAGTTGTTTGTTTTAATCAAGCATATTGACTCATTCTGTACATGACCATTTTATTCAAATGAACAAACAATCAAGCATTGTTTTTGTTCTTCTGAATGTGAGTCTTTCTGTGTTTGAAGCAGAAATTTAGGTATGCTGATTATGGAACAAAATAGCCATTAAGTTCCAGCCTTTGAAAGGACTTAAAACAAACTAGATGACCCTACAACTAATGTAGCATTGCCATGCTTCATTTCCCACTTGTAGGTCATTAGTGTATCCTAGCTTCCATTGTTTGAGTTATTACCGAAGTAAGAACCTCAAGCGGTATATGATACCAAGGAAGTTTGATTGCTAGGTCACTCCTCTTTAAACATAAATTTATAGGTAGAAACGGAATCGTAAATTCCTTTCATTTGTTCCTCGTTTTCCTATTTCTTGTACCCTTTCTTATAGTCTTAAGAATTGAATTCTTTAGTGTTGACTTTTATACTTTGTTAGACATGTCCAATGTCACCAACAAGGTTCTTTACCATTTTAATTTATGTTGAATATTCTGTTTCAACTAGATGATCTTACCAGAAGCTTCTAAAGTTCTCTAAGCATCGATCTATTCGAATGTCTAGGGACTAGACTCATTCGAGAATTAAATGGACAAAGATATTAGGTTGTTAACCATTGGTAAAGCTGAGCGTTTAAACTCAATGCTTTATGATCTCAAAACCACATTGTATTTTGAATTCACAAGCACCAATCGGTTTGCCATTCGACTTTGATACTCGAAAACAACCATAAAAGTCGATATAAGAAACGTACATTTTAAATTGCTCACTTTCTCTCTTTTCCGTGAATCGTTCTTGGATTCACTACCAATCGAGGAAATTTACTGTTACCTTTCTAAAAGGATTTATTGCAGTGCAAGATATTTAATTATAAACAATAATTAAAACATACATTGAAGCATGCAAAGTCTAAACATTTATCATGAATAATAACTTGAAAATCAAAGCAATCATGCAATTTCAACAAGTTATTAGCATTTTATTCGAATTTATTGTTCCGGCAGGTGTGAATAAAATGATTCCAAGATCCTAAAATCATTGAAGAACTAAGCACAGTTTGTCGACTTAATCCTAGAACATCTTAGGTAAGCAAAAGCCTTTTGCTAATAGTCTAGAAACTATTCTTGGTTGATAGGTACGTCTAAGAACTTATTAGGTAAACCTATCGATTTTGCCACGACATAAAAGGACTCCTTACTTATATCGTTGAGTTTCACCAAAACTAACATGTACTCACAATTATTTGTGTACCTTGCCCCTTTAGGACCAATAAGTAACACCTCGCTGAGCGAAAACTATTACTAGATTGATGTAAAGGATATCCAAGCAAGTGTATATTTTGGCATGGCACCTTTTAACTCAATTTTTAAGTTTGGAACTTAAGGCTCTTACTATGTTGGTTAGATTTTAAGTGAACTAAAATCCTTAATCATGCAACATAATCAAGCTTTTGATCTCATGCATTTTAAGACATATTTAAAAGCAATAAATAACTTAAAACATGCATAAGATATTTGTGATCTAGTATGGCCCGACTTCATCTTGAAGCTTTAACTTCAAAGTCCGTCTTGAAAATCTCCGTGGGAGGCACCATTTTCTTCAAATAGGATAAGCTATAACTAATTACAACTATTTGATGGTTCGCAGACCATATTTGAATTGAAAAATAACTTTGGTACTTTAGACCAATTACATTCAAATTAATGGTACGCAGACCATATTTTCTATCCTATTTGGGCCATACTAGTCACTTCATAACCTGCAAAACAGTACATATACAATATATACCATTCACCCATTCATTATCATGAATGGCCCACATAGCTGGTTAGTAAAACACATTATGCATCACGTAAACATTTGCAGCAATTAATCAAGGGCACCAATAATCTACCAATTATTCAGTCCTTATTAATTCTAATCAAGTTGTTTTAACCTTAAGGATTTGTAGACCTAATCAAGAGTTTATGACTAAAAAGCGCTCCCACTTAAACCAATAAATTCATATGCTTTACCAATTTTAAACATAAAAATGTATTTCTAGTCTAACCGGAAACATACAAATTTAATTAAAATTTAAAGCTCATATAAATTTATAATTGAATCCAAAAAGTTTAATTTAATTTCAGTCGCATTTAAATTAATTCATGATTTTAATTTTAGTAAAATAATTAGAATAAATAACATTTATTATAATTATAATATTCAAAATTAAAATCCAAGAAAATAATTTAAATTATTAATTTTAAAATTAATTAAAATTACGTGAACTGAAATTTTCAAATTAAACATTCAAAACGATTTAATCGTAACGCAAACACCCTACGCGTTGCACGCCCATGGGCCGCACGCACACAGCCATTGCTGGCCAAGTGCGCGCGCAGCCCATGCGCTCGTCGCATAGCTGCTGCATCCCTATCGCAAGCCTCCGCACGCATTGGTGCTCGCTGCGCGCGCCAGCGCTCATCGCACGCGAGCTATCGCTCGCAGTGCGCGCGCGACATCGCTCGCTGGGCGCGCGACATCGCTCGCTGGGCGCGCGACATCGCTCGCTGGGCGTGCGATCCATCGCTCGCTGTGCGCGCGAGCCATCGCTCGCTGGGCGCGCGACATCGCTCGCTGGGCGGGCGACATCGCTCGTTGTGCGCGCGAGTAATGCTGGGCGCAGCGCTCGTGGCATGCGAGCTTGCGCTCGCTGCGCGCGAGGCTGCGCGCTCTTGTGCGAGGCAGCGCGCGTTGTGGCGCAGCTCGCTTGCTGCCCACACGCGACTGCCTTGGCTCGCCCTTCGCCCATGCCCATTCGTCCATTGCTCGTGGCACACGACACAAGGCAGGGCTGCTGCCTTGTGCTCGTGCACTATGCCCTTGCTCATTGCATTCGTGCCGCACGGGCGACGAGCTCCCTTGCTCGTCGTCGCATGCCCGCATTATACAACACCCCTTAAGGGTAACACGAAGCGTCCATTGCCTCGTGCGTGCAAGTTATATGAACGAATCGCATAAAAATTTAAAATTTATATTTAAAATTAATGACAAATTAATAAATAATATTAATTTCATAATTTTAGGGCGAAAAAATCGAAAATTTATTATCCAATTGATTTCCGATTGTTATGGATTCAAGTCTAGGTCATAAAAATTTAAAATTTATCGTAAATTTACAATTTTTATGGTGGTTTTTAATCATAGGTTTCTAATTAAATTACAATTAATTATGAAAATCAAATTAATTCTAAATTATTCTAATTTTCAACAAATTAATCATAATTACAAATTAGATTGCATAATTAACAAGACTAGGCATTCAAACTTGTTAAACATATGCAGTAGGTCAATCAAAAATTCAAGATTTATCAACAAGAATCGCAAATATTTAATTTAACATCTTAAATTTACGAAATTTTGCATTCGAAAAACTAAAACCTTCGAAAAGTCATAGTTAGGCTTCGAATTTGAGAATTCTGGGTTCGGCAGAAAAATACTGTTTTTGTCAAAATTTTAGAATGCCTTTTACATGCGGAATTGACACAAAAATCACTCAATTCGGATGAGTAACGAAGAAACTGCCGAAAAAACTGCGTACGTATAATTAAATAAACGCAATTTGCAATTAATTAACAATTACGCAAATTAATCACCCCTTTTAATTCTTGCAAATTTGTAATATTTAACCATGTTCATGCAATTTAGATTATGAAAATAATAAGGGGCTCGTGATACCACTGTTAGGTTATGATACATATGACAATTCATAAATCATGCGGAAAAAACCATAAACCCAGGAAAACATATTATTTACACATAATCATTTAGCATAGATTAGATGCATACTCTTTGTTGCGTGCCTTCCCTAGCTGCGCCCGAACCGAACAAGAACAAGTCTTTAGGACTCCAAGTGTCGTCCCTCCGTAGATAGTCCACAGCACGTCCGGATCCGCCTTAAGATTGACCAACTAGAATCGCCCTTAAGGTACTAGAAAATTTCGGCACTTTTGGAGCAAGATGTGTGTTTTAATTTTCTCTCAAAAACTCACTTTTTGAATACTTTGAAACTTGTGTTATAAATTGTGAGCCCTAGCCTCATATTTATAGCGGTATGGAAAGGGAATCGAAATCCTATTCAGATACAAATTAATTAAACCTAGAATCCTACAAGAACTCTAATTTAATTAATTTATCAAATAGAATTAGAAATTTAATCATTAACCGAACTCTGCATGTTTTAGGAAACGTGCACGAACACAAACACTTGCACACACACGCACGGCAGCCACGATGGGCCCCATGCGTGCGCGCGAGCAGCAGCCCACTCAGCGCCCGCGCGCGCTGCGCGCTGCGCGCAGCCTGCTGGGCCTGGCCTTGTGCTGGGCCTAGCGTTGCTGTTTGTGCGGCGCGCTTGGCTTGCTGGGCGATGGCCTGGTTTCGTGCTGGGCCTCGTCCGGCAGGCCTCGTCCGATGCTTATTCGTACGATGCGCTTCCGATTAAATTTTCCGATTCCGGAATTCATTTCCGATACGAACAATATTTAATATTTCCGATTCCGGAATTAATTTCCGTTTCGAACAAATATTTAATATTTCCGTTTCCGGAATTATTTTCCGATTCCGGTAATATTTCCGATTCTGACAATATTTCCGTTTCCGGCAATATTTCCGATTCTGGCAATATTTCCATTTCCGATAATATTTTCCGACACGTACCATGTTTCCGTTTCCGGCAACATCTACGACTTGGATAATATTTATATTTCCGATACGATCCATATTTCCGTTTCCGGCAATATCATCGTTTCCGGAGTATTCATTCCTTGCCTGTGACGATCTTAGCTCCCACTGAAACCAAGATCCGTCGGTTCCGAATATTCATAGATGGAGTATTTAATGATATTAAATACTTGATCCGTTTACGTACTATTTGTGTGACCCTACGGGTTCAGTCAAGAGTAAGCTGTGGATTAATATCATTAATTCCACTTGAACTGAAGCGGCCTCTAGCTAGGCATTCAGCTCACTTGATCTCACTGAATTATTAACTTGTTAATTAATACTGAACCGCATTTATTAGACTTAACATAGAATGCATACTTGGACCAAGGGCATTATTTCCTTCAGGTGGCCCCACCTGCAACGGTGAAGCCACGATGGAGGGCGATTAGGGTGGCAGAAGGGGCGGCGTTCCCGGAGTCAGGGGTGGTGTGGCAGTCGCAGCGCAGGAGGCTGATGTCTCGCTGCAGCCACCATCGCGACTGGCGCTGGTTGGCCTTGCTGCCGGCTTCGTCTGGTGGCTGGGTCGACCAGCGTGGCTGGGATTATTGGTGGCTGGCCGGCGGTCCTGGTGGCTGCTGGCCGGCGTGTGGGTTCGGTTTTCTGTGCTTCACGGCGAGGCAGGAAGTTGGTATGGGTGCCTGCTGCTTGTTCTCATTATTTAAAAAAAAAAAAATATATC
The DNA here is from genome assembly GCF_020520425.1 of Spinacia oleracea. Taxonomy (NCBI): domain Eukaryota; kingdom Viridiplantae; phylum Streptophyta; class Magnoliopsida; order Caryophyllales; family Amaranthaceae; genus Spinacia; species Spinacia oleracea. Next base: position 124,253,983 of record NC_079487.1, on the reverse strand, counting down.
ATACCTCAGTTTCACGTGCACTTATAAGGAGAAACTGATTTCCTAAACAAGTCCAAATTGGAAGAGTTTATTTTAATTTAGTTTTTCTAAAGTTAAAATAATTTTATTTTGGTAATTTTGGAAAATAAGATTTTCTAAGTTGAGCATTATTAATAAGTTTCTATTAAATGCAAATTCTTGAATAATGAGATTATTGCCATATTTAAATAGTAATTGAATTAAAATAATAAGGTTTCTTAAATAATGTTAAACTTAAATGGTTTAAGTTTTTATAATTATTTTTGAAAATGTTATTTACTTATTAATAGTTAATAAGTAAATAATTTGTGTCTAATATATTTTAATATTATATGCGTGTATGGAATATTATGATATTTTGTTACAGGCAAGTGACTAGTATGGCCCAAAATAGGATAGAAAATACGATCTGCGTATCGTTTTGTATTCTTGTAAATTTTAAAATACGATCTGCGCATCGTTCTGTATTGTTGTAATTTAATTTAAAAGTTTAAATTAGATTATAAAGTTTGTATTATGAGCTCGATGGAGTAAGAAGGTTCAATCAGAAATTCAAGGATGGAGATCCAAGAAAGATGAACAGGAACCCAAGAAGATTTGAGCTTATTTTTAGGGGCCATACTAGGATCACATTTAATTTTTATGCATTTTATATTGCCTTAAAATGCTTATTGAGTTTATGTATGTGGTTATTTAAAGCAATGTGTTCACTTTTAATTAACCAACATAATAAACTTAGGTCCCAAATAATATTGAGTTTATGTGCTTTTCCATACAACACCTATAAAGCCTTAGATCATGAGTAATAGGTTCTGCCAAAGCAGGGTGTTGCTTATAATTCCGGGGATAGTAGGGTAGGTTTTTGAAACTTACATGTTAATGTTTGGTTTAACTCAACAAAACTATCAAAAGACAAAGTTTTGGGTTTTGAAGCTAAGAGATAGGAAAATACAAAGAGTTGTTAACCTGTCTACCAAGAGTTATAATCAGTTATAATTAGTAAAATGTTTACTTACCTCGAATACTATAAATTAAAGTAGCAGGGCCAAAGTCCGTTTGATTGTAGTGGGAGGGGATCTTGGTTAATTCTTTATTCAATGGGGACTTCTAATTTTGAATAAAGGGTAGTAGTGAATTGAATTTGTTTAATTGCTACTTTTGATAAACATTATATTGAATCTTGCTTTACCTTTTTTATTGTAGTTATCATGTCTGGTGCAAACAACTCTACTTTTAACTTGCGCCCTCTAATTGAAAAAGACAAATTGAATGCTACCAACTTCCTACAATGGCAAATGGCTTTGAGAATTGTTCTCAGAGCGGAAGGAAAAGAAAGTGTTCTTGACAATCCTCTCCCTGAACCCCTGCCAGAAAATGCTACTGCAGCTCAAAGGCGAGCTAGACAAACTCTAGAGGATAACTCCCTGCAAGTAACATGCTTGATGCTTGCTTGCATGGAACCAGAGTATCAAAAGCGTTTTGATGGTCTGGATGCCTACAGCATAATCCAGCAACTGAAAACTTTGTTTCAGAAAAATGCTAGATTGGAGAGATTTGAAGCAAACTGCAAACTTCTGGATTCCAAGTTGGAAGAGGGGAAGCCCGTTGGTCCGCATGTGTTCGATTTGATTGGATATTTTCAGACCATGGAGAAATTGGGCTTCCCTTATCCTAAGGACCTGGCAACTGACATAGTCATCAGATCCTTGCCTGAAGATTTTCATAACTTTAAGTTGAACTTCTACATGCAAGGAGGGGAGGCTACCCTGCAAGAGTTGCATGGTTCACTAATTCAGGCTGAGAGAAACTTACCAAGTAAACCTAAACATAAGGATGTTCTAATGGTTAGTAAAGGTAAGCAGTTCAAGAAGAAAGGGGCTCCCATGAAGAAGAACAAGGGCAAGGTAGTTGCCAATGAGAACTCTTCAACCAAGCCAAAGGCCACTCCCAAGGCTAAGGTAGCTGCTCAACATGAGTGCTACCACTGCCACAAGATTGGTCATTGGAAAAGGAACTGCCCCAAATATCTGGAGGATAAGAAGACTGGTGCTTTAACTTCAGGTATCTATGTCATAGAAGTTAATTTAGCTACAACTGCTTCTTGGGTATTTGATACCGCTTGTGGATCTCACATTATTGGTAATGTGCAGGGACTAAAAAGAAGTAGGAGCTTGAGCAAAGGCGAAGTGGATCTCCGAGTAGGCAATGGAGCAAGAGTTGCTGCTTTAGCTGTAGGAGATTATAGTTTACGCTTGCCTTCTGGTTTAATATTAGAATTTATAATTGTTATTACGTTCCAGTTATTACCAAGAACATAATTTCTATTCCGATTTTGGATTCGAAAGGTTTTTCATTTCAAATTATGAATAATTGTTGTTCAGCATATTTGAATGGTATGTTCTATGTCTCTGCTAAATTATCAAATGGTTTGTATGTACTAGACTTACAAAACCATATCTATCACATAGAAAACAAGAAACACAAACCAAATGATTTGAACCCTACTTACCTATGGCATTGTCGATTAGGCCACATAAGCTCAAAGCGCATAGAGAAACTTCATAAGGATGGAATTCTCAAATCATTTGATTTTGAATCATTTGAAGTATGTGAGTTTTGCTTAATGGGGAAAATGACAAAGTCTCCTTTCACAGGCTCAAGTGAAAGGGCCAATGATCTTTTAGCCCTCATACATACTGATGTTTGCGGACCTATGAGTACTTTGGCTAGGGGAGGGTACGGGTATTTCATTACTTTTACTGATGATGTGAGCAGATTTGGATATGTTTACCTCATGTGACATAAGTCGGAATCCTTTGAAAAGTTCAAGGAATTCCAAAATGAAGTACAAAACCAACTTGGAAAGAAAATTAAAGCATTGCGATCCGATCGTGGTGGTGAATATTTATCTCAAGAGTTTGGTGATCATTTGAAAGATTGTGGAATACTTTCCCAATTGACTCCACCAGGGACACCACAATTGAATGGGGTTTCCGAAAGAAGGAACCGAACTCTATTAGATATGGTTCGGTCCATGATGAGTCTTGCTAACCTTCCTGCCTCATTTTGGGGATTTGCGCTTGAAACAGCGGCATTCACACTCAACAGAGCTCCGTCCAAAGCAGTAGAAAAGACACCATATGAGATGTAGACTGGAAAAGTTCCAAAATTATATTTTCTAAGGACATGGGGTTGTGAAGTTTATGTAAAACGTTTACTTTCTGATAAGCTTTCACCCAAGTCCGATAAGTGTCTTTTTGTGGGTTACCCAAAACAGACTAAGGGATACTACTTCTACAACCAAAGCGAAAACAAAGTGTTTGTTTCTCGCGATGGTGTCTTTCTGGAAAAGGAGTTTATTTCCAGAAAAACAAGTGGGAGTAATGTATATCTCGAAGAAATTCGAGATGAGCAACAAATGGATGAGGTTCACACCTCGTCAGAGACGACCCAGCATGAAAATGCTCAGGAGGCGGTGCATTCCATTCATGCGCCTTCTACCGTCCCACTTGGAGATAATCCATGCGAAGTCCCTCAACCTAATGAGGTGGAAACTTCTCCTGTTGTTCCCCAACGTAGGTCTAGTAGGACCGTCATTCCGTCAAAGAGATATATTGATTTCTTTTTGACTGAAAGTTCTGAAATAGAGATTTTAGAACATGAGGAACCTACTAGCTACACAAATGCTTTGACGAGTCAAGACTCCGAGAAATGGCTTGAAGCCATGAGATCCGAAATGGATTCAATGTTTGAAAATCAAGTATGGGACTTGGTTGCTTTGCCTGATGGGGTTAAACCCATAGGTTGCAAATGGATTTTCAAACTGAAAAAGGACAAAGATGGAAACATTGATGTCTTTAAGGCAAGACTAGTGGCAAAAGGTTTTAGACAAATTCATGGTATTGACTATGATGAAACCTTCTCACCAGTAGCCATGCTGAAATCCATTAGGATAAATCTTGCAATTGCTGCCTTTCATGACTATGAGATCTGGCAGATGGACGTCAAAACCGCTTTCTTGAATGGGTTCTTGAAAGAGGATGTGTACATGACACAACCACAAGGTTTTGAAGATCCAAACAGTCTAAGAAAAGTTTGCAAGCTTAAGAAGTCCATTTATGGGCTTAAGCAAGCATCCCGGAGTTGGAACCTCAGATTTGATGAGGCAGTCAAATCTTTTGGCTTCCTCAGAAATGAAGAGGAATCTTGTATATACAAGAAGTTGAGTGTGAGTAGTATTGCTTTCCTAGTCTTGTATGTGGATGACATACTTCTCATAGGAAACGACAAGACCATGCTTGAGTCAGTCAAGGAATGGCTTAAAAGTTGTTTTTCCATGAAAGACCTAGGAGAAGTTGAATACATCTTGGGAATAAGGATCCATAGAGATAAATCCAAAACGCTGATTGGACTTAGCCAATAGACTTATATTGATAAGGTTCTTGCAAGGTTCAAGCTGGAAAACTCCAAAAGAGGTTTCATTCCCATGCAACATGGCATTTCACTTGGCAAGACTCAGTGTCCTTCGACACCTGATGAGGTCAAGCGCATGAGTAATGTCCCTTATGCCTCTGCAGTAGGGTCCATTATGTATGCCATGGTATGCACTCGACCGGATGTTGCATATGCTTTGAGTAGGTGCAGCAGATACCAGTCAAACCCAGGAGAGGCGCACTGGATGGAAGCAAAGAATATCCTTAAGTACTTAAGAAGGACTAAGGATAATTTCTTGGTCTATGGTGGAGATAATGAGTTGGTTGCCACTGGATACACCGATGCAAGCTTCCAAAGTGACAAAGATGATTTCCGATCACAATCTGGTTTCATTTTTTGTCTAAATGGAGGGGCTGTGAGCTGGAAGAGTTCTAAGCAGAGTACCATCGCAGATTCTACAACAGAGGCTGAGTATATTGCAGCAAGTGATGCAGCAAAAGAAGCTGTTTGGATCAAAAAGTTCATTAGTGAACTTGGTGTAGTTCCTAGCATTGAAAATGGCATTGAGTTGTATTGTGACAACAATGGTGCCATTTCCCAGTCCAAGGAACCCAGATCGCACCAAAAATCCAAACATGTGCTCAGGAGATTCCATCTTATTCGAGAGATCGTTGAAATAGGGGATGTGAAAGTAAGCAAGGTTCATACTGAGGATAATGTGGCTGATCCTCTGACTAAACCGCTTGCTCAACCTAAGCATGAGAGTCATACTAGGTCTATGGGGCTTAGGCATATGGGAGAATGGCTTTAGTTTGTTTACTTTATGTTTACAATTGTAAAGACATTTATTATGTTTTGAATGTTTATCAATAAAAGTTCATTCTTATTTAATTGTTTGGTTTAGTATTAAATAAAATGTCCAAATAACTTGTGTTTTCAAATAGGATTATCGAAAACGTTTTGATAATGGAACCCTATAAAGTGAACTGAAATCACAACTTATTAAGTCCCTAGTCTGAATCACTAAATTGGACATAAGTGATTTATGAGAAGACTAGCATCTAATTAATTGATAGTGCAGTTCCATGGGCTATGGAGACATAGGGATGTCTAATTGATTATATGGATGTATACTTGATGCATTGAGACTTGACCTAACTAGATTCTAAAAGTAGAATCAAACTTCTATATTTAGTGGATTCCTTAGACATGAGTATGTCTTAATAACCACGAGACAATTAGTTTAACTTTGACGCTGTTAAACGCCGCGCCGTAAAAGGAGGTTATAAAGGCAGTGATCAGGTGGGCTAAGAATTGAGTGGGAGTTATGGTCATACAAGAGTGAATAAGTCCTCCTATTTGATAGGAATGGTGTCTGGGCCTGTTGATGAGCGAGAATTGAAAATTGCATGGTCATGCGGAATGGGATTAAAAGTTAATCTTTATTTGAACAGTTCGAACTCGGCGATCAAGAAACTAGAATTTGAGAATAACAGTGTGTTATCAAATTTTGGCATTAAGAGACTTAAGGAATTTAGCATTGCGTTCTTGTCTTCGGACAAGTGGGAGATTGAAGGAATTATGTCCTTAGACATTTCCGGCAATTACTAAATATAAATAGGAATTAATTATGAAGATAATAAATTAATTATTTTAGTAATCATATTTGCTTGCTAGAGAATAAATGTGATTAGTAGGACAATATTGATTGGACCTACAACTAAAATATATTAATCCTATAAGGTCACACATATAAGCACTAATTGGAATGGGCCCAAAAGGTCCTATGGCAACCGGCCTGCTAAGAGAAATAAGGTTGGGCTTTGTGTTAACTTAAAAGCCCTAAACATTATAATAGTTATAATGTCAGGGATTCAGTAACTACGTTGATTGAATATCTGACACAAAAAGAAAACACAAAACCCTAACTGTCATTCTCTAAACGCCGTACATCCCAAACAAAGCAAGAGACAGATTGTGATCGTTCTCTTCCGTACTAGCATACGTGGGATTCAATTCGTGCTTGTGGACTGAGTAGAGGAGCAACAAGTGGGGCTCTAAGATCTTCGAAGCTTGCATACGAACGGGAGAACACGCTTCAAAGGTGATTATTCTTTCGACTTAATCTGATCTATACTATTGTTATGCATGAGATCCTGTGATAGATGTTAGGAAATTGTTTCCTGAAATTCCGCTTTATGCATCTATATGTTACTACAGTTAATAAGGAAATAAACCAATTGTTATCAAATGGGGGAAAAAATTGAAATGCATTAGAGCAAGTTCAAATAGTTTCAAACAACATACATGTGTGTTATTTCTGACAGTCTCACACATGCAAAATACGGAGTAATATATTAAGCTTTTATTCAGATCAAACAAGTTCTGATAAAATGAATTCAAAAGAGTTTTTTTATAAAAAAAGATAATACAAATTCAAACCAAATAAGTGGAATTGATATTTAAGCCATAAACATAAAAAAAAGTGTAGGTACTATAACCCGATTGACAATTGATATTGATCTCTGATCCACTAAATATATCACACTAAAAACTGTAACTAGTAGGGATCAACCCATAATTAATCGTATAACCTTAAAATTATAAGATTAAACTTCTACCAACTACGCATTAAATATGCTATTGGATGCTCTAAGCTAATTGTGGTTGGTTGTATTCATCATCAACCATCAATCCATCATAGACCATATCTTAATATAGAGTTAGACTTTTAATGTTCTTCATCATATGCTACAAATCTATAATAGTACTAGCTCTCGAGTCTCGACTGTCTTAAAAGGAACCCTCCCCCCCCCCCCCCCCCCCCCCAACAACTTTCTCTCATTATCACAATTTTATAAACAAATCACTACTTAACAACTACTAATACGTATGAGATTACGTTATACGTACGGAGTACAAAGTATGTATAAATCCGTTTTTGATTTTTGATGAAATACTAAGGTAGTAAGGTGTCGACACTGACGACAGTACTAATATTCTTGCTCCGTCTGCTCTAAAATGGTAACAAGATGACCGAAGATCTTGATTCATTCTCAAAAATTAATTAAAAGTTGAACCTTCACCAATTAATTAAGACTTACTCCGTAAGTAACAGAGGAAGGAAGCAAGGTTATCAAAATCGTGATTCTACTTTGATTCGGAAGGGACTCTTAGAATCGAATCGTAAAAATCGTAAGATTCTACAAACAAATATAATCACATTTTATTCTCAAATTTCATTTATAAGTGCTCATATTATAGGAAAAAACTTAATAATTGAAATATATAGTTGTTTAATATAGTTATATAAGTATTAATTAACAATATATTTCTATTAAATACTTTCTCTATATGATTCAAATTTACGAGATTTTCGCTAATCAAAGAAAAAAGTGTAGAATCATGTACAATAATCGTAAATCGAATAGTAAGACATATTTGAATCATAAAATCGTAAGATTCTATAATTTAATTCGCAATTTTAATAACCATGGAAAGAAGTAACCACTATGTCAGAGTTGAACTTGGTTATACACCCAAGTTCAGTGATTGGCCGTTGTTCTAGAAGTATTGTCCAATTGCAAAATTGCAAAGCTGATTAAGATAAGATTAGAAGATAGTGCTTTATTAACTTGAAATTTGTGGAAAATTTTAGAAAAGAGCAAGAAAGAGGGGGTACGTGGCAAGATGTGAATGGATAAACTTTAAAAAGGTCGGCTGATGGAAGTGATGATTATCTACACGGTCATAGGATGGAAAGTACATTAGACTGCTGCATTAATGCCGCCCCTCACATTTCTAATCCCCACAACCAACTTACTATACTGTACGGACTACGTATTCTCTAACCTCATCCTTTTATGAGGTCTCCCAAGCTAGGGCTATCGACTTATCCGATCATGTACTTTCTCCGTATAGAAATAAGTGTATACGGAGTAACTTCTAAATGATGAACTTGGAGTACAATATTGTACAATAAGAGATAAACGAAGGATGTATAATGGTATATTAATTATCATAGGTTAAAGAGTTAAGGAAAATGAGTTTTGATGTCCGTTATAGTTATCATGCGAATTGAATCTCTCTAAATTAAAGGTATTAAACTATTAATGAGACGAGTCAAGACCAGCTAGTACTCGAACCTTGTGAGCTCGGGCTCTGCCTCGAAGCTGACAAGCTTCGAAATTCGAGCTCTGCTCGAGGTTCGATAGGCTCGGTTGAGTCTCAACCTTATATTAAGAACGTTTATCAAAAAATTCATGTTTAAAGAAGTATGTAAAAAAAATCTATTAAAAATAAAATAATGTAAAAATAATAATTAAGTATTTGTATTTAATAAAAAAAAAATCGAGCTTATTCACTAGATTTTGATCCGAGCTAATGATAACTCAAGCTTGGCTCTCTAAGACCCTAATCGAATTGAACATCGAGTAATTCACGGGCATACTTGTCTTGCTAACACCTCTAATCTAAAATTCTAAACTAATATTCTAAAACAAGAACTTTGTATTCCCTTGGTCCATCATTAAGACTCGTCGCTTTTGAATCTTTACTTCTTGATTTTTATTTTAAAGTAAAAGCGTATTTTTGAGAAAATCCTAATTATGTATGATAACTTTTGTTCCAGTACTTAACTAATTGATTTTATTGCTTAATTAATTGGTTTTATTGCTTAACTTTTATGATACCAAACTTTATAAAACCGTCTTATATAAAAGTTTGTAAATTACATATCTCCCTTTCCTTTCCCATAATCTCTCTGACGTAATTGGCCTTTGAATAAACAAAACACTCATCTCTTAAACAAACAAACTTTTTGATACACCATACTACTCAATCCATATTTTCTAGGAGTCACACTTATCATTTTCGGCCATATTTTATTAGAAGTAACACTTTCATTTTTAGTATTCTACCCCCACTTCAATAAACTTCATCTCCATTTTGACTAAAATACTTTTCCCATCATCTATTTTCTATTTGTTTATTACTCCTCATCTCACTTACTTTACTATTTTTATTAGATTCAACTCTCATTCCTAAATACGCGTGTCCGTCAGCATGTGACTCTTAATAAAATACAAAGGGAGTACATTCGTTTCAAAATAATCTTTACAATACCATTTGTACAAATATTATGACAAAAATGAGAGTGTGTAAAAAGGTGGGTGAATATAATAAAATATGAATAGAGTAAGAGAGATGTGTAAAAAAGTGGGTAAATGTAAGAAAAAAATGAATAAAGTAAGGAGAAAGTGAATAAAAAATATCTATTATATAAGTGAAGAGTTGAGGTTATTTTAGTAAATCCACTTTTGGTGTCCCCCTTGAATTACTAAAATACCCTCCACACTTATAGAATAGAAAATATAATGACAACCTAAACAATAAGAAAAACTCAAATAAACATTTTAATCAATATAACCCTTTAAATGAATTAATACCATTTTAATCAATCTTTTTATATACGTTCGGCTCTATCTAATTTATGTTTCTTATATTCGCACGCATCGTATTTATATTATATTTTTACATGTTATTTCAGGTTTAAATGTAATAACACAAATTTGTTTCTTATATTCGCACGCATCGCGTGCATAGAAGACTAGTTGTAAATGTTGTAGGTAATAGGGGGTAAGGTAGTAAATTTTCTTGTCCAAAAATAGAATAAATACAATGTAATGAATGGAGTAAAAAAAAAAAGAGCACAAATCATTTTGAAACAAAGGTAGTATATATTTTTGCAATTTGCAAAATTACTAACTTTTCTCATAGTGTATGTATAATCCATAACCATCATCAACATGCCTTAATAGTGAGGGTTTATATGAATGGAGAGGGGTTGGTAAGGAGGGAATGTGGAAAAGTGAGTTTCTTTAAGGTAAATTTTCCAAAAAGGACTTTATAACCAAAAGTTTGCGAGAAACGACCTTATTACTTCTAAGGGAAGTTTTCGGCATTGACTGAGCTTTTTCGAGAATTGAGTTGCATTTGAGAAGCACGTGTGGCTTCATTTTGCTACATTTTCTACATAACACATTGTTAAAGTGATGTTTATTTGGTAATGCTCAATTTTGATATATTGTGTCGTGTTTAAGGGAAGTTGTTTCGTTTTCACTAAACATGCTCGTTTTCACAAGTGTAAAATGAAGCCACACATGCTGCTCACGTGTAAGTCAATGGCGGAAAAACTCAGTCAATGCAGAAAACTTTCCTTTGGTTGTCTTTCACAAAAAAAAATAAAGTGTGTTTTTACAAAAAAAATATATAAGGTCATTTCTCGGGAAATTTGGGCCATAAATGTCCGTTTTGGTAAATTTGCCTTTCCTTAATGCCAAATATTTTCACCTTTTTCAAAGTTATTGGAAAACTGATTTTACACCCCTTGTCATAATAAACAACGAAAAATTGATTGATAAAGGGATTATTCTTGCGTGGACCTGGTCCACAATAATATTAGTGTGGACCCAAAATCAATAGTTTCCTCTAGCACCTTTTTCACACTCGTAGTGACCTTTATTGTTCATATAGTAACTATAATAAATTAAACACCAAAATTCTTCGACATAGTAACCATTTTTTGAAGCATAGTAATCCTATGTTTTTAAAAGTAAATTATAACTTAAAATCACATTATTCAAGCACAAGATGTATCAACGACACTAATTTGATATTTTTGTTCATAATCATCCTAATAAAATGCCTAAACAAATTAGAAACAAGTTGTTGACTTTATTTTAAGGCATGGTTCAAAATAAATTTAGTGTGGACCAAGTCCATTTAAGAATTGGTGTTGAAGGAAACATCATTTTCCATAAAACTGTTTTACACTAACCAAACACTCCCCGAGTAAGGAATATATTTTTGTTCCATTAACGCTTATTATGAGACATGCTACATCGCTGGTGGACAGCGACAAAAAGAGTCCATACCCAAGGTAAAATGGTATTTTCGCTACATGAGTTGAAAAGTCAAACAAATTACTAAATATCGTTAATATGACAGTAATTGATACAACAATGACAGTATTTAAATACAACAATGACAGTATTTATGTAAACGATGATAATACTTATATAACACTTGTATACATATTTTTATCTATTCATTTAATATGTAACACTTTTATCCATTCATTTAAGTGATCCCTTTACTTTTTCTATTTCATTACACTTGTATACATAATTTCCTTTTTTTGGATGACTGTGACAGTATTTTAATACAACAATGACAGTATATATATAACAATGACAATACTTATATTACCGATGACAGTATATAACAAGTTAGCAACACTATTTAAGTGTGGGCCATCTTTTCAACCTTTTTTTTTTTTTTTTTTAAGGGTGGGTATGAATTTTTTTTTGTCGCTGGTGAACAGCGATGTAGCCAACCTCCGCTTATTATACATTTTATTTTATTTTATACTTAAATGTGTATTAATTGTAATACAAAAAAGGTTAAAGGGCTACAGAGTAGAGAGGTAATGCACTTAATTATGATATACCCAAAAGTAATTTATTGACAATTCATGCACAATGTTTGTCGATTATGACTTTCTTGTAGTGGACCCGATCTAAAGTTGAACAACTTCTTTTGAGAATTTATGTAACGAATACACAATATTAATTAAGGAAACATTTAGGTTAATTTGTTATGCATGCAAGTAATTAAAACCTTGATACTTGCAATTATTTGGTGGAGTACAAATCTTCAATTAATGTGTTGTTATATGAGTCATCCAAGCTATTAATTCAAGATTAAGTCGTTTGACTACTTAATTGAAATTGATTTCATTAAATTATGTGTTGACTACTCAATACTCATACTTTATGCACCTAATATTTGATGAAGTTTGGGTGTATATCAATTTTAGAAATCGAATTTTAATTTAAGAGACATTTCTACTTTTGTTCTTATTAATGCACCAAACAAAACAAAAGAATTACTCTGCATTTCCAACCAACCTGAATCAGCAGTGAGTCAGTGACCTTTAACCAGTCTGATAATTGATAATATGACTCAATTTGTATGAGCTGAATTCAAATTGATACCAACCAGATATGAAATTAAAACAAGTTACAAGTCGACCATGACTTGCCGTTGACCTTATCTATGATGTATGGGAACCAGATATAAAATGTCTTATTTATAGCATTATTTGTTATTGACCACCGACCTGACACTAACCTAAAACTTATGAGATATAAAATATCCTATACATATAATCGTACAATGTTTAAGTAATTACGTAGTATTATAACAATTGACCTGGCAATAACTGGTATAAAACTTAATTGGAGTGGTTTGAATTCGAATTTGTCTTATAAAATATGATTTCCAAGTTGCATTACCCTCAAATTTAATGCCAATTTTTTTTTTTTTAAAAAAAAATCTAATTTTCATGTGCGAATAAGTTTGAAGTGGAGTAGTTTCAACAAAAATATCAAGAATCAATTCTCTTCATGACTTCACCAATCACAAAAAATGTCTATTCATTTTGGGAATTATAGCTCAAAGTTGACAAAATTCAAAATTCTATTTGTTTTTTTTTTTTTTTTGTTTTTTTTTTGACATCGGCTCAAATAGAATATCAAATCTAAATTCCTAAATTAGATCGTGTTTTTGTTTTATAAAAAATTACTATTATTTTTTTGTTTTTTGATATTTTTTTTATGTTATACTCCCACTGTTCCTAAATGTTCTACCCATTTCAATTTGGCACATTTACCAATGCGCATTTTACATCATTAATATCTCTAATTACGTGTTATTACAAATTATAAATTTTTCATATTGTCAAAGTACTCATTGAGACGAATCAAACAAGACCCCACATAACTATATTTTTTTCTTATATATCGGTAGTAATTCAAGAGATTCTCTTCCATTGTGAATAGTCTCAAGATTCCAAATGGGTAGAACATTAAGGAACGTAGGGAGTACTACGTATGAAGTATTCCATTTGACATTTCACGCTTATCAATGCAAAATTTTAGCATTAGCTAAAACTATAAAAAGTTGGTATTTTAAAAATATTATCAAGATGAATCTAACGAGATCTCACATGTTTTTGTAAGTATTAAATCATGAACAAAAAAATAACAAAATAAACAGTCATGCTTATAAAAAAAATCATGTTGATTTTGAAGTCTGACAACACAAAATTGAAAACTACTTTTAGTGGTTTTTCATACATTTGGTTTCCGTTTTCTAAGAAAACAAAAATCTGAAATTAAAAAACGACACCGAACGTGGCCTAAGTTAGTAGATGCTCGATGTGGCAAGTTATTTGTCGGGATGGCAGTGCAAATTGATCTAAATATCCAAGCATCCAACGACTCTAGGTCGAAAATAGCCAACGTTCTCCAAACCCTTTCTTTTTTACATGGAGTAGTCTTGTATATTGTTCATTTCAATTAAACTTCACATGTTGAGTAGAGTGAGTGTCGCTAAAGTAGTGTTTTTTTTAGTTGAGCTATGGGAGTTTAGTGTAGTACAAGGTGTTTCTTTGGTAAATATTAACACGGGATCAAAAAAAATTCAATCGTTAAGGTACGATTAGATGAATTAGGTGAAAATCACCTTCATCACAATTACACCGGATATGAAGAACCCCTCGTTGAAAGTCTATAATACAACGATCGATATGAGACGAATAATTAATTAATTTGTTAAAAAAAACTTTATGATTTTATATCTTTACCACAAAATATATTTTTATGATTCTTTTAGGTAATTGATAATAAAGTATGCAGGGATTCACAAATATTTGACGTCAAGGTGAAGAACCCCAATGTTTTGATTATAAAATTTAGTGCATTTCATATAATACGAGAAAAAAGAAATGAGTAAGGTTAAAAGTATCACCGCGAGTTTTTAGTTTTTTTGATTTGAAAAGTCATGTGATGTAGATTGAATCATGAACCACATAATAGTCATACATATAGTAATAACATTGATTGTGGAAAAGTGACAACAAAAAACTAGAAACTACTTTTTGTGGTTTTGATATTTTGGTTCTTAGTTTTATATTAAAAAAATGAAACAAAAACAATATCGAATAAAGTAAAGTAATCAATTTTTATATAAATCACGAAAAATTCAACCGTTTATCTTTCAAAACTTTGTAAAACTTCTGCAAATGACATAGTAAGCATAAACCCACTTACTGAGCAATTGTGTCTCGATTCATTTTATGAAAGTTAGTTGAGTTCAGTTAATTTGCGAGGGAAAATGATCGTTCCTCGTCCACACCCCCACAATTAGGAAATCTGATACTGCTTTGATTAGCTCAGAGAACCACAACACCTGTTTTAAGCTCCACAAAATTTTAACGCCTCAATTACAACTTTCAAAAAACTGCCGCTAATAATAACGCAGTAGTTACATACGTGTATAATTAATCAGCGGCAATCAAGCATCTGTGTCTGCGCATCTTCCTTTTACTTTTCCACAAAAGTTAGATAATTTCCAATGAAGGTGAACATGACCTAAGATACTTGCTAATTAATACTAATACTAACTTACCAAATTAAGAACACACACATTAAGCAAAAAAAACCCCCCAAATTTGAGATTTTTCTTCCAAAGGTTAAAAGAAGTTGAACAAGAGAAGGGGGGGGACCTCTAGTGCTACAAAGATATGTGCTTCCAAACAGAGCCCCAAAAGAAACTCAAAGCCGAAGGTAGAATAGCCAAAGAAAGAGAAGAGAGAGAGAAATTGAGAATTTGATGATTTTCATTGCAGAGAATTGAGAATCCAAAGGACGACTTAATTAACCAACTTCTCAATTTCACTCACTTTCTCTCTCCTTTCCCCCCCTCTCTATCTGTCTCTCTCTCTTTCTTTCTTCCCCCACCCTCCCAATTCTTTCTTTCTTTCTTTCTTTCTCCTCTGTTTCTTTGATTCACTGAAATTTCTCTTCATTTACAGCAGTTGCAGAAGTACTCTTTTAAACTGATACAAAACTGATACTTTAGCCCCCCATAAAATACAAAACCAAACTAGATTTTGGAGAGAGAAAGTCAATTTTTTTTTAATACTTTTTTGTGTTTTTGATTCAACCCAATCAAATTATAAGAGGGGAGAAGTGGTTTTTTTTTTTCTAATTTTATTTTTTTGGGATTAATTTACTCCAAATTGTTTTGGGGTTCCTCGTTCATTTTGCCCAATCAAATAACCTCTGTTTCTCTCTCTCCCTCTCTCTCTCTTTATCCAATTCGTAAGTCCCGTCTTTTTCTCTCTTCCTTTCTAAATAATCCCTTTTTTTGAATATTTTTTATAGATTATTTCCTCTCAAATTGTGCAGATCTAACCCAATAGTCGTTCCTCAAATGGGTTTTTCTAATTGGGTTTTTCTACTGATCTGAATTTGAGAGATCTGTTTGTTCTTTTTTTAATTTCTAATTGGGGTTTTTTATTCTAATTTGGTATTTTTCATTTTTAATTGGGTTATTTTCATTGGATTTTGTGGGTTTCTGTTTTTGTTGTTGTTATTGCTGAATCCCTAAAAAAGTTGGGAAAAGGAAGAAAGAAAGAATCTGAAAGATGTAATTTTTGATTTTGGGTACAGGAGAAATGACGAAGTTTTGAGAATTTGAAACGCTTGCAAATTAATCAGGGCACATTTGGTTGTATTGTTCCGCCCTTTCTGGATCGTCGCTGATTGGATTCGGATCGGTACGCTCTCTAAATTCATCTTTTAGATTTTTAGTGGGGGCAATATATTCCTCATTTGGTATGATTTATATCCTTTATAGATTTATTTCTGTGATTTTGATATGAACTTATATTGATTGAATAGGTGCGTTTAATTGGGGGGTTTCAGATTATATCATTGATTTGATCGAAGAAGTTTAGATTTGATTGGAAATTGAATTGAGTAATTGATTGGGGATTGTAATAGATAAAATAGATTTCCTGCCCTCATTGGAGGGTTGAATTAGCTTAGAAATGTTGGAGGGGAGATCGTGCTTGGTTTCGAGGGCATTACTAAGCTCCTGTGAGCAAGATAATAAGTGGACTTGCATGAGTTATCGGGTGGAGGTCGAAATCTCCAATGGCAAACGTCGATTAGAGACTGATCATGATGGGGAAGGAGGATTAAGGAAAACAACTAAGTTATTTGACACTGAGGAGAAGTCAAGAGCTCAATTTGATAAGCTTTCCTTGTCACGTTCCTCAGTGGTGATTAATCACTCTGATAACCAACGTCAGAATGGTGATCAATCTAATATGGATTGCCTAATTCATTCTATAGGGCGTGATATGACAATTAATTGTCTTCTTCGATGCTCAAGGGCCGAGTATGGTTCAATTGGCTCTTTGAACCGGAGTTTCCGGTCTCTGGTTAAGGGTGGTGAGATTTATAGATTAAGGCGGCAATATGATGTGATTGAGCATTGGGTATACTTTTCTTGTCGGCTCCTTGAATGGGTAGCTTTTGATCCAGCTAGTCGTCGTTGGATGCAATTACCTAGAATGAATTCTAACGAATGCTTTATGTGTTCTGATAAAGAGTCCTTAGCTGTTGGGACTGAGCTTCTTGTTTTTGGGAAGGATCTGATGTCCCATGTTATTTATAAATATAGTATACTAACAAATTCTTGGTCGTCTGGGATGAATATGAGCTCTCCTAGGTGTTTGTTTGGGTCTGCAAGTCTTGGTGCCATTGCCATCATAGCTGGTGGTTGTGATTCGCAGGGAAACATCCGTAGTTGTGCTGAGCTTTATAATTCGGAGACTGAAACATTTGAGACACTTCCTAGTATGATTAAACCTAGGAAGATGTGTTCAGGTGTTTTCATGGATGGGAAATTCTATGTAATCGGTGGGATTGGGGGACCTGATGCGAAAGTGTTAACTTGTGGTGAGGAGTTTGATCTTACCACAAGAACATGGACAGAGATTCCTAACATGTCTCCTGGAAACCACGGGGATGCACCTGAGAATGATATGCCCGCTGCAGCCGAAGCTCCTCCGCTCGTGGCTGTTGTAAATAACGAGCTGTATGCTGCTGACTATGCTGACATGGAGGTTAAAAGGTACAATAAAGAGACAAAGGAATGGACAACGGTAGGAAGATTGCCTGAAAGGGCTGGCTCAATGAATGGTTGGGGGCTAGCTTTTAAGGCATGTGGTGATCGGCTTATTGTTATTGGTGGACCGAGGGCTCACGGTGAAGGTATCATCGAGGTTAACTCTTGGGTACCTAGCGAAGGCCCTCCTCATTGGGAGTTGCTTGGTACTAAGCAATCTGGTAGCTTTGTTTATAATTGCGCAGTCATGGGTTGCTGAATGCTGATGATCAAATTTCAAATATAGGGTTGGGTTTGGTGCCTTTGAGTTTGTTCATCCCCCCCAAAGTGGTGCATTTGCCAGAAAAAACCATAGATGTTGAAAGGGTTGCTAATGGGGTAACTATCTTGATGCTTTTTCCCCCCTTCATTTCCATTTTGGTGGCGGGGGAGAATACAGGGAGGAGTAATTAGTTTCTGATTTTACTACTACTCAAGATTCAAATTGAATGTTTTTAGGAGGTTTTGGGGCTCTTTCCTCCCTTTTACTTTCACATGATGAATATTTTCTATTCTTCTTCTCATTGAATTCTGGGCTTAACTTGGAGATGAAAACTTCAACAGGTGTTTGTCATTGTAGCACAGAAACAGGAATTTTAATAATTTCAGGTACCCATACATTCAGTAGATCTTTCACCAATACTCGATTTTTCTTTTTAGCTTTCCTAAGGTTCACATAGTTTTTTTTTTTTTTTTTACATCAATTTCTCCATCTTTGATTTTTCATGGCATTGTCACAAAGGAGAAAATAAGCTCCACATTGTTTTTTATATATCTTTTCACCTTCTTTTGTGCAATTTGCGCGCTATATAAATTTTTTCTTTCGCTTTCAGTTTCTGACTCGATTCTCAAACATTGAACATTGTCTGTTTTTGGATTAGTGATGGCGTTGCTTGTATTTAGGAATGATCCATTGCTAAATTTCTCATGTAATTGATAGATGAGGCTGCTACAAAGAATTGATATGACAGATTGACAGTTGATCAATGCTGGAATATGATTCTGTTACGTGTTGCTGTCCTTTTTTTTTTTTTTTTCTTCCTACTTTTGAAGAATATAGCTGGAACACTTTGCGTTTGGAATCTGCCTTTTGAATTTTTGATATGTTCTGAAAGATAGGTGGTGCTAAAAACTGCTCATAAATCAACTTAGTGAGGTTACTATTTAATCAAGCAATTAGCAATTAGCAATTAGCAATTAGCAATTAGCTTGATCTTCTGTTGTAAGTACAGAGGAAGGAGCACGATTTCAATTCTGAAGAATTGAATTGTTTATAATTTTATATTCGTGGGTCACACTGCAATAGTGTAATTAACAGGTTGAACATAGAAAATTGCCTGAGGGATGTGTGGTGTTTACCCAAAAATGGGGTAGCTAATTTGGTTAGAGGTTATATCAATTACAGTATGTCTTAAATTGATGCGAAAGTAGTAAGCAGCATATAGTGAAATGGTACCAATATCTACCTGTTTTCTACTGTGGTTCCTTATCTGATGGACTTTTTTGTCTAAAATACCAAGTACGCAGTACGCAATATTATTCTGGTTTAAGACTTTCGGCTTTTACCAGAAAAGAACATCCGTATGAAACACTGAATAATTTATTTCCCCTTGGGGTAGAGCTGTAGGTAGAGGACGATGATCGTAACACAGACTGGTGATTTGGGTCGCGGTTTCCATTTGATTCATCTAAGACTCTTAGTCAATTTGAAAATTTGATAATTTCTTCTGATCTCGTATAATTCTTTACCAACATACCAAAGTCACCACGATATTCCTCCAAAATTATATTAAACCCAAAATACTCAATTTATCTTGGGGCTTGGTGATTCAACCATCAGCTTAAGCTTTTGTTTGAGTTGGTTCTTTGACATGGTATCAGAGCCAACGTGACGCAGAGTTCACGGGTTCATATCTCATCCATCCCTCCATTCAAAGTGGAATATTTCGCGCTAGGCATGAGGAGGCCTATGCTGCATCCACACTTCAAGCCCAAATGACTTTCATGCGAGGGGGCGTGATAAAGTTTAAACTAAATTTGGGGCTTCAAGCTTAAGCTTTTGTGAGAGTTGGTCATTTGACAAATTCGACTATATGAGGATTCCAAAATTCAACTTTTTATAATTTTTACTTATATATATTTAGAGATACTAATGTCCATAGAAGCATGTTGGAATACGTACAAAAAGAAATGATGAATGTATTGTGGAACAGAGGCAGTATTTCGTAAGAAGGGAGGGAGAGGCGGTTAGAACACTAGCTTAATTCAACTACTATGTATTTCAAGCCCTAATATCACGAGTATGATTTTATCCGACGTCCTATTCCGCTAAAAGCACCCTCATTTTAATGGTGAAAGTACATCACTACCCTTGTAAAAATTAACCTCCATCCCTCCTCTTCCCCTCTCACCTCAACTTTCGTACACGTTCAGATTAGAAAACCATCAAACCAAACCGCCTGCCGTCAACCACCAAAACACCACGGCACCACCGCTGCACCACTGCATGTCTGCACACACCGCAACCACTGCACACAACAACCACCGCCGCACCATTGCACAAACTGTACCACCTCCGCATCCCTACCGCTGCCCCCCGCCTCTGCACCCAAACTCCTTCTCCCTCGCAGCTACCCCTGATTCTGCGTTTTTTTTTGAAATACAAATTGTCGCTCGGAACTGGCGACCAGGCCATGGTCGTAACGCCTTTGAATAGCGGCGGCGACCATGGTTGAGCCGCAGATCTTAGGCGGGTGAGCCATGGCCGACGCCGCTATTCCAAGGCGGTACGACCATGGCCCGATCACCAATTCCGGGCGACAATTTGTATTCAAAAAAAAATTGAATTGAATTTTTAAATGCTTTTTTAAAACTAATTCTATAATTTTTATAAAAAAAAGATTGAATTGATTTTTTAAATGCTTTTTTAAAACTAATTCTAAAATTTCATAATTTTTAAAGCATCTCAAAATTATTTAAAATGTAAACACAGTTTTAAAGAAATGATTTTTTTTTAATTGAACACAGGCACGAATTTTTTTCTTCTAATGTGCGACTGCCGCCCAGGATACGGGTGGTGGATACGGTGGTGGGGATGGTCACGGGGTGGGGTAGATTATATAAGGGAACAAATGTCCTTTCATGTAAAATACGCGGGCTTTTTTAACGAATGAGAACGTCGAATAGCGATACACTAATTTTATCGTAGTTAAATGGTTACAGACAAATATGTTCTCAGGAGCTATTTAAATTAATCTTAAATAATAATTAATACGAGTATAATTTTATAAACCAGGAATAGGACCAAGATAGTTCATGTATGCCTATATTTTAAGCCCTAAGAAAAAGTCATGTCGTACTACCGTGCTTAACCTAAAACATACTCAATTCTTAATATGTCTAACCGAACAACAACAAGAATAGTGAAAGACGACTAGAAACCTATTTGTGTCAAGTCGTGTTTAGACCGGACTCGTGCTAGGATAAAACATATTATGTACACCAGATGTACATATAAGGAGAAAATGAGAGAGATACCTTCATGAACATAAAATATACCCTTAATTACACAGTGCATATAATAATTTTCAGTGCACCCGAGATGCACTTAATAATTTACGGTGCTTAGGATGACCCGACCCATCTAGAGCCGAACCATGGCAAACTCTTAACATAATTCAGCCGAAAAAACAAAAATAATAACAACGGGCAGCATGGAAGTTTTAGCTACAAATTGTAACCAGCTGGCCATTAGAAGAAGACAAGCTGGTGGGTTTTGACAGCTTCCTAATTATTCAGAATAATTTAATAAAACAGAGTAATCTTTATGTAATTCCTTTCCGTATCAGAATTTGATTAATCGAGAACAACTCTCATTCATTCATTAACACATGATAATAATGATGACTGGTTGTGTTTTAATCACGTTTTCAACCGATTTTTTTGGCTTTTTTAATAATTAATTTAATTTAATTTTAATTTAAAGGGTCAGCTTCCAACGTCGAAACATGTTGTCTAATTATATCATTTCGGCTGCTGTTCATTTTGATTGACTTGGAATTGATAGTTAGTTGTTGTTATTCTTTTGAATTCCTTTTTGGAAATTTCTTGTTACTCTACGTAAGTACGTACGACGGATTCTTACCCGTTAGATCAAATACGAAGCAATCCGTTCATTATATTTCATCCATTTCAGAATAATACGAGTAGGTGGTTATTATTTTGTGAATTGTAATAATGCTTTAATAATAATAATATTAAATAATAATAATCAAAGTCAATATTTGATGTTCTTTGCTTTTCTTGAGTGGAGGCTGTTGGCGTGTGTGGAATTTTTCTTAGTTTAGTAAAGGTGGGAGAATAATAAAGTCTTTTACGTTCACATAAATTTAATCCTTATCCCATTCTACCTCATTTTCTGAAAAAAAAACCATTTTTTGTTTTATAAACCGGATTGAATACTCGATTTTCAGGATCACAAAAATCATGATCCGAATTTGACCTGGGATAACCGGGTCGGCAATTCGGATAACCGGATTCGATTTATTGCAAAATAATTCTTAGTACCTTGTTAATAAGATCTTTTATTTTTCTTCTAATAATCATATATTCTTAGTTATTAACTATTAGTATCGAGAGTGATGGATAGCTCAGTTGGTTAGAGCTTCCATCCCGGTTCCAGGTGATCCTGGGATCGATTCTCATCCCCGCCCTTGTGGCTCATTTGCACCAAAAAAAAAAAAACAAAAAAAAAACAACTATTAGTATCAAAAATCCAATACAGCAATACTACAATGCTGAAAGAAATAATTGTTTGACAAAAATAAAATATGCTCCAAAGTGTTAATAAGTAGTCTTTGTACTCTTCTAGGGTTGCAACTCACGTTACAACCGTTATGTTGTAAATCTAATAATATATCTTAGTCTACAAGAGTTTATCTTGTATAGGATTTCTTTTCTATTTTGTTATTTAAATCTTGATTTTTTTTTAATATGAAGTTGCAAAATTCGGATCGGATCTGGATATCCGAATTTTAAAAATTGTGATCCGAATCCGATCCGATTTTTTGCTCAAAAATTCGGATATGATATCCGATCCTGTTTTATCGGATATGTTATCCGGAAATTCGGATATTTAAACCAGATAACGGATCGGAAATATGGATATACAATTTATAGCCACCCATTTTCATCAACTCACATTGTAATACAATTTATAGCCACCCATTTTCCCATTTGTTACTCCATCATCACATGTTCACCAAAAATTCCTTAATTACGTGTAAATAGTAAGTGTAGAAATCATTAGGAACGGAGGTAATACTTCGTATTTTTCATATTTGAATCCTAGCTATTTTAAATTAATTTATTTCGTTATACTATAATTTCAATGATACTTTTATTTATTAACCAAATTAAAAACAAAGCTAAACAACCACTTAGAGCAATTAGAAAGGTTAGTTACAAGTTAGTGTAGCTTGAGTTGCCACGTCAAATTTCAAGCTACAATAATTTTAAGCTATAAACTTACTTTTTGGTTGAGCATAATACCTTGAAACTTCCCATAATATTTTATGTAATAAGAAGTACACAACTTTATTTATTAATCTAAAATAATTTATTCATCCAACATAAATATATATATATATATAGAGAGAGAGAGAGAGAAAGGCTCCCGTAAGAACACTTCTTACGGTGAGAACACTTCCTTACCGTAAGAACACTTTCTGATAATGGCAATTTCGTAATTATTATTAACAAATACCCCCCATTTTTTTTCACGCCATTTCTTTCATTTTCAGAGTCTCTTTCTCTCTCTTCTATTCCTCCCCCTCTCTCTCTCCAATTCTCTCTGCGGTCGTAGCCACCACCAACGCTCGGCGGTCGCCGGTCACTTCTCACCGGACGCTGCTCGCGGTGGTGATTCCTTCGCAGAAATCCAGCGACGCCGCGAACACCTTGCTCCTCCAATTCATCAATCGATTGAGTCTCAAATCTCAATCGCAAATTCTGGTGGCCGCGAATAAGAACACGTGATTGCTGGTGGCTGCTCGCTTCTCGCCGCCGTGGCTGCTCGCAGCCATTCAATCCCAGCCGCTGCTCGGTTGATTCAATTGCTGGTGTTCTAAATCGATTTCAATCGATTATAAAATCAAATCGATCGTCAGTTCGGTAAGATTTTTCGAAATCAAAATTGATTTCAATCGATTTCTCAATTCGGAAATGAAAATCGATTTCTCAATTAAAAAATTAAATCAAATCAATTTTTGTGGCGGCGAATCAGATCTCGTTTGAGCGTATATCAAGATTTACATCTTTGAGCATATATCAAGATTAATATCTCGTTTTATTCTGAATTTGCTTCAAAGTTGCAGCTATTTTGAGTGAATTTTGGAAAATCTCGGTTGTGTATTAAATTGAAGAGACGATAGAAATTGCTGAATTTTGTAGATCGTCATGGTTTTGCTGTATATTCGAATGCTAATTTAAAGATTTACTTCTAATTTCTCATGCCATATAGAGTAACTCACTCAAATTGCAAAATCAAGTCGAAAATAAAGTTAAAACATATTTGAATATATTTAGAATATTGTTGGATGAAATTAGAACATGCTTCAATAAATTTTGAATACGGTTGAATAAAGTTAGTACATACTCGAATAAATTTAGAACATATTTGAATAAAGTTAGATTATGTTTGAATAAAGTTAGAACATGTTTAAATAAAGTTTGAATATGCTTGCATAAATTTAGAACACTGTTGAATAAGTTTTGAACATGCTTGAATAAATTTATAACATGCTTGAATAAAGTTAGAACATGCTTAAATAAATTTTGAAACACGGTTGAATAAAGTTAGAACATGCTGAAAGCTTGAATAAATTTAGAACATGCTTGAATAAATTTAGAACATGTTTGAATGGATTTAGAACATGCTTGAATAAATTTAGCATGTTTAATAATTTTAGAACATGCTTGAATTAATTTAGAACATGTTTAATAATTTTAGAACATGCTTGAATTAATTTAGAACATGAGCTTGAAATTTTAGAACATGTATATATGTATATGGCTTGACTAGGTTCTCATGTTCTAAATTTAGAACATGCTTAAATAAATTTAGAACATACTTGAATAAATTTAGAACATGGTTGAACAAATTTAGAACATCGTTGAATAAATTAGGATATGGTTGAACAAATTTAGAACATCGATGAATAAATTTAGAACATGCTTGAATAAATTTAGAACATGCTTGAAAATTTAGAACATGATTGAATAGTTTTAGAACGTGCTTTAATTAATTTAGAACCTGAGCTTAAAAATTTAGAACATGATTGAATAAAATTATAACATGCTTGAACAAAAATAAAAAATGGTTGAATAAATTTAGAACATGGTTGAATAAATTTAGAACATGGTTGAATAAATTTAGAACATGAGCTTGAAAATTTAGAACATAGTTGAATAAATTTAGAACATGGTTGAACAAATTTAGAACATGGTTAAACAAATTTAGAACATGATTGTACAAATTTAGAACATGGTTGAACAAATTTATTACATGGTTGAACAAATTTTGAACATGTTTGAACAAATTTAGAACATCTCTAGTATAAAAGTGTTCTTACCTAAGTAGGTATTCTTACCGGATCCCTCCCCTATATATGTATATATATATATATATATATATATGTATATGTATATATATATATATATATGTATATGTATATATATATGTATATATATATATATATATATATATATATATATATATATATATATATATATATATATATATATATATATATGTATATATTTTTTTTTTCTCCCTCAACTACCCGCTCTACATAGCTACAATATTCTGAGAGTAGATCACGAAATCCATTCACCTACGGTTGGCTACCTCATCAGAAGTTTTAACTTTGTGCAAACAATTTTGTGTGTGGGTGCGTGTGTGTGTCGCCATTGTAGTTGCTCTTACAAATGGACAACCCTTCTAAAAAGTTTCATCTCAATGTGCAATAAACGTAATAGGAGTTTCTCCATTTCTTTTCATCTATTTCTTAGATAAACATAATGACACATAAAGCTAGTGAAAAACTAATTCCTAGAACCCTCTATTCCCCCTTTCATGCATTCATAACCCTGATTTAAGAAATAAGTCATTCATCACTTTTCGGAAATTAATGTGAGGATCTCCTACCATAGTAAACACCAAGTCACATAGTATGCAGTATGACACTATGATTATTCACCTTATTTTCATAATTATCTACATAAATTCAGATAATAATTGATAAGTTTATAGGTTATCCAAATACAATTTACAACTAAAATAAGTTCCAATAAAACTAATTAAGTAAGGATAGGTCAAAAACTACAAATGATTGAAAATCGGATAAATATAATGCACTATAATCATATATAGAACACACAAAACTTCTACTGTATTGAATTTGTCAATGTACTCTCTACAGCAAGACTACAATTTTGAAATCTCATAATAGTGGCACAACCGTACAAATTCCTTCCTAGTTCCTATGTTCATGTCTTACTACATTATCCCCGTGTTAGAGTTGACAATATCTGATCCGACCCGTTTACCCAAGTCGATTGAAGTAGTTATTAAGAGAAACTCGAACCAAACATAATTACATAAGTAAGTAAAAAGTACAGATAAAAGACAATTTCATCTGGTATATGGGCCTCACGGACTAATGCCAATTGCCAACTCAAGTTATACCAGGATTGAGGAATGAGTGTGGTCCTCCAAGTACACAATTCAATTTTATGGGCCATTCGTAATTCATGGACTATATAGTCTATAACTGTTTGGACCACTCTATGTATAATTGGGCCCTGTCCTACATCTTTTGATATGTACGCTTATCTATTCCAATTTTGAGGTTTTTTTTAATGTATACTCCGTATTTTTCACCACACCATGGAAAATGAAAACCAGTTTAACTTTTCTTTAAAAATTACATGTAGTTGTTGATGATGATTTTTTATTTTTTTTTGTTATAAGGACATCACAATTTACAAATGAGCAAGCGGAATTGGATCGATATGAGACCTATCATACACTGATTCTCGGTTCTAACTACCAAACCAAGATATCATTAATGCAATTGGAGTAAATATGTAAGAAATATGAGTGATCAATTAAGAAATGTACTATTTGTTGGTATTTTGCTCTAATAAAGGATTCATTTTCCCCCACTATTCTTATAAAATCTCATACAGATTCAATAAGTTTTAATCAAATCCAATAAAACACAATAGAGTATCAAGGGACGCACATGTGAGTATCCTACGTTAATAAAGGAATTAAAATCAATGTCAATGTGACAAGAGTGGCAAGTGGCAACTAGCTTAACAAACAATGCTAAATAAAAGTAGCACACACAATGACACAAAAACACACACTGTTGATTTGACATTGAATTGGTAGCATTACAATCGTACAAGATTGTCCAAACCAAACCTTGGGAACGTCTCGTTGCATCTCATTCAATCAACCCCCAATTGTCAATTGCTCACGGATCATTTACGTACTCATAGTACTTAATTAATTTCGATGTTGTTGTATCATTATCAAGCTCTATTGTAAATTTGAAAGTGCTGTAGAATTATGGGAATGATAACGAAGTTAAAACTATAATTTTTTTCTTTCGAAAATGATAAAGGTCGCAACGACCTTTAAGCCGTGTCACAATGATGACATGATATGCCTATATGGCATTATTTAAATTGGAATCTAAAATATTTAACTTATATATCCTATTATACATGTTTATAATAAAGGTAGGAAAATCTTAATATTATAATTTGTTTCTTTCTTTATATCGATTACCTTATTTACATATTTTCATAGTAAAATTTTTGCATTGATAGTAAAATTATTATGATGACTCATAGCCTACGTGGCTCATATATGTACCCGAACTGAAATGACCCTAACCGAAATCGAACTGGTGCTGAATTGACCCGAACTGAAATGACTCGAGTCAAAGTCTACCTGACCCAAAGTTACCCGACCCGGATTTGACCCGACAAAACCCGTTTGGAACCCGACGCGGGATGGGATCACCGGGTCCGTTTTTTACCCGAACCGAACTTGACCCGACCCGAAATTTACTCGGACCCGACAACAATTGACCTGAAATTGACCCGAACTGAATAGATCCGACTCGATCCCGATCTGATCCCGATAAATTTTGACCCGAACCGAATAGACCCGAACTGTCATGGGTCAACCCACAACCCATCCAGTGACCCGATTTGACACCTTGTCATACATGATACATGAATGAGTAGTCACAGAACCTTGATGTTATCGGCCTCATTCAATAGTTGCATGTTTCTAACCCGTGCGATTCATATAATTGTTTCAACAATACGCTTAGGATATAAGTTTCTACTCGGAAAAGATAAGCTACTTTATTAATTAAGGGACGAATTAGTATTAATAAGTAATTCTTCTATTCAGATCTTGTTACACTTACTTAACTGTAAACTATGCGTCTATGTCTAATAGACATAACAACTTGTTTTCTATCAGATTACTTTACTGTAGATGATGCCCAATAGTATGTAAAGTGGGTGTAAAGTAAGTGACATGATATGTGATACGACAGTAAAATAAATGTCAGACAGTCGTTTAAAAAAAATTGAAAATGTGTGTGGACAAAATTACCGGAATTCTAATAACAATCAATATCGGATTGCAACTGTTCTCCCTCTTATACTTGATTTTATGATTATTGATTGTATTCCCTCCTCTCAAATTAAAATCATCCTTGAGAATGATATGAATGTAATACTTCGTTTGAGGTAAATCGCATTAGCTACCTCATATAAAACGAAGCCAATTTTTTTGCCGTACACATTCATAAATTATTTTCACAGACAATTTTAACATTAAAATTCTTTTGATTTAATCATTTAACAATAACCAATTCTACTTAACAACGCATTTGTACGTTTCTAGAAATAATCAATGGATAGAATATCTAGCAAACCGGCTATATGGAAGAATCTTGGTTTTGGCTTATCATCAATCATTTTCCCATCCAATTGTCAAAAGCTAGAACTATGTGCTATTCAACATGACTTGTTATTGTTTATGAAAGTCCAATGGAATAAAAGAATTATGGGCTTAGGTCACATTTTAAATCCAACACAAGCGCCATACATTTATTTGTTTGATTTGACTTTTATAAATCTATACTATGAATGAATTATTTAACCTTGGTCATTAAAAGCTGCATAAGTAGGGATGTAAATTAATAGGTGGAATTTGAGTTGAGTTGAAGTGTAGAACTACCACCTGCATTCAACCATTCCTCCACTCGTCACCTTATAAAAGTCATCTATTCGTTACCCATCCATCCACCACCCGAATTACACCCAACCAATGGCGGAGCCAGGAATTCAACGTTGGGGGCGAGAAATAAAATGGAACTAAAAAATAAGGGGGGGCTAGGAAAAAAAATGAAACTAACAAAAAAAAAGGTATGGTATTAGGTTTCAAACCCTAAATCAAGGAGTATACATGAAAATAAACTAGAAATAACCATTGAGGCAAATAGTATTTAGTGATATATTTTAGTATTTTTTACTATATATAATTGTTCTTAAAAATTGTTTGGGGGGCAGCCGCCCCCCTATCTCCGCCTCTGCACCCAACGTTCATCACCCAAACTATATACTCCGTATTATCTATACTTCCTCTGATCTTTTTTCTACGGAGTATGACACAATTATTTAGGCACGTTTGCCAATGCATGATTTCAAATATTAATATCTTCAATTATGGATAAGAAAAAGTTATAAAAAGTTGATATTTAAAAAATATTTATTGAGACGAATCCAATAAGACCCTACACGATGACACGACTATGTTTTTTCTTAGGTAAAAACCACAAAATGAAGTCAAAAGAACATGTGTGAATAGTGTCAAAAAACTCAATTATGTCATGTAAATAAGAACGGATGAAGTATAACTCAGGTGCATCGGATGATCAGGTCATTCACATCCATCACCCATTCACCCGTATGTTTATTTGGTTTGACTTTCATAAATCTATATATATATATATATATATATATATATATATATATATAAAAAATCAGAAGATATTATAAATGAATTCTTCAATCTGGTCCTTAAAACATGCATAAGGGACAGTTGTTTAATTAGCTACAAACTTAGTGGTGGGTATAATTCCTTAATGATGCCCTAGTTAGTGGTTTTCATGTCTAAATTAAATTTGCATTGTTTTCATAAAGTAATTAGGAAGAGAACCTAGTATTTTCAAGCACTTGCTCATCTTAGTTGTTCCCTTTCCACAGCCTCATATTTTGGTATCAATTTTTCGATCGATTGGTGTATTATACGTAGTATGGGCTAAAATAATTCTCAAGGTGAATTAAAATTCACATATTATCCTAATAAATCTTTCAAAATTACCCTAAAATCTTTCCAAATTTATCCAGACTTGTTAAACTCGATTATAACTTATTGGACAATTTTTTTTTTGCGGGAACAAATGAGCACTTATCGTATGTTAATTTTTATAAAATTTGTTTACTTTTCATTTGGACCACCCACATTGGAGACCGCAAAATCTGTTAATGGGACCAGATGAAGCATTTCATTTATGCTTTAGGAAAAAGTAACACTATGGGGAACAATTTAATTAGCATAATTGGTCTCCATTATCTATATATTTTGCTTCTATAAGCTAATATATTAATATAATGTTAAGATCTTAAAGATATGATTATGTACACCACCTTAGCTTATTCATGGAATCATGGGTGATAAGACAACATCATATTCAGTTTAATGATTGTCAAGGTTTTACACAATTGTTTGTCATCCTTTACTATGTATAAAGTGATAAATTATTAGAGTTAACCTAATTTTGATGTTATAGATTATTCTTCTAATCTTTGAACATCGAAAATAAGAAACATATGAGGCTCGCGATATTTAATTGAAGTCTTAAAGAATCCTCCACTCTTTTTGGTGTTGCTATTGTCGAAACCTAGATTTTAAGTCGTGCGATACACGTATTTGTATTTCACTTCTTCTTTTTGGTTTTTTTCAATCTCCCTTTCATCTTTCTTCTCTCTTCTAAACTATTTCAAAAGGTCGGTTCCGACTGGATTGGGTCGGGTTAGAGTCAGGTTGGGGCATCCTAATCCAAGATCATCTAGATTGGTTTACTAATTAGCTTAATTAGGCTAGGTTGTTGCAAGTGTTGCTTGGGGTTATAGGTTAGGTTGGATTCTGTGACGGTGACATGTAAGACTGTAAAAAAGTGGCCCGATCCGAGAAACCGATCGACATCGGAGCAGAATATATCCGAGAAGTAGAGGCTCTTGAAACTGATCTGGACCGGTTTGACATTGATCCGAAATCCAAAGAACCGAACGGGCCCGATCCACTAGAAATCCGAGGAGACGCGTAACCTAGTTAGTGTATGATTGAGTAGTTATAACCAAACCCTCATCCAACCCGATAGCAATCCGAAATTCGATTTTACCCGATATCAACTGCAATTAACCCGACCCGATAAAATCTAATGTCCAGTTTAACTCGCATCGTTGTTGACCCGATACGAATGAACCCAAAATCGACTTTCAACGGAATTTATCACCAATCCTATCCGAGTCTATCCGGCATCCGAAAATAACACGACTCGATTTAACCCGATAATCTAAAAGTCACTACCAATACTCGATTTTATTCTATCCGATTTGATCCAAATAAAGTTTAGTCTACTCATTAGTAATCTGACTCAACTAAACCAAGTGAACTATTAAGTACCTAAACTCAGTTATGAAATTAATTAAAAATTACGATACTAATTTTTTATATCTTGGGTATATATTCCCATTTCAAAGCTTTATTTAACCATCCAAGAAGTCAGTTGATTAGGCTCTGTTTTGTTCGACTTATTTTGACTTATTTCAGGCAAAATAAGTTCAGCTAAGTTCAGTTAAATTCAGATAAGTTCAGATAATATAAGTTTTCTTCAAATATTTTCACACACAAATAAGTTTATTTCAGACAAATTAATTTTTTTTCCAGATAAAATAAATTCAGTTAAGTTCAGATAATATAAATTGGTTAAAATAAGTCTAATATAACGGAGCCTAAGCTTGATTCTACAAAACTCATACTTAACATTGTTAATCTATCACGTTAAAGCCAAAATGTAAGAAAAGTATTTGATAATGACTATCACAGAGTATAAGAAAAAGTGTAGTATATGTTCTTTAATAATTAGGAAACAAAATATTACTTTTCTGTTACAAATTATTTTTTATATTTTTCATTTTTATCCGTCCTAAAGATTTTACACTTTTATTTTAGGAAAAAATTCACAATTATTTTATTCAGGGGCAAAGTCAGACTTGATAGTTTAATTTTTTTTTTTTAAAAGACAATTTAATTAGTACTCATTTTATATTTATATTTTTTTACTTCAACAAATTTTAGAAACGAAAGATAGACTTCTACTTTTCAGAGAAAAAACAGGAAGTTACTAATTTTAACTTGTGTAAATTCTGAAATTTTTGTTCTTTAAAGTTGAACTGTTTTTTTCTTTTTTCAATTTTGAACATATTTGAACATATTTTGAAATTCTCAATGCTTGATCACTAGTATTAACCTCACTACAAACTACAAGTGAGCTATTACAAGTAGGCTAGTATAATAGTTTTCTTGTTTAGTACAAGTATATGTTTTAGCAAATGGGCTTTGGGTTGT
The DNA here is from genome assembly GCF_020520425.1 of Spinacia oleracea. Classification (NCBI taxonomy): domain Eukaryota; kingdom Viridiplantae; phylum Streptophyta; class Magnoliopsida; order Caryophyllales; family Amaranthaceae; genus Spinacia; species Spinacia oleracea. The sequence continues at coordinate 124,221,660 of NC_079487.1, read as the reverse complement.
CAAACTTATACTAGAAAAATACTAATTTCAACTTATATCCTTATTCCTTTATAACCTCGCTTGGGGGGGGGGGGCATGGCCTACTTTGGCCCCTTCATAGCCTCGCCCCTGATTTTATTAATTATCTCTTTCCACTAACTAGAGCTGGAAATTTAAACCGAATCCGAAGGATATACATCCACCCGATCCAGATTATACGGACGAAAACCCGAAAATAAGCGGATGGTTGGCGGATGATGGATGGATCGGATGACGGGTGGGTCGGATATGGATGAAGGTGCATCCAACCCACCACCCGATCCAGCACCCGATCCATCAACCTATTACATTAGCTGTATGATTTAATTTATCATCATTTACTTTCATAATATATTTATTATTGTAAATAAAACTATACTAGACACAAGCATAACACAAAATATTGCGTTCCCTTACTCGGATAACACAAAGATAAATCTAAAGCTTTGTAAAAGTTATGCTATGGTTTTTCAAAAAGAAAAATAGTCATGTGGACTAATTCCTAATTGCAATATGTGTCACTTTAAGTTGTTTTTATATATCTTCAAATATATTTCACACGATTCTCACCCGACCCATCTGAATCATACGTGGATGATTGATGGATCAGATGTGAATGGAGAATTTTACGGATGATGGATGAGTTGGATGACGGATGAAATGTCATGTATGGATGCGGATTGAGCCTCACCCGATCCAAACCTGATCCATTGCCACCCCCTACCACTAACAAACAGTAAGGTCTCACACCCTCTTAGTATCTCACATTCAATTAAAAACACTCCATTGTCTTCTATCGCATTTACTTTTCATAAATAACACGAACATCGATTTTTTTAATAAATTAATATTTGATGTAAAACAACAACTTATCTCCTACTCCGTAACATTTGTGTCAATATGTCTTGATAAGTGTAAAGATTAATTTTGGACGAAAGGAGTAGAATTTAAAAAAATCAGTATTTGGCATGAAATATAAGAATAATAAAGTGATCCTAATTTGAAAGTGAGCTCGAGAGTAACTCGATCCATAAAACATAAGAATACTATACAAGTCAACCCGATCTTAGCTCGAACCGCAAAAAAGAAACTCAATCCGTAATTGACTCGGATCAAAGGTACGACCGATCAGAACTTGACCCAAACGCGAGACTCACGATCCAAACTTCACCCATTAGACATGACTCATTCTCACAGTGAACCGGTTAAAATAGTAATTGAATCCGAGATACACCCGAACCCAAGACTTATCCGATCCGAACACGAACTCTACTTGCAGTAAACCGGTAAAAATAGCAACCTTATCCGACATACACCCGGAATTTTTGAGGGGCATTAATGGAATTCAATGGGAGCACCTTGTTGAAATTGATGCTGAAAAAACTCCTCGTCCGAGTTTTTAATTTGCGACATGAAAAAATACTTAGCATTTGACATGGCTTCTTTAATTTTTAATGGTATGTTGCATGTATTGAATCTTTAAAGTGACATAAATATGACAAATTCAGCTACAACACCTTATATTCTGTAATATACTATTTCGTTTTGGACCATAATAGGCATGCTCTTATACAGAAGGATGAATTTTATTTTTATTTTGATTTATATGGAGAAAAATAAGCTTAGGAAACCCTCCTCTCAAGAGTGATCCCTAAGTTATCGTCATTTACAAAGGAATTAATCATCATTTACACGAGGTTGATCGATATACTACGTATTATTTAGAACTAATTCAAACGAATACTGAGTACTTTTATGTCATTTTATTTTAAATAAATTAGTTTAATTCACCAAACCGACTATATTCGATAAAAAATGATAATGATACTTGTACGAAAGATAAATGGGTAGAGGGACGAATTCCAGTTTTCTCTTCAGATGTGCACCTGAATGACGATAGACATTGGAAAGTTAGTAACTTTTTGCACTATGCACCACGACGCTGGGACGCTGAGAAAGTTTGATGGAATTTTGAGTGGAATGATGCCCGATATATTTTGTCAATGTAATTGCCGGATTCTGATGAGGAAGATCAAATTGTTTGCCAAAATCAAAAGTCATGCGTTTTACAGTTAAGTCTGGTTATGCATTTCTATCTACTTTAGCGGAAATTGATATGTCTCGCCGTACTGTGCAAGCATCAAAGGATTTTTTCTCCACCTTACGGTCACTTCAGATTCTACCAAAGTGGAAAATTTTCTTGTGGAAAATCCTGATGGGAAGTCTTGCTGTCTGTGTCAACCTTCGTGCAAGGGGTATTCACACTGACAATGTCTGCTTGCACTGTGGTACTATTGATGAAGACCAACAACATTTATTTCGACAATGTTCACTAGCTCAACGGGTTATTTGTGTATTCTCTCAAATTATGATGAGAATCTTTCCATTCAGAATTGGGTTCTTAATTATATTCGGCTCTTTAATAGCTCGGATTGGGAAAATGGAAATGGAATAGCTTATTTCATCAGTACTTTGTGGACCCTATGAGTTAAAAGAAATAACAGAATTTTTCGGGGACAGCTCGCGGATGTGGGGTTTGGTTTTTACCCACGTGGAAGGAGCAATGAAACAATTTAAAATGTTTACCAAAGTTCGACAGCAGGAGCAACTTTTGGCAAGGAACAAGGTCAACAACGATGGTCCGCCACCCGGGTTTTGGAAAGTGAAAATAGGAAGACATGCGGATATCCAGATAAGTTCTCATTTGCAGGTTGATACGGCTTGGAAAAAGGAGAATAATCGAGCAAGAATGTGATGGTCTTTGCCTCTTTGGAAGTAATGTCTGGTGATATGATCCTTTACATACAACAACAAGATGCAGCTGGGGAATGATTCATTCACCGGCTCAAGCAGAGGCTTTAGCATGTTTACATGGAATGCAGTGGGCTAAGGACAGTTCTATAATTATGTTCTCATACTGATGGATTCATCGGTATCAGTTACTAATTTACAGAATCAACAGACGCAAGATGCTCAACAGGAACGGATAATAGCGATGATCCGAAAATGTGGTAAGTTTTTTTACTGTTGCGTTGTGCAGTTGTGCACAAGGTAGGTCGAGATCAAGTACAAAACGCGCATAATCTGGCCAAAAATGTTGTTCAACAGAACTTTGCACGGGTTTCGTTTGCGAGAGTGCCAGATTATATTTTTGTTTCTTTATTTATTTTTATTTTCTGTAATTCTGTTTCTTCTTGTACCTTTTGTAATTGTCCAAAAAAAAAAAAGTTTCACCAACTTAACAGGTACTACATCGGATTTTTATATCTATATGTTATACTCAAAATGCAAAATAATACATACATTAATGGAGTTCGAAGTTGCAACTGCCGTACGTAAGAGTTTGATTGAGCCATCAACAATTCAACATGATGCATTAATACATAAGATACCTCATAACCTAATTTAGCAAACATCAATATGATGGACCTCCTCATCTGCCTTGTGGTTAAGGAACCATATAATAATGCCTAATTATATGGAGTTGCAATCGAATCAAACGTACTATCTCCATTCCTAAATCAATCAACGTTTCCATTTAACCTTTTACATATATATCAATGACGTCTTGACATAATAGTTAAGATTGGGGGCTTATGTACGATGGTTCTCAGTTTCGAATCCTTCCTCCTTCATTTATGTCTCATTTGCATGCGAAAAGAATAAAAAAAGAGTACATATACAGGTGTAGTTTTTAAATGATATTTTTATATATTACGCAATACAAAAGTTAATATTTTGAAACCACGCATCTAGAAGAATCAAATATGATAATATGATCATATATGACCTTCTCTTAAACAAAAAGTTTCATACCGCATATATTTTATAGTGATTCCTCTGCTTAAATTGTTCAAGATCCCTAATTGTTAAGGTAATAGAATGCTAACGGGAAATATTTACGTCTTTAAGTACCATCACAACATCATTTAAACTTAAATCATAAGTTGCCAGCACACAAAAAGCAAAATATAATTGAAAAAGTAGTACCTTGATTAAGTTGATTGTACGAACATTTACTAATTTCCACGTCTAAGTAAGTTGGAGTAGGGTTAAGGTCCACTAACCACGTGCAAAGAGGCTCTTTCCAGATGCAATTTGCTCGCACTTTCTCACATGGGATTCTCATCAACCTATTCCACATGGCTTTGTGTCCATTTGCTTTCGCCCCAAATTATTAAGCATGTCTTCCTAACAATAACCATCTTTTCTTCATGGTACGTTAATCATGGGTTTAATTAGTTGTCAGTTTGTCACAATATTACTTCGTGTTACACTATTAACCTCATAATTAATTTTCGAAAAGAGTGGAGAAGAGTTCATATATCCACTAAGTAAATTGCTCGTTATAACATACTTCCTCCGTTTCAGAAAGTTCTTTACGCTTTGGAAAATGTGTCCAAAGTATAAAAACTTTGACCGTAAATTTTCACCATTATATACATCAAAACGTTACATGTAAGATCTTGTTAGATTGGTGATGTATTTTCAGAATATCAAATTTTTATAATTTGTTTCACATGCGAAATTGGATATATTAGTAGTTAAATATTGCATTGGAATCCGTGCAAATAGTAACTGTAAAGATCTTTTTGAAACAGAGGTAGTAGTTAGTATAAACTACTCTGTTTATCTACTGTATTACCCAGGGGCGGAATTAGGGGGGCTGGCGGGGGCCATGGCCCCCCTATGATATGTTCAAATATTAAATATTCACTATAGAAGCAAATGTCTAGTATAGCTCAAGTGGTTATTTTCCTAAAAAATTGGAGGTGTAAGGAGGTACAAGGTTTGATTCTTTTAACTCTCTCAATTTTATACTTAGTTTTCTTATTTTATTTTTGTTTTTCAATGTTATAAAAATTACGGAGTATATGTTAAAATTTGGCGCCGCTATGTATTATTTCTGGTTCCGCCACTGGTATTACCAGTCATAACTCATAAGACTCAAAAGTCATGACATACATATCAACGGGAGTGTAGTTTAATTTCTTACGGTATTTCTTAAGCTTTCAACAATTTTATTTTATTTTAAATAAGGTAAAGTGAAGGGCCTACATAATTTCCAATTCTGCCCCTGCTAAGCCGGAACCCCTCTTTGGTTACAGGACAACACACTTTGAAATTGGAAGAAATGGTAAGGGGAACCACTCCTCTAAAGTGTTGCTAGTGGGATTGGACCTCCAACTTTACGGTTAGAATCAGTTGTGGTTCTTAGTTATGGCGTGGGTGGGCTCGATCCCCTTGGGCGAAAAATTCCGTAGTGTATTAATTTTAGTTTCGACCTCCCTAAAACTTGAATATAATTGTATAAATTCCATATTACGTAGTATATTGCTTAATAATTATATTGGCTCCCCTCGTAAAACTGTTTAAGATCCGCCACTGGTTAGAATGTGGAATCTTTTTCACTAGGCCAATACATTACTTAGTTCTTTTTTCGTGTGAATACATAGAGGAAGAAAAAAAAGTTGCTCATGAGTCTTGACTTGTGGAGTAGGAGCCGACACAAACTAAACTAAAACACAAAATCTTAGTCAAAGTTAAGTATTTCCTAATCCAAGACTTGAATGATCCAACCACCCAATTAACAACCCAAAACTGACCTATTGCTAATCTATTTGATACATCAAGCTGATATTTGTCAACAAAATTAAAAATCTAACTGATAGTATTTGGTATCTTTTTAAATTAATACCATGTATTTTTCGGATTAACTAGGTTAGATAAAGATATGATTTATCCTGGAGGATGATAACCAGTAGCAGTGGCGGCTCCAGTATGGGTTTAGTGGGTTCAACTGAACCCATACTGGAAAAAAAAAACATTAGCTAGTTTCTGAACAAAGAAATTCAATATGTACGTTTTAGCGCTAATTATGGACAGAGGATTAAATCTGGAACATTGGTTTGAGCAGCCAAGACGCAGAGTATGAGCGCGGGTTCGAGCCCAGCGAGTTGAATTTTTAGGCATTTGATTTATTTTTCTTCCTTTCTTGTTTTGGTGGAGTAATACTTTGTTTCTCACATCTTCAGCAATAGTTTTAAACTTTTACCAATACATATTTTTATACATTCTTTTACTAAACTTCTTTAAAATTTTGAAAATTATCAAATGCTTTAGAAAATAAAATTGATTTTGTTTTATTCGTTTTCTTTGAAATTTTTTCTAATAAAATATTATTTATCTTACGTACTACGGTACGTATAAAACCTGTTATTTGGACACAAAAAATTAGTAAAATCTGCTAATGTACATTTTGCACTGAAACTATGACTTACTCCGTATGTTTTAATTTTTCGAACCCTTAACACAGATTTCCTGGCACCGCCACTGACCAGTAGCTTATGGTCACTCACACATTAGGCGGGAATGATGAAACCTCAATGGACATAAGAGTTGTCTAAAATTAGAAAACAGGTAAATGATGAAACCTCCATAAGTTAATACTCTCGTGCATCATCGATCAGATGGTTTCGGATAAACTCAGGGATGTTTTTGGGACCTCAGAGGCCCTGTTCTATGATTTATTTTTTTTAATGCGGAGGCTAATTTCTTAATAAAATGACTAGTAACATTAAAACCCCCCAAAAAAATGTACATATTGGGAGTTGATCTCGCAACATATGAAATATTAAGAGAAGGATTGTACCATTTGTTTGGGCTCCCAATTGATTCTCAATTGGGCCACTAAGTCCAAAGCCCAATGGCTCTAAACAAACAGCATCAAACCTACCAATGGCTAGTCAGCCATCCATCAAGGCCCAAGGCCCAAAAGCAATAAATGACCTATGGGCATTTATTATGCAAACACTATAAATAGGCCGCCAAGGCTCACACCTCAAGGTACGTCCAATTTATCGCCTTAAGACTACTCTTCTAGAGAACTTCTCTCTAGAATCCGAGCATCGTTCTTACTTAGGCATCGGAGGGGCTTTCCTCGGAAACACCCCCGAGGCTAGTGACTTTGCTCTTGTGCAGGTGAATTCGGACTCTACTCATTCAAACAAGCAAGATCTTCAACACATACAAAAGGGCCTTCATTCGAAGCCCATTGTTTCCATCTTTACAACACCGGAACAATTTGGCGCCGTCTGTGGGGAAGAACACTTCAAAGCCTTTGAAAGACATCAATCACCTCTTTCCGCGAAAATGGTTAATGATGTTGTTAACAACAATGACGACGATATGATGGTGCGGTCAGATTCAGAATCTGACCAAGAGGAGCACCCTCAATCGATGGCGAGGTCACAGCCAAGCAGAGCTACGACCGCCACAAACGCAGGACCGCCGATTCCAACTAGGGAAGAGCTCACTGCGGCCATGACCATCATGCAAAACTTCCTCTTCAATGAGAAGCAGCAAGGATTGGCAAAGGACCGCAGAGAAGAGAGGAGGACCAGGCGAAGGCTGAACGAGCCACCCAGTGTAGAAGTGTCCAGACCCGAACGAGAACTCCTTCCCTTGACAGGTACACACTTGACATCGAGGTGGATGGAAAGCACGTGGGACACCCAAAAAAGGGCACAACAGCAACCAGATTGGTTTGCGAGACCATCGCCTACTCCAACAGCTCTCCAAAGCGAATCGACTACTCGTAACACTCGGATCCGAAGCTCGGTGCTCAGCAGGTTGAGGCCCTCGGTCCACTCAAGGTTAAGACCTTCGATCCATACGAGACTCGGGGTAGGTGAGTCAAGCAGATCTGGCGAACGACCCGAGGTCAGTAGCCGAGAAAGAAGAAGAGACAGGAGGCATGATCGAACCCCTAGCCCCCTTCGTACGCCCGAACGTTCTAATCACAGAACCTCGGCAAACGAAGGCATCAGGGCTAGACTCGGGAAAAGAATCATGACTCCCACGTCATCCCCTTTCTCGGACGAGCTGATCATGGAAGAAATACCGAAGGTAAGACTGCCAGCCCACCTAACCTACAGCGGAATCACAGATCCGAGGGATCATGTCATCTCCTACGAGCAGCAAATGTTCTTGAGTCCCTACTCCGAAGCATGTTGGTGTAAATATTTCCCAACCACGCTAACCGGAGTGGCGGGAGAGTGGTTCAGATCGCTGCCGAAGGGATCGATCAAGAGCTGGAAAAAGCTGAAAAAGAGATTCTGCACACAGTTCGTGAGCAACAATCGCCCCGAGCGAACCACAGCAGAACTAACCTCAATCCAACAAGAAAGAGACGAAAGTCTAAGAGAATTCATGGCCAGATTCATGAAGGAATCAACAAACATACCAAACTTGCAGCCAGACGTGGCCATCTTCGCTTTGAAACACGCGCTCCAGGAAGGGAAGTTCCGTGACGAACTCTCAATGAAGAACCCCTCCAGAATAGCTGACGTGCTCCAAATGGCCGATGCGTTCATCAGAACCGAAGAGTTCAACAAGGCCGCTGCAAGATTGAAAGGATCGTCGGATCCGAGAGACACAAAGAATACCCAGAGCAAGCCCGAGGGCAGCTCAAGGAAGGGGAAGGAGAAAGTAGGAGCTAGAGAGATGAGCCCGAAGAAAGACGGGAGAAGGGGTGAACTTCAACCCAAATACACTAACTACACTCCACTAGCTCTGCCCCGAAAAGAGATCTTTAGCCTCAACAGAAATGATGAAAAGTGGAAACTACCGGGGAAGCTCAAGTCCAACCCAGCTCGGAGAAACAAGAACAAGTGGTGCGAGTTTCACGATAACTTCGGTCACCACACCGAAGAATGCAACTCGCTGAAAGACAACATTGAGGACCTCGTTCGCCGAGGCTACCTGAAACAGTACTTGTTAGACCGAAGGGAGGAAAAAGAAAAGGCCTCCAGTGGCAAACAACATGAGCAACCCCAGAAGAAGGTCTACGAAGCAACAGGACACAAGAAAAACGACATCCTGGTGGTGTTCGGGGGGCAGAAGTCTGGCCAGGCCAGCAAGAAGCACCTAAGAGCCCTCTCCCATCGGGTCAACTTCAGCGCGGTGGGAGACAACCAGCCACACCCCCCGAACATGACCTTCACTGCTGATGATTGTTTCGGAGTCCAGTACAAACATGACGATCCCCTAGTCATTTCCATGGACCTCAATAACCACAACGTACATCGGGTGTTAGTCGACGGAGGAAGTGCCGTCAATATCATCTTCAGAAACTGCTTCGAACAGCTGATTCTCGAAGAATCAGAGGAAGCACTGACGAAAGTCAGTTATCCTCTGATCGGATTCAACGGATCCGCAGCTATCCCCCGAGGAAAGATCACCCTGCCAGTCACGGTGGGTGAAGGCCAAGCAGCAAAAACCCTTCGGGACGAATTTTTGGTGATGGATTGCGATTCCGTATACAACGTAATCATGGGAAGAACCATGATCCACAAGATGTAAGCAGTCCCCTCCACATACCATCAGCTGATGATATACGTTTCGGACGCAGGGTTCGCCGAGCGAATCAGAGGCGATCAAGAGGTCGCAAGAAGAACCTGCCACACTGCCGTCCGAAAACCAAAGCTCGGGGACGGCCCCGACGAAGAAAAAGGAGCTACGAGAGAGGAAAGCGAGGCAAAAAGGAGAAAGGCAAGCACGAGCAGCCTATCTCCCGCAGAAGTTGATGCCCGCCCCGAAACCCTATCTCCTGAACCAGATCAAGAAATGGAGGATATCTTCCTCGAAGATAATTCAGACAGGAGCGTCCGAATAGGCAAGGGCCTAAGCTCGGGGCTCCGAATCGATTTGATCCGACTACTCAGGGATCACAAAGACATCTTTGCATGGTCAGCAGCGGATATGCCAGGGATAAATCCGAAGCTGATTTGTCACAAGCTGGACGTCAACGCTGAAGCTCGGCCAATCAAGCAAAAAAAGAGAAATTACTCCTCGGAGAAAAACAAAGCCATCGCCGAGGAGGTAAAAAAGTTGCAAGAGGCCGGATTCATCGAACCATGCATGTATCCGAAGTGGCTGGCCAACGTGGTGATGGTCAAAAAAGCGAACGGCTCATGGCGAATGTGCGTAGATTTCACAGATCTGAACCGAGCCTGCCCCAAAGACTGCTATCCCCTGCCAAGGATAGATCAATTGGTTGACTCCACCAGCGGCCATGCACTGCTCAGCTTCATGGATGCCTTTTCAGGCTACCACCAAGTATTCATGCACCCCGATGACAGGGCAAAGACAGCGTTCATCACAAGCGCAGGAGTGTTCAACTACAAAATGATGCCTTTCGGCTTGAAAAATGCCGGAGCCACCTACCAGAGGCTAGTTGATCACGTCTTCGCCGACCAGAAAGGGAGGAATGTGGAGGTCTATGTGGATGACTCCATCGTAAAAAGCATCAAGGAGGAAGACCATGTCAAAGATTTGGCAGAGACCTTCGGAAATCTGCGGAAATACAGCATGAAGCTGAACCCAAAAAAGTGCGTCTTCGGGGTGAAGTCAGGGAAGTTCCTCGGATTCATGGTGAGCGAAAGAGGAATTGATGCGAACCCAGACAAAGTCCAAGCGGCATTGGATTTACCCGAGCCGAAGACCAAGAGAGATGTGCAGAGGCTAACCGGCAGGTTAGCCGCACTGACAAGGTTCATATCAAAAGCCTCGGACAAGGGAGCCCCCTTCTTCAAAGCACTGAAACCAAAGAACCTCCCCGGGGGAGAAGCAGAACCAGTCAAGAAAAAGGGGGTCCCGAGAAAAGTGGATCCCGAACTGATATGGGAACAGGAGCAAAAAGAAGCTTTTCAGCAACTCAGAGCCCACCTAGCTCAACTGCCGACACTGGCCAGACCAAAGGAGGGGGAAACCCTGTACCTATATGTCGCAGTTAGCCCTGGAACCGTCAGCGCAGTGCTTCTTCGAGAAGAAGAAAAGAAGCAACAACCAATCTACTTCACCAGCCGAACACTCACAGGGGCCGAAACCCGGTACCCGCTCGAGAAAGTCGCATATGCAGTAGTGGTAGCTGCACGAAAACTGAGGCCATACTTCGACTCCCACCAGATCACAGTGCTAACTGACCAACCGCTCGAGAAAGTACTCGACAAAATAGAGAGGTCAGGAAGATTGGCTGCCTGGGCCTTCGAACTATCAGAGTTCGGCATCAAATATCAGCCGAGGACAGCAATCAAAGCACAAGCGTTGGCCGACTTCTTGGCCGAATGCTCATACCAAGAAATGCTGGATGACACGAAAAGCACTTGGGAGGTCTTCACTGACGGATCTTCCACAGTAAACGGCTCAGGAGCAGGAGTTGTTCTAATTCCCCCGACGGGGAAAAGCATAGAGTATGCATTGAAGTTCGGCTTCAAAGCAACTAACAACGAGGCCGAATATGAGGCCGCAATCGCAGGGATAGAACTTTGCTTATCCCTGGAAGCCGAGCATGTTCGCCTCAAAACTGATTCCCAGCTTGTAGCCAACCAGATCCGAGGGGAGTATGAGGCCAAATGGCCCAGCATGACAGCTTACTTAGCAAAAATTAAGTCCTTAACGTCAAAGTTAAGATCCTTTGAAGTCATTCTCATCCCCCGAGGACAAAACACGCAAGCAGATGCACTGTCAAAACTCGCAAGCTCAACACTCATCGACCTAAACAGGCCGGTCTGAAGGAAATAATGCCCTTGGTCCAAGTATGCATTCTATGTTAAGTCTAATAAATGCGGTTCAGTATTAATTAACAAGTTAATAATTCAGTGAGATCAAGTGAGCTGAATGCCTAGCTAGAGGCCGCTTCAGTTCAAGTGGAATTAATGATATTAATCCACAGCTTACTCTTGACTGAACCCGTAGGGTCACACAAATAGTACGTAAACGGATCAAGTATTTAATGGCATTAAATACTCCATCTATGAATATTCGGAACCGACGGATCTTGGTTTCAGTGGGAGCTAAGATCGTCACAGGCAAGAAATGAATACTCCGGAAACGATGATATTGCCGGAAACGGAAATATGGATCGTATCGGAAATATGAATATTATCCAAGTCGTAGATGTTGCCGGAAACGGAAACATGGTACGTATCGGAAAATATTATTGGAAATGGAAATATTACCAGAATCGGAAATATTACCGGAAACGGAAATATTGTCAGAATCGGAAATATTACCGGAATCGGAAAATAATTCCGGAAACGGAAATATTAAATATTTGTTCGAAACGGAAATTAATTCCGGAATCGGAAATATTAAATATTGTTCGTATCGGAAATAGATTCCGGAAATGGAAATTTAATCGGAAGCGTATCGTACGAATTAGCATCGGACGAGGCCTGCCGGACGAAGGCCCAGCACGAAGCCAGGCCATCGCCCAGCAAGCACGCACGCCACAGCCCAGCGCGCACAAGGCCGCGCATGCGTGGGCCGCGTGGGCTGCTGCTCGCATGCGTGGGCAGCCCTTGTGGCTGCCGTGTGTGTGTGAGTTTGAGCTCATGCGAGATTCCTGAATCTGCAAGAGTCAGTGTATGATTAAATGTCTATTCCTATTGGATAAATTGATTAAGTAGAATTCATGTAGAATTCTAATTCCAATTAATTCGCATCCTACTAGGATTACGATTCCTTTTCCATAACTCTATAAATAAAGGCCTAGGGGTCATAATTTATACACAAGTTTCAAAGTATTCAAAAGTGAGTTTTTGAGAGAAAATTCAAACACCCATCTTGCCCCAAAAGTGCCGAATTTTCTGAGTACCTTAAGGGCGATTCTAGTTGGTCAATCTTAAGGCGGATCCGGACGTGCTGTGGACTTTCTACGGAGGGACGACACTTGGAGTCCTAAAAGACTTGTTCTTGTTCGGTTCGGGCGCAGCTAGGGAAGGCACGCAACAAAGAGTATGCATCTAATTATGCTATATGATTATGTGTAAATAATATGTTTCCTGGGTTAATGGTTGTTTCCGCATGATCTATGTAAATGTCATATGCATCATAACCTAACAGTGGTATCACGAGCCCCTTATTATTTTCATAATCTAAATTGCATGAACATGGTTAAATATTACAAATTTGCAAGAATTAAAAGGGGTGATTAATTTTCGTAATTGTTAATTAATTGCAAATTGCGTTTATTTAATTATATGTACGCAGTTTTTCGGCAGTTTCTTCATTACTCATCCGAATTGAGTGATTTTTGTGTCAATTCCGCATGTAAAAGGCATTCTAAAATTTTGACAAAAATAGTATTTTTCTGCCGAACCCAGAATTCTCAAATTCGAAGCCTAACTATGACTTTTCGAAGGTTTTAGTTTTTCGGATGCAAAATTTCGTAAATTTAAGATGTTAAATTAAATATTTGCGATTCTTGTTGATAAATCTTGAATTTTTGATTGACCTACTGCATATGTTTAACAAGTTTGAATGCCTAGTCTTGTTAATTATGCAATCTAATTTGTAATTATGATTAATTTGTTGAAAATTAGAATAATTTAGAATTAATTTGATTTTCATAATTAATTGTAATTTAATTAGAAACCTATGATTAAAAACCACCATAAAAATTGTAAATTTACGATAAATTTTAAATTTTTATGACCTAGACTTGAATCCATATCAATCGGAAATCAATTGGATAATAAATTTTCGATTTTTTCGCCCTAAAATTATGAAATTAATATTATTTATTAATTTGTCATTAATTTTAAATATAAATTTTAAATTTTTATGCGATTCGTTCAAATAACTTGCACGCACGAAGCAATGGACGCTTCGTGTTACCCTTAAGGGGTGTTGTATAATGCGGGCATGCGACGACGAGCAAGGGAGCTCGTCGCCCGTGCGGCACGAATGCAATGAGCAAGGGCGTAGTGCACGAGCACAAGGCAGCAGCCCTGCCTTGTGTCGTGTGCCACGAGCAATGAACGGATGGGCATGGGCGAGAGGCGAGCCAAGGCAGTCGCGTGTGGGCAGCAAGCGAGCTGCGCCACAGCGCGCGCTGCCTCGCACAACAGCGCGCAACCTCGTGCGCAGCGAGCGCAAGCTCGCGTGCCACGAGCGCTGCGCACAGCATCACTCGCGCGCACAGCGCGCGACGTCGCCCGCCCAGCGAGCGATGTCGCGCACCAGCGAGCGATGGCTCGCGCGCGCGCAGCGAGCGATCTCGCGCGCCAGCGAGCGATGGCTCGCGCGCACCAGCGAGCGATGCAGCGCCCCAGCGAGCGATGGCTCGCGCGCACCAGCGAGCGATCTCGCGCACCAGCGAGCGCGGTAACGCGCGCGCGCTGCGAGCGATAGCTCGCGTGCGGTGGGCGCTGTGCGGAGGCTTGCGTATGGGACAGCAGCAGCTATGCAACGAGCGCATGGGCTGCGCGCACATGGCCAGCAATGGCTGTGTGCGTACAGCCCATGGGCGTGCAACGCGTAGGGTGTTTGCGTTTCGATTAGATCGTTTTGAATGTTTAATTTGAAAATTTCAGTTCACGTAATTTTAATTAATTTTAAAATTAATAATTTGAATTAATTTCTTGGATTTTAATTTTGAATATTATAATTATAATAAATGGAATTTATTCTAATTATTTTACTAAAATTAAAATCATGAATTAATTTAAATGCGACTGAAATTAAATTAAATTTTGGATTCAATTATAAATTTATATGAGCTTTAAATTTTAATTAAATTTGTATGTTTCCGGTTAGACTAGAAATACAATTTTATGTTTAAAATTAGTAAAGCATATGAATTTATTGGTTTGAGTGGGAGCACTTTTTAGTCATAAACTCTTGATTAGGTCTACAAATCCTTAAGGTTAAAACAACTCGATTAGAATTAATAAGGACTGAATAATTGGTAGATTATTGGTGCCCTTGATTAATTGCTGCAAATGTTTACGTGATGCATAATGTGTTTAACTAACCAGCTATGTGGGCCATTCATAATAATGAATGGGTGAATGGTATATATTGTATATGTACTGTTTTGCAGGTTATGAAGTGACTAGTATGGCCCAAATAGGATAGAAAATATGGTCTGCGTACCATTAATTTGAATGTAATTGGTCTAAAGTACCAAAGTTGTTTTTCAATTCAAATATGGTCTGCGTACCATCAAATAGTTGTAATTAGTTATAACTTATCCTATTTGAAGAAAATGGTGCCTCCCACGGAGATTTTCAAGACGGACTTTGAAGTCAAAGCTTCAAGATGAAGTCGGGCCATACTAGATCACAAATATCTTATGCATGTTTTAAGTTATTTATTGCTTTAAATATGTCTTAGAATGCATGAGATCAAAAGCTTGATTATGTTGCATGATTAAGGATTTTAGTTCACTTAAAATCTAACCAACATAGTAAGAGCCTTAAGTTCCAAACTTAAAAATTGAGTTAAAAGGTGCCATGCCAAAATATACACTTGCTTGGATATCCTTTACATCAATCTAGTAATAGTTTTCGCTCAGCGAGGTGTTACTTATTGGTCCTAAAGGGGCAAGGTACACAAATAATTGTGAGTACATGTTAGTTTTGGTGAAACTCAACGATATAAGTAAGGAGTCCTTTTATGTCGTGGCAAATTCGATAGGTTTACCTAATAAGTTCTTAGACGTACCTATCAACCAAGAATAGTTTCTAGACTATTAGCAAAAGGCTTTTGCTTACCTAAGATGTTCTAGGATTAAGTCGACAAACTGTGCTTAGTTCTTCAATGATTTTAGGATCTTGGAATCATTTTATTCACACCTGCCGGAACACATAACTTGAATAAAATGCTTAATAAACATTGAATTATGCATGAATGCTAGAATTTAAGTTTATTAAGAGAAACTGTGAATGGTTATTTATTTGTTTATTCTTTTCAATTGTAGTTTTAATATGGCAAACAACAATCAAAACATCATCATGGGTTCTGAGCTTATGGTCAAGCTGAACCTGACAAATTTTCTTGAATGGGAAGCTAAGCTAGTTGAAATAGTCAAACTCAATGGACTTGAGTATGTACTATCACATCCCATGCCAAGCTACTATGCCAGAGACATGACCCCTGAGAGATTTTACGCCTGGGATGCGGATCTCAAAAAGGTTATGAGTCTCATGCTGAACAATATCCCTGATGATTGGGCTAGAAGGTTTGTAGCCTATGAACCTTTTACGCTCATCAAGAATCTGAGGGATATCTGTCGTGGAAGTACGGAGGACAGGGACCTGAACGTCCATGAGTTGATTGAATCAATGTCTGGGCTAAAGGTTAGTTCTCCCAACAGGTGTTATAGGATGGAGGTCCAAGAAACACATGTTCAGCTCCTTCGCACTAGACAGAGGGTAGGCGTCCCACTGAGGTTCCATGTGGATCTTATGTGTTCATATTTTGATCGCCTAAGTCTACTAGGAACACCAATAAGCGAAAGGATGGCAGTCTCTGTCTTGCTCAATTCACTACACAGTGGGTTTGGTCGCTTCAAGCAACAATACCTAAGTGAACCAAGAGAAGAAACAGTTGCAGAATTTATTCACCTTGTCAGAAAGGCTGAAATAGTACTGGACTGTGAAGCCAAAGATTTACTCAAGGCTAGAAAGAGACCATTCAAGAAAGGTGGAAAGTCCAAGGGCAATGCTAAATCAAAGCAGGACAAGTCCACATCAAGCTGTCTTTATTGTGATGGAATAGGCCATTACAAAAGAGAATGTCCAAAGCTAAAGGAAGATCAGAAGAACGGAACAGTCGTTCCATCTTCAGGTATTTTCGTTATAGACTGTATACTTGCTAATTCAACTTCTTGGGTATTAGATACAGGTTGTGGCTCACACTTATGTTCCAATCCACAGGGACTAAGAAGAAGTAGAAAGTTAAGCAAGGGAGAAGTCGACCTACGAGTGGGAAATGGAGCACGGATTGCTGCATTAGCCGTAGGAACTTACTATTTGTCGTTGCCCTCCGGGCTAGTTTTGGAACTGGAAGAATGTTTCCATGTTCCAAGTCTTACTAAAAACATCATTTCAGTTTCTTGCTTAGATGCTAAGGGATTTTCCTTTATAATAAAAGACAATAGTTGTTCGTTTTATTTTAAAGAGATGTTTTATGGATCTGCTAGATTAGTCAATGGACTTTATTTATTAGATCACGACAAACAAGTATATAACATAAATACCAAAAAGGCCAAAAAGGATGATTCAGATCTCACCTATCTGTGGCATTGTCGATTAGGCCATATAAACTTGAAACGCTTAGAAAGACTTCAAAGGGAAGGAATTCTAGAACCATTTGACTTAGAGGATTATGGTAAATGCGAATCATGTTTACTTGGCAAAATGACAAAGCAACCTTTCTCTAAAGTTGGAGAAAGAGCAAATGAACTATTGGGTTTAATCCATACAGATGTATGTGGACCAATGAGTACAAATGCCAGAGGTGGTTTCAGCTACTTTATCACTTTCACTGATGACTTCAGTAGGTATGGTTATGTCTACCTAATGAAGCATAAGTCTGAATCCTTTGACAAATTCAAGGAATTTCAGAGTGAAGTAGAGAATCAATTAGGCAAGAAGATCAAGGCACTGCGGTCTGATAGAGGCGGTGAATATCTGAGCTATGAATTTGATGACCATCTGAAAGAATGTGGAATTCTATCAGAATTGACACCTCCTGGAACACCACAATGGAACGGTGTGTCAGAACGGAGGAACAGAACCTTGCTAGACATGGTCAGGTCAATGATGGGTCAGGCCGAACTTCCATTAGAATTTTGGGGACATGCACTAAATACAGCTGCACTCACTATAAATAGAGCTCCGTCTAAAGCTGTCGAAAAGACTCCATACGAATTATGGTTTGGAAAGCCTCCAAATGTGTCTTTTCTTAAGATTTGGGGATGTGAAGTATACGTCAAACGATTAATTTCAGACAAACTTCATCCAAAATCTGACAAATGTATCCTTGTGGGCTATCCAAAGGAAACAAAGGGGTATTACTTCTACAATACATCTGAGAACAAAGTGTTTGTTGCTCGAGATGGTGTCTTTTTGGAGAAAGATCACATTTCCAAAATGACAAGTGGGAGAAAAGTAGACCTCGAAGAAATTCGAGTCGAACAACAAACTCTAGAGAATGCTCAAGATGACTTTCAGGATGAAACTCAGAGATCTTTAGAAGAATCTGGTGAGAATCATGGTCAATCTAGAAATGTTACCCCGCGTAGATCGCAAAGATATAGATCTCAACCGGAAAGGTACTTAGGTATTTTGACGAACGAGAGCTATGACGTTCTATTACTTGAAAGTGATGAACCTGCGACTTACAAGCAAGCTATGACGAGCCCTAGCTCCAAGCAATGGCAAGAAGCCATGCAATCTGAATTAGACTCCATGTCTGAAAACCAAGTATGGGATTTGGTCGATTTGCCAGATGGCTACCAAGCCATTGGAAGCAAATGGGTTTTCAAACTGAAAAAGGACAAGGATGGGAAACTTGAAGTTTTCAAAGCTAGATTGGTTGCGAAAGGTTACAGGCAAGTCCACGGTGTGGATTACGATGAAACCTTTTCACCAGTTGCAATGCTAAAGTCTATTCGAATAATGTTAGCAATCGCTGCATATTACGATTACGAAATATGGCAGATGGATGTCAAAACTGCTTTCTTAAACGGCGTTTTAACAGAAACTGTGTTTATGACACAGCCTGAAGGTTTTGAGGATCCAAAGAATGCTAAAAAGGTATGCAAGCTAAAGAAATCAATCTACGGATTGAAGCAGGCATCCAGGAGCTGGAATATACGTTTTGATGAAGCGGTCAGTGACTTTGGTTTCATCAAGAGCGCAGACGAATCTTGTGTATACAAGAAGGTCAGTGGGAGCAAAATTGCTTTCCTAGTATTATATGTCGACGACATATTGCTTATCGGAAATGACATTCCTATGTTGAACTCTGTCAAGATTTGGCTTGGGAAATGTTTTTCGATGAAGGATCTAGGGGAAGCACAGTACATATTGGGCATCAAGATTTACAGAGATAGATCTAAAAAGATGATTGGACTTAGTCAAAGCACTTATATCAATAAGGTGCTTGATAGGTTCAAGATGGCGGACTCCAAGCGAGGCTACCTACCCATGTCTCATGGAATGACTCTAAGCAAGACTCAGTGCCCAAAAACACTTGATGAGCGTAGACGAATGAATGGGATTCCATATGCATCATTGATTGGTTCAATAATGTATGCTATGATATGTACACGCCCGGATGTTGCGTACGCACTCAGTGCTACGAGCAGATACCAGTCAGACCCAGGAGAGGCGCATTGGACTGCTGCCAAGAACATTCTGAAGTACCTAAAAAGGCACAAAGATGACTTCCTGGTCTATGGTGGAGATGATGAATTAATTGTTAAAGGCTATACGGACGCAAGTTTCCAAACCGACAAAGATGATTTCAGATCACAGTCTGGGTTTGTCTTCTGCCTTAACGGAGGAGCAGTAAGCTGGAAAAGTGCTAAGCAAAGCACCATTGCGGATTCTACAACTGAAGCGGAGTACATTGCTGCACATGAAGCAGCAAAGGAAGCTATATGGCTAAGGAAGTTCATAGGAGAACTTGGTGTAGTCCCCTCCATTAAAGGACCAATAGCCCTGTATTGTGATAATAACGGAGCTATTGCACAGGCAAAAGAGCCTAGACACCACCAGAGAGTCAAGCATGTACTTCGTAGATTTCACCTTCTACGAGAGTTCGTTGAAAGAAAAGAAGTCGAGATAAGCAAAATTGGAACTGATGACAACATATCAGATCCATTAACTAAACCTCTGCCGCAAGCGAAGCACAACTCGCACACTGCAGCTATGGGAATCAAGCATATTGGAGAATGGCTTTGATGTCTCTGTTTAATGTTTTAAAGTTTTAGAGTTTAAATCTTTGTAAAACATTATTGGTTAATCATTCACAATAAATGAAAGGAATTCATTTTTCCATTTAATTTGTGGTTTATTAAATGATGAGTCCCTTCAACTTGACGATATATTCAAGATAGACTGTCAGGACCAGTCCTGTGACTAAGAAATGTCTATCAAGTGAACTTGAATGTCAAAGGTTGAAAATGGTCCCTAATCGGAGTTTTCTATAAAATTGGACGCATAGAAAACGTTAGACGATTAGAATGCAAGATGACTAGTAGTTCTGTTTCTTGAACTATGTGGACATGGCAATGTCATAATCATTTGCATAGATACTTACTTTGGGAAGACTAGTATCGGACAAGACCTATGAAACTTTACTGTAAGAGATGAAAGTCTGTCATAAGTAAATTTCATTAAATTATTAGACACTAAATCCTCAATACCTGAGTGATTTGAGATTACTTGTTTGAGAACTGGTTGCTTTGACGTTGACCAACCGTCGCACCGTAAAAGGAGGCTATAAAGGCAACGCTCAGGTAATCACCTATCAAACGAAGTCTAATCTCAAGATCGCAAGATTGGGATTGTCCTCCCATAAATCGGGATGAGATGCTTAAAAGTTGTACAAGGCCACTCGGAGAGCTAGAAACTGTGAAATGCATGGCCGTGCTCGGATGAATCATAGGCTATGATTATCTGTTTATTTGATCAGTTGAACTCTGAAACCGAGGAACACCTCTGGACATAATAAGGATGACAACTCTTACCTTATGTTCAAGAGCAAGCATCGAGCGACAAAGGAATTAGGAAATGCACACTTGTCCCTAAGGACAAGTGGGAGACTGAAGGAAATAATGCCCTTGGTCCAAGTATGCATTCTATGTTAAGTCTAATAAATGCGGTTCAGTATTAATTAACAAGTTAATAATTCAGTGAGATCAAGTGAGCTGAATGCCTAGCTAGAGGCCGCTTCAGTTCAAGTGGAATTAATGATATTAATCCACAGCTTACTCTTGACTGAACCCGTAGGGTCACACAAATAGTACGTAAACGGATCAAGTATTTAATGGCATTAAATACTCCATCTATGAATATTCGGAACCGACGGATCTTGGTTTCAGTGGGAGCTAAGATCGTCACAGGCAAGAAATGAATACTCCGGAAACGATGATATTGCCGGAAACGGAAATATGGATCGTATCGGAAATATGAATATTATCCAAGTCGTAGATGTTGCCGGAAACGGAAACATGGTACGTATCGGAAAATATTATTGGAAATGGAAATATTACCAGAATCGGAAATATTACCGGAAACGGAAATATTGTCAGAATCGGAAATATTACCGGAATCGGAAAATAATTCCGGAAACGGAAATATTAAATATTTGTTCGAAACGGAAATTAATTCCGGAATCGGAAATATTAAATATTGTTCGTATCGGAAATAGATTCCGGAAATGGAAATTTAATCGGAAGCGTATCGTACGAATTAGCATCGGACGAGGCCTGCCGGACGAAGGCCCAGCACGAAGCCAGGCCATCGCCCAGCAAGCACGCACGCCACAGCCCAGCGCGCACAAGGCCGCGCATGCGTGGGCCGCGTGGGCTGCTGCTCGCATGCGTGGGCAGCCCTTGTGGCTGCCGTGTGTGTGTGAGTTTGAGCTCATGCGAGATTCCTGAATCTGCAAGAGTCAGTGTATGATTAAATGTCTATTCCTATTGGATAAATTGATTAAGTAGAATTCATGTAGAATTCTAATTCCAATTAATTCGCATCCTACTAGGATTACGATTCCTTTTCCATAACTCTATAAATAAAGGCCTAGGGGTCATAATTTATACACAAGTTTCAAAGTATTCAAAAGTGAGTTTTTGAGAGAAAATTCAAACACCCATCTTGCCCCAAAAGTGCCGAATTTTCTGAGTACCTTAAGGGCGATTCTAGTTGGTCAATCTTAAGGCGGATCCGGACGTGCTGTGGACTTTCTACGGAGGGACGACACTTGGAGTCCTAAAAGACTTGTTCTTGTTCGGTTCGGGCGCAGCTAGGGAAGGCACGCAACAAAGAGTATGCATCTAATTATGCTATATGATTATGTGTAAATAATATGTTTCCTGGGTTAATGGTTGTTTCCGCATGATCTATGTAAATGTCATATGCATCATAACCTAACACGGTCCACGTGGAAGTTCACCAAGAGAGAAGCATTGACTTGCTACCCACCACAGTATGCAGCTTACGTACCGAACCCAGCAGGATGGACGCAGTAGTTGCATACAAAGAAAGGGGAGAACTTCCCGAGGATAAGCTGCAGGCAAGAAAACTGAAAAGATTCAACAAGTGGTTCATCATCAGCGCTGAAGGAGAGCTCATGAGGAAATCATTCTCCGCTCCGCTGCTAAAATGTGTGGGTCCAACAGACGCTGACTACATCCTAAGGGAAATCCACCTCGGGATATGCGGAAACCACATCGGAGGCAGGACATTGGCACATAAAGCCTTTCGGGCTGGGTACTGGTGGCCCACTATGGTTTCCGAGGCAAAGCAGATGGCAAGAAAATGCGAGAAATGCCAAAAGTTCGCACCAGCCATCCATCAACCAGCTCAAACCCTACAATCAACACTGTATCCCTTACCATTCGCACAGTGGGGGTTAGACATCATTGGTCCCTTCCCCTCAGCGACGAACCAGAAGAAGTGGTTGATTGTAGGAGTCGACTATTTTAGCAAATGGATCGAAGCCGAAGCTGTCTCCTCCATCACCGAACCTCAGGTCCGCAAGTTCATATGGCAGAACATCATCACAAGGTTCGGCATACCAAGACTGATGGTCTTCGACCACGGGAAACAGTTCGACAACACCCCGTTGCAAAAGTGGTGCAAACAGTTCGGCATACACCTAGCTTACTCGGCAGTCTGTCACCCACAAAGCAACGGGCAAGCCGAAGCTGCTAACAAACTCATCCTCAATGCACTCAAGAAAAGAGTCGAGGATGACAAAAACAAGTGGTTAGAAGAGCTACCCGGAACGCTATGGTCCCTTCGGACCACTGAGAAAGAAGCTACCGGGCAAACACCGTTCCACCTTGTATATGGATCCGAAGCTGTAATCCCTGTGGAAATCGGAACAGAAAGCCTGAGGATCCAGGCATACAACAGGTATGATGGGCTCCAAGGAGAAAGCAACAACCAACTTCTGTCTGAAGCTCTCGATCTACTGGACGAAGCTCGGAACGATGCAAGGACACTCAACGCAGCCTATTTGCAGAGGGTCAACAAGCATTATAACCGAAGAGTCAACGCCAGACCCCTAAAAGTCGGTGATCTAGTGCTCAGAAACGCCGCCTCGGTTCAGAAAGGACGGATCCATGGCAAACTCTCAGCCACTTGGGAAGGACCATACATCATCCATTCCGAAAAAAGGCCAGGCACGTTTATGCTGAAACAGTTAGATGGAACAATTCTGAAGAACCATTGGAATACCGATGTTCTCAAGAAATATTTTGTATGATCTCTGTCTGTTAACCAAGTAAGTTGTTTAATGAGAAGAGGAAAGCCATTGGCACCATGTGTTTCATTAAACTTATCTCTATATTTATTGTCCCCTTATATATATATGCAGCCTCGGATCTGATCAATCCGAGACTAAAAACAGGTTGACTTTGCCCATTCTTTGATAAAATGCAAGGAATGACCAAATCATACACTTCAGGGAATCGTCCAGAATCCTCGGATTCGCGATAACCAAATAAAACTTGTTCGCCACAAACAGTCGCTCGAATCAAGTTATAAAACTCCGGCTCAGATCCACGGTGAAGGAAATAATGCCTTGGTCCAAGTATGCATTATATGTTAAGTCTAATAAATGCGGTTCAGTATTAATTAACAAGTTAATAATTCAGTGAGATCAAGTGAGCTGAATGCCTAGCTAGAGGCCGCTTCAGTTCAAGTGGAATTAATGATATTAATCCACAGCTTACTCTTGACTGAACCCGTAGGGTCACACAAATAGTACGTAAACGGATCAAGTATCTAATGGCATTAGATACTCTATCTATGAATATTCGGAACCGACGGATCTTGGTTTCAGTGGGAGCTAAGATCGTCACAGGCAAGAAGTGAATACTCCGGAAACGATGATATTGCCGGAAACGGAAATATGGATCGTATCGGAAATATAAATATTATCCAAGTCGTAGATGTTGCCGGAAACGGAAACATGGTACGTGTCGGAAAATATTATCGGAAATGGAAATATTGCCAGAATCGGAAATATTGCCGGAAACGGAAATATTGTCAGAATCGGAAATATTACCGGAATCGGAAAATAATTCCGGAAACGGAAATATTAAATATTTGTTCGAAACGGAAATTAATTCCGGAATCGGAAATATTAAATATTGTTCGTATCGGAAATGAATTCCGGAATCGGAAATTTAATCGGAAGCGCATCGTACGAATAAGCATCGGACGAGGCCTGCCGGACGAGGCCCAGCACGAAGCCAGGCCATCGCCCAGCAAGCCAAGCGCGCCGCACAAACAGCAAGGCCAGGCCCAGCAGGCTGCGCGCAGCGCGCAGCGCGCACAGCGCGCACAGCACGCGCAGCGCGCAGCGCGCACAGCGCGCACAGCACGCGCAGCGCGCGCGGGCGCTGAGTAGGCTGCTGCTCGCGCGCACGCATGAGGCCCATCGTGGCTGTCGTGCGTGTGTGTGCAAGTGTTTGTGTTCGTGCACGTTTCCTAAAACATGCAGAGTTCGGTTAATGATTAAATTCCTAATTCTATTTGATAAATTAATTAAATTAGAGTTCTTGTAGGATTCTAGGTTTGATTAATTTGTATCTGAATAGGATTACGATTCCCTTTCCATACCGCTATAAATATGAGGCTAGGGCTCACAATTTATAACACAAGTTTCAAAGTATTCAAAGTGAGTTTTTGAGAGAAAATTCAAACACACATCTTGCTCAAATTGCCGAAATTTTCTAGTACCTTAAGGGCGATTCTAGTTGGTCAATCTTAAGGCGGATCCGGACGTGCTGTGGACTATCTACGGAGGGACGACACTTGGAGTCCTAAAGACTTGTTCTTGTTCGGTTCGGGCGCAGCTAGGGAAGGCACGCAACAAAGAGTATGCATCTATTCTATGCTAAATGATTATGTGTAAATAATATGTTTTCCTGGGTTTATGGTTTTTTCCGCATGATTTATGAATTGTCATATGTATCATAACCTAACAGTGGTATCACGAGCCCCTTATTATTTTCATAATCTAAATTGCATGAACATGGTTAAATATTACAAATTTGCAAGAATTAAAAGAGGTGATTAATTTTCGTAATTGTTAATTAATTGCAAATTGCGTTTATTTAATTATACGTACGCAGTTTTTCGGCAGTTTCTTCGTTACTCATCCAAATCGAGTGATTTTTGTGTCAATTCCGCATGTAAAAGGCATTCTAAAATTTTGACAAAAATAGTATTTTTCTGCCGAACCCAGAATTCTCAAATTCGAAGCCTAACTATGACTTTTCGAAGGTTTTAGTTTTTCGAATGCAAAATTTCGTAAATTTAAGATGTTAAATTAAATATTTGCGATTCTTGTTGATAAATCTTGAATTTTTGATTGACCTACTGCATATGTTTAACAAGTTTGAATGCCTAGTCTTGTTAATTATGCAATCTAATTTGTAATTATAATTAATTTGTTGAAAATTAGAATAATTTAGAATTAATTTGATTTTCATAATTAATTGTAATTTAATTAGAAACCTATGATTAAAAACCACCATAAAAATTGTAAATTTACGATAAATTTTAAATTTTTATGACCTAGACTTGAATCCATAACAATCGGAAATCAATTGGATAATAAATTTTCGATTTTTTCGCCCTAAAATTATGAAATTAATATTATTTATTAATTTGTCATTAATTTTAAATATAAATTTTAAATCTTTATGCGATTCGTTCATAAAACTTGCACGCACGAAGCAATGGACGCTTCGTGTTACCCTTAAGGGGTGTTGTATAATGCGGGCATGCGACGACGAGCAAGGGAGCTCGTCGCCCGTGCGGCACGAATGCAATGAGCAAGGGCGTAGTGCACGAGCACAAGGCAGCAGCCCTGCCTTGTGTCGTGTGCCACGAGCAATGAACGAATGGGCATAGGCGAAGGGCGAGCCAAGGCAGTCGCGTGTGGGCAGCAAGCGAGCTGCGCCACAACGCGCGCTGCCTCGCACAAGAGCGCGCAGCCTCGCGCGCAGCGAGCGCAAGCTCGCGTGCCACGAGCGCTGCGCCCAGCATTACTCGCGCGCACAGCGCGCGATGTCGCCCGCCCAGCGAGCGATGTCGCGCCCCAGCGAGCGATGACTCGCGCGTACAGCGAGCGATGTCGCGCGCCCAGCGAGCGATGTCGCGCGCCCAGCGAGCGATGGCTCGCGCTTCCAGCGAGCGATGTCGCGCGCGCGCACAGCGAGCGATAGCTCGCGTGCGATGAGCGCTGGCGCGCGCAGCGAGCATCAATGCGTGCGGAGGCTTGCGATAGGGAAGCAGCAGCTATGCGACGAGCGCATGGGCTGCGCGCACATGGCCAGCAATGGCTGTGTGCGTACGGCCCATGGGCGTGCAACGCGTAGGGTGTTTGCGTTACGATTAGATCGTTTTGAATGTTTAATTTGAAAATTTCAGTTCACGTAATTTTAATTAATTTTAAAATTAATAATTTGAATTATTTTCTTGGATTTTAATTTTGAATATTATAATTATAATAAATGTTATTTATTCTAATTATTTTACTAAAATTAAAATCATGAATTAATTTAAATACGACTGAAATTGAATTAAATTTTTGGATTCAATTATAAATTGATATGAGCTTTAGATTTTAATTAAATTTGTATGTTTCCGGTTAGACTAGAAATACATTTTTATGTTTAAAATTGGTAAAGCATATGAATTTATTGGTTTAAGTGGGAGCGCTTTTTAGTCATAAACTCTTGATTAGGTCTACAAATCCTTAAGGTTAAAACAACTTGATTAGAATTAATAAGGACTGAATAATTGGTAGATTATTGGTGCCCTTGATTAATTGCTGCAAATGTTTACGTGATGCATAATGTGTTTTACTAACCAGCTATGTGGGCCATTCATGATAATGAATGGGTGAATGGTATATATTGTATATGTACTGTTTTGCAGGTTATGAAGTGACTAGTATGGCCCAAATAGGATAGAAAATATGGTCTGCGTACCATTAATTTGAATGTAATTGGTCTAAAGTACCAAAGTTATTTTTCAATTCAAATATGGTCTGCGAACCATCAAATAGTTGTAATTAGTTATAGCTTATCCTATTTGAAGAAAATGGTGCCTCCCACGGAGATTTTCAAGACGGACTTTGAAGTCAAAGCTTCAAGATGAAGTCGGGCCATACTAGATCACAAATATCTTATGCATGTTTTAAGTTATTTATTGTTTTAAATATGTCTTAAAATGCATGAGATCAAAAGCTTGATTATGTTGCATGATTAAGGATTTTAGTTCACTTAAAATCTAACCAACATAATAAGAGCCTTAAGTTCCAAACTTAAAAATTGAGTTAAAAGGTGCCATGCCAAAATATACACTTGCTTGGATATCCTTTACATCAATCTAGTAATAGTTTTCGCTCAGCGAGGTGTTACTTATTGGTCCTAAAGGGGCAAGGTACACAAATAATTGTGAGTACATGTTAGTTTTGGTGAAACTCAACGATATAAGTAAGGAGTCCTTTTATGTCGTGGCAAATTCGATAGGTTTACCTAATAAGTTCTTAGACGTACCTATCAACCAAGAATAGTTTCTAGACTATTAGCAAAAGGCTTTTGCTTACCTAAGATGTTCTAGGATTAAGTCGACAAACTGTGCTTAGTTCTTCAATGATTTTAGGATCTTGGAATCATTTTATTCACACCTGCCGGAACACATAATTTGAATAAAATGCTTAATAAACACTGAATTATGCATGTATGCTAGAATTTAAGTTTATTAAGAGAAACTGTGAATGGTTATTTATTTGTTTATTCTTTTCAATTGTAGTTTTTAATATGGCAAACAACAATTCATTCAACATTCGATCAATTCTCGAAAAGGAGAAGTTGAACGGGAAAAACTTCCTTGACTGGCAAAGGAACTTGCAAATAGTTCTTATGCAGGAAGAAAAGGAGTATGTCCTAGATGAGGCGATGCCCGAAGCTCCAGGCGACGGGGTCACTCAGGCAGCCCTCAATCGTTGGATTGATGCCAACAAGGATGTGAAATGTCTAATGCTCGCCACCATGAGTGCGGATCTGCAGAAAACGTTCATCAACTCAGATGCTTTCACAATCATCAGTGAGTTGAAGAACATGTTCCAAGATCTGGCTCGAGTCGAAAGATTCGAGACTCATAGGCAAATTCTTGAGACCAAGCTTAAGAAAGGCGAGCCCGTAAGTCCACATGTTCTCAAAATGATTGGACTCATTGAGAATATGAGTCGGCTGGATCAGCAATTTTCTCAGGAAATGGCTATAGACACCATCCTCCATTCTCTTCATAGCGGGTATGATCAGTTCAAACTGAACTACAGTATGAATAGTCTGGACAAAACGCTCACTGAGCTTCACGGTATGCTGAAGACCGCTGAAAAGACGCTCAAAAGTGATAAGCAGGATGTGCTTATGGTGCGTGGGGGCAAGTTCAAGAAATCTGGAAAGAAGAGGAATGCTAAGAAAGGTGGCAACAAGGCCAGCCCAACTAAGCAAACTGGCGCCAAATCTGCAAAGAGGAAGGTCAGTCAACCCACTTCTGAATCCGAATGCTTCTACTGCAAGAAGAAGGGGCATTGGAAGAGAGATTGCTTGAAGCTAAAGGAAGATCAGAAGAACGGAACAGTCGTTCCATCTTCAGGTATTTTCGTTATAGACTGTATACTTGCTAATTCAACTTCTTGGGTATTAGATACAGGTTGTGGCTCACACTTATGTTCCAATCCACAGGGACTAAGAAGAAGTAGAAAGTTAAGCAAGGGAGAAGTCGACCTACGAGTGGGAAATGGAGCACGGATTGCTGCATTAGCTGTAGGAACTTACTATTTGTCGTTGCCCTCCGGGCTAGTTTTGGAACTGGAAGAATGTTTCCATGTTCCAAGTCTTACTAAAAACATCATTTCAGTTTCTTGCTTAGATGCTAAGGGATTTTCCTTTATAATAAAAGACAATAGTTGTTCGTTTTATTTTAAAGAGATGTTTTATGGATCTGCTAGATTAGTCAATGGACTTTATTTATTAGATCACGACAAACAAGTATATAACATAAATACCAAAAAGGCCAAAAAGGATGATTCAGATCTCACCTATCTGTGGCATTGTCGATTAGGCCATATAAACTTGAAACGCTTAGAAAGACTTCAAAGAGAAGGAATTCTAGAACCATTTGACTTAGAGGATTATGGTAAATGCGAATCATGTTTACTTGGCAAAATGACAAAGCAACCTTTCTCTAAAGTTGGAGAAAGAGCAAATGAACTATTGGGTTTAATCCATACAGATGTATGTGGACCAATGAGTACAAATGCTAGAGGTGGTTTCAGCTACTTTATCACTTTCACTGATGACTTCAGTAGGTATGGTTATGTCTACCTAATGAAGCATAAGTCTGAATCCTTTGAAAAATTCAAGGAATTTCAGAGTGAAGTAGAGAATCAATTAGGCAAGAAGATTAAGGCACTGCGGTCTGATAGAGGCGGTGAATATCTGAGCTATGAATTTGATGACCATCTGAAAGAATGTGGAATTCTATCAGAATTGACTCCTCCTGGAACACCACAATGGAACGGTGTGTCAGAACGGAGGAACAGAACCTTGCTAGACATGGTCAGGTCAATGATGGGTCAGGCCGAACTTCCATTAGAATTTTGGGGACATGCACTAAATACAGCTGCACTCACTATAAATAGAGCTCCGTCTAAAGCTGTCGAAAAGACTCCATACGAATTATGGTTTGGAAAGCCTCCAAATGTGTCTTTTCTTAAGATTTGGGGATGTGAAGTATACGTCAAACGATTAATTTCAGACAAACTTCATCCAAAATCTGACAAATGTATCCTTGTGGGCTATCCAAAGGAAACAAAGGGGTATTACTTCTACAATACATCTGAGAACAAAGTGTTTGTTGCTCGAGATGGTGTCTTTTTGGAGAAGGATCACATTTCCAAAATGACAAGTGGGAGAAAAGTAGACCTCGAAGAAATTCGAGTCGAACAACAAACTCTAGAGAATGCTCAAGATGACATTCAGAATGAAACTCAGAGATCTTTAGAAGAATCTGGTGAGAATCATGGTCAATCTAGAAATGTTACCCCGCGTAGATCGCAAAGATATAGATCTCAACCGGAAAGGTACTTAGGTATTTTGACGAACGAGAGCTATGACGTTCTATTACTTGAAAGTGATGAACCTGCGACTTACAAGCAAGCTATGACGAGCCCTAGCTCCAAGCAATGGCAAGAAGCCATGCAATCTGAATTAGACTCCATGTCTGAAAACCAAGTATGGGATTTGGTCGATTTGCCAGATGGCTACCAAGCCATTGGAAGCAAATGGGTTTTCAAACTGAAAAAGGACAAGGATGGGAAACTTGAAGTTTTCAAAGCTAGATTGGTTGCAAAAGGTTACAGGCAAGTCCACGGTGTGGATTACGATGAAACCTTTTCACCAGTTGCAATGCTAAAGTCTATTCGAATAATGTTAGCAATCGCTGCATATTACGATTACGAAATATGGCAGATGGATGTCAAAACTGCTTTCTTAAACGGCGTTTTAACAGAAACTGTGTTTATGACACAACCTGAAGGTTTTGAGGATCCAAAGAATGCTAAAAAGGTATGCAAGCTAAAGAAGTCAATCTACGGATTGAAGCAGGCATCCAGGAGCTGGAATATACGTTTTGATGAAGCAGTCAGTGACTTTGGTTTCATCAAGAACGCGGACGAATCTTGTGTATACAAGAAGGTCAGTGGGAGCAAAATTGCTTTCCTAGTATTATATGTCGACGACATATTGCTTATCGGAAATGACATTCCTATGTTGAACTCTGTCAAGATTTGGCTTGGGAAATGTTTTTCGATGAAGGATCTAGGAGAAGCACAGTACATATTGGGCATCAAGATTTACAGAGATAGATCTAAAAAGATGATTGGACTTAGTCAAAGCACTTATATCAATAAGGTGCTTGATAGGTTCAAGATGGCGGACTCCAAGCGAGGCTACCTACCCATGTCTCATGGAATGACTCTAAGCAAGACTCAGTGCCCAAAAACACTTGATGAGCGTAGACGAATGAATGGGATTCCATATGCATCATTGATTGGTTCAATAATGTATGCTATGATATGTACACGCCCGGATGTTGCGTACGCACTCAGTGCTACGAGCAGATACCAGTCAGACCCAGGAGAGGCGCATTGGACTGCTGCCAAGAATATTCTGAAGTACCTGAAAAGGCACAAAGATGACTTCCTGGTCTATGGTGGAGATGATGAATTAATTGTTAAAGGCTATACGGACGCAAGTTTCCAAACCGACAAAGATGATTTCAGATCACAGTCTGGGTTTGTCTTCTGCCTCAACGGAGGAGCAGTAAGCTGGAAAAGTGCTAAGCAAAGCACCATTGCGGATTCTACAACTGAAGCGGAGTACATTGCTGCACATGAAGCAGCAAAGGAAGCTATATGGCTAAGGAAGTTCATAGGAGAACTTGGTGTAGTCCCCTCCATTAAAGGACCAATAGCCCTGTATTGTGATAATAACGGAGCTATTGCACAGGCAAAAGAGCCTAGACACCACCAGAGAGTCAAGCATGTACTTCGTAGATTTCACCTTCTACGAGAGTTCGTTGAAAGAAAAGAAGTCGAGATAAGCAAAATTGGAACTGATGACAACATATCAGATCCATTAACTAAACCTCTGCCGCAAGCGAAGCACAACTCGCACACTGCAGCTATGGGAATCAAGCATATTGGAGAATGGCTTTGATGTCTCTGTTTAATGTTTTAAAGTTTTAGAGTTTAAATCTTTGCAAAACATTATTGGTTAATCATTCACAATAAATGAAAAGAATTCATTTTTCCGTTTAATTTGTGGTTTATTAAATGATGAGTCCCTTCAATTTGACGATATATTCAAGATAGACTGTCAGGACCAGTCCTGTGACTAAGAAATGTCTATCAAGTGAACTTGAATGTCAAAGGTTGAAAATGGTCCCTAATCGGAGTTTTCTATAAAATTGGACGCATAGAAAACGTTAGACGATTAGAATGCAAGATGACTAGTAGTTCTGTTTCTTGAACTATGTGGACATGACAATGTCATAATCATTTGCATAGATACTTACTTTGGGAAGACTAGTATCGGACAAGACCTATGAAACTTTACTGTAAGAGATGAAAGTCTGTCATAAGTAAATTTCATTAAATTATTAGACACTAAATCCTCAATACCTGAGTGATTTGAGATTACTTGTTTGAGAACTGGTTGCTTTGACGTTGACCAACCGTCGCACCGTAAAAGGAGGCTATAAAGGCAACGCTCAGGTAATCACCTATCAAACGAAGTCTAATCTCAAGATCGCAAGATTGGGATTGTCCTCCCATAAATCGGGATGAGATGCTTAAAAGTTGTACAAGGCCACTCGGAGAGCTAGAAACTGTGAAATGCATGGCCGTGCTCGGATGAATCATAGGCTATGATTATCTGTTTATTTGATCAGTTGAACTCTGAAACCGAGGAACACCTCTGGACATAATAAGGATGACAACTCTTACCTTATGTTCAAGAGCAAGCATCGAGCGACAAAGGAATTAGGAAATGCACACTTGTCCCTAAGGACAAGTGGGAGACTGAAGGAAATAATGCCCTTGGTCCAAGTATGCATTCTATGTTAAGTCTAATAAATGCGGTTCAGTATTAATTAACAAGTTAATAATTCAGTGAGATCAAGTGAGCTGAATGCCTAGCTAGAGGCCGCTTCAGTTCAAGTGGAATTAATGATATTAATCCACAGCTTACTCTTGACTGAACCCGTAGGGTCACACAAATAGTACGTAAACGGATCAAGTATCTAATGGCATTAGATACTCTATCTATGAATATTCGGAACCGACGGATCTTGGTTTCAGTGGGAGCTAAGATCGTCACAGGCAAGAAGTGAATACTCCGGAAACGATGATATTGCCGGAAACGGAAATATGGATCGTATCGGAAATATAAATATTATCCAAGTCGTAGATGTTGCCGGAAACGGAAACATGGTACGTGTCGGAAAATATTATCGGAAATGGAAATATTGCCAGAATCGGAAATATTGCCGGAAACGGAAATATTGTCAGAATCGGAAATATTACCGGAATCGGAAAATAATTCCGGAAACGGAAATATTAAATATTTGTTCGAAACAGAAATTAATTCCGGAATCGGAAATATTAAATATTGTTCGTATCGGAAATGAATTCCGGAATCGGAAATTTAATCGGAAGCGCATCGTACGAATAAGCATCGGACGAGGCCTGCCGGACGAGGCCCAGCACGAAGCCAGGCCATCGCCCAGCAAGCCAAGCGCGCCGCACAAACAGCAAGGCCAGGCCCAGCAGGCTGCGCGCAGCGCGCAGCGCGCACAGCGCGCACAGCACGCGCAGCGCGCGCGGGCGCTGAGTAGGCTGCTGCTCGCGCGCACGCATGAGGCCCATCGTGGCTGTCGTGCGTGTGTGTGCAAGTGTTTGTGTTCGTGCACGTTTCCTAAAACATGCAGAGTTCGGTTAATGATTAAATTCCTAATTCTATTTGATAAATTAATTAAATTAGAGTTCTTGTAGGATTCTAGGTTTGATTAATTTGTATCTGAATAGGATTACGATTCCCTTTCCATACCGCTATAAATATGAGGCTAGGGCTCACAATTTATAACACAAGTTTCAAAGTATTCAAAGTGAGTTTTTGAGAGAAAATTCAAACACACATCTTGCTCAAATTGCCGAAATTTTCTAGTACCTTAAGGGCGATTCTAGTTGGTCAATCTTAAGGCGGATCCGGACGTGCTGTGGACTATCTACGGAGGGACGACACTTGGAGTCCTAAAGACTTGTTCTTGTTCGGTTCGGGCGCAGCTAGGGAAGGCACGCAACAAAGAGTATGCATCTATTCTATGCTAAATGATTATGTGTAAATAATATGTTTTCCTGGGTTTATGGTTTTTTCCGCATGATTTATGAATTGTCATATGTATCATAACCTAACACACGGATCGCCGAAGGCATAACTAAGAGGCAGACTAGCGATCTCTTGCCCAGGTTTCCGAACCACAAGAGATCGGAAGAACAATCCAGACCTCTGAGCAGATCGACGGATTTGAAGAGTCTGGAAACTAAAGAGTCTCTTAGCAGATCTACGGATTTGAAGAACTCGCAAAACTAAAGAGTCTCTTAGCAGATCTACGGATTTGAAGAACTCGCAAAGTTAAAGAGTCTCTTAGCAGATCTACGGATTTGAAGAACTCACAAAGTTAAAGAGTCCCTTAGCAGATCTACGGATTTGAAGAGCTCGCAAAGATAAAAAGTCTCTTAACAAATCTACGGATTTAAAGAGCTCGCAAGATCAAAAGGTTTTCAGCAAGTCTAACACTCATTTTTCATTCAATATTTGGGGGAATATTAGCTCGAAAGTACAAAATTGAAAAGCAGCCAAGTAACTAACACTCATTTTTCATTCAATATTTGGGGGAAGTACAAATACATTGAAAACCTCAAAAATTGAAAACAAAATGAAACAGTTAAAATCGGCAGCCATCAACAGACAATACCGGCCTACCGAAGTACTAAGAAAGCAAAAAGAAACAAGTACAACGCAGCGCCGAGGCAAAAGGGGGAAAAGCAAGCACATATTCGGAAGTCCTCAACTGGAACCGACCGACTCTGAAGAAGACGACTGCCCGAATCCCTAACTCTTGGGAGTCTCAGGAGCGGCCCCTAGGGGAGCATCCTTCGAAGAACCCCCAGCAGTAGTATCACCCTCGGAAGTTGCCTTCTGGGCCCGAGCCTCTGCAAGAGCAGCTTGGCGTTCAGCTTCAGCTTCATCTCGATCAGCTTGGCATTCCACCAAGTGGTCCTCGGCCTGCATCCATAGGGGAACTTTCTCGTTCCAAGGAAAGTGAGGCATGTGCTTCGCAAACATGCGCCGAGCACCCAGGATGCCGTTCCAGTACTGCTCTCTACACTGATCAGCAGTGTAGAGGTCGACTCGCTCCTGCTCCAACTTCCGAATATAGTCATCCTTTTCCCGAAGCTTCAGCCGAAGGACAGGCACCTTATCAGCTTGCTGCTGGATCAGCTCCCGATGCTGGACAAAATGGCAAAGCCTCAACTCTGCCTCTTTATGCTCCTTATCGGCCGCTTCAAATTTAGACTTCATCTCCTGGAAGAGTCTATCTTTTTCCTCAAGTTCGCTAGCGAACTTAGCGGCCATATCCTTCTTTTCCTCAGCAAAGGAAGCGATCTTCTCAGCATCCTCTTCAACTCGGAAGATGAGCTGGCCAACCTCGGCCCCAATCTTCTCAGCAGACTCTCTAGCCTCGCGACTATACTGAAGGTATAGCTGCTTGACTTCCGTAAGCTCGGAGAGGAGTTGCCCAGCCTTCTGGTCCAAAATGGGAATATCACGAGCATAAGCCTCACGATATTTCCTCAATTGTTTCTCCTCAACCGAGCTACACTCGGAAGCGAACGAGGACCAGAAAACAGCCTGGGAACGAAAGAAAGATGAGCAAAAATAGGAAAAGCATAAAACAAAAACACAACTCAAAGAGAAAAATCTAGCAATTACCTCGTTCAGATAGTACTGGGCCATCATCGCCCGATTTCTCTCTTCAGCCCCAGGAACCCTCCACTGCGGGTTAGCACGAAGCAGATTCTCCCTAGCAGCTTCGGGGCCCACCAAGGATCCCACGTGAGCCAAGGGGTCCTCTCCCAAAATCGGAGCCCTGGCATACCGAGCCATCGCCTCCCTTACTTCTTCGGGGATCCTTTTTAGCGGAACATCCGAACAGGGATCAGCATGGATCAGCCTATCCAGGGCCGAGGTAGAAGTAGAACCCAAAGTTGAGTGGCGCCTCTTCCTCGTCAGACCTTGCTCGGGCTGCTCCTCCTCTCCAGCAGAGGGAACCTCCTTCTGAACCTCGGGAACCGCAGCTTCGAGGCCCGAGAGATCTACCATCTCCTTGTCTGGACTCTTCTCTCTCTCGAAGGGAAGATCAGCAGACTCCTTCTTCTCCTCAGCTACCTCAGGGACATCCGAACCAGGAACAAAATCGGCTTCAATCGCCTCCATCACCTCGGTGATATCCTGG
This sequence comes from Spinacia oleracea, assembly GCF_020520425.1. Taxonomy (NCBI): domain Eukaryota; kingdom Viridiplantae; phylum Streptophyta; class Magnoliopsida; order Caryophyllales; family Amaranthaceae; genus Spinacia; species Spinacia oleracea. The sequence continues at coordinate 124,185,445 of NC_079487.1, read as the reverse complement.
ATTTCGATCCCCAAAGCAGCAGATGGCTTCAGAGGAGAGGGGATGATATCTTCCTCGATCAGCGGCTGGTCCACGGGCGGCGGTTCAGCAACCACCACACTCTTTAACTTCTGCCCTGGCAAGGGCATGAAGTGAAGAAGATTCTTAGGAGGAGGCATGACTTCCGAAACCGCTTCCTACACAGCAAGCGTTCAAAGATCAGTTTCGGAAAAAGGGAGAACGGGCTACAAAAAAAAAAAAACTCCAAGGCAGAACAAATACCTTCTCCGAGGGCTGAGAAGCCTTTGCTTTCTTCGGATGTGTGGAAGGCCTCAAAAGAGTGCTACCCTTCCTTTTGCGTTGATCCTAAAAAGGGGAGACCAGGGGTCAACAAATATAAAAGAAGTAGAAGGAAGAAATAGAGAAAAAAAGCGTGAAGTACCCGGTTCCTAGATAAAGAGATATTTATCCGAGCCGGAGATGAAACCGAAGGAACGGCACGCGGCACAGCGTCAGTCCCAGGACCCTAAAAAGATGGTCCAGGACCAAGACGTTAGCCGACGGCCAACCGAAAAGAGGAAGACAAACAGAAAATCGAGCCTATAAATGAACACTCACCGGGTCCGAAGTTGTCTTCAACACAGGAAGCACAACCTTCACAGGAACAGCTTCAACAAAGGAGGCAGAATCCCACGGATCAGCTCGAACTTCGGATATCCGAGCAACCCCCGAAGGAGACAACACGTAATCCTTCAGGCGAGGATTACGAGGGTTATCTTTTCCGAACTTGTACTCGGGAGCCGGGTCGTGAATAGTCTTCAAATCCAAAGAAATGCCCAACTTCTTAGGATCAATGCAGCTAAAGCCGTACTCTGCAAAAACAAAGCACAAAATATGTCAGCAAAACGAAGCAGGAAAGAGAATGACAAACTCACTGAAAAAACGGTCTCAGCCGAAAGACACCTACCCCTGTCAAAAATCCTGCTGAGACCGGCAACAGCAAGAATGTCCTCCCGCAAAATGTAATTGAGATTCGGGAGCCAGCTAGACGGCAGTCGATAGTTATCCTCTTGAGCCAAGAACCACTGGAGGAGGTCCACATAGTGGCGATGATTCCGATCTGGAGCTGCCACACCCCTCATATCAGGATCAGGAGCCACGAACCACTTCGGAGGACGATAAAAGTTGGGATGCTTCGGATCCGTCGGCACACGAACGAGCAACCACTCCGTCTTCCAATTGTGGTCAGAGCTAAGGTAAGGGTACGCCGTGATGTAGTTCGGCTCCCCCCTCTTTCGGGACTTCTTGTTGACAATGGTCCACCAACCATACCCATCACCCTTGGAAGCATGGTTGAGAACCAGATCGTGAAGATCCCGAAAAATAGCGACAGAGCAAGGGAAATTGACGAAGTCACACACCCATCTAAATCCGATTATGTGCCTCATAGATTTGGGTGTGAGCTGGGCCAAACTAATGTTGTACGACACCAAAAGCTCGGATACGAACGGATCCAAAGGAAAGCGGAGACCATTCTCCAAATGATGAGTGTACACGGAAATGAACCCCCTCGGTGGATGAGTCACCCGAGGACGCTCTTGTTCAGGAAGCTCGCACCAGTACCCCAAGGCATGCTGAATTCCGTATAGCTCCTCGGCCTTCCGATGATAATTCCCCAACTTCGCTTCCACCAACCAGTCACCGCTGACCGATTTCTCCAACGGACCGTCGATCTTGGTGGTCTCGTGCAAAATTGAGGCATACCTGCCCTTCGGATCAGCTTCCGTCCAGTGAACTGGAAACTCGGGGTAACGACGACGAGCACCCGAAAAGCCAGCTCTCTCACCAGAGGTTGCGCGTTCAGACACGCCAGACCCACCAACTACATCGTCTTCGGAAGCATCCCAACCAATCGAACGCTTCTCCAACGGCCTCGCCGAAGGCCGACCCCTCGAAGTTTTCGGTAACCTCCCCGAAGGCACGTTCTCCCTCTCACTAGAGGAGCCAACGACGAACTTGCTTTTGCCCCTATTCTTTGCCATGGTCGCGAAATCTCGATCTAGGGTTTAGATTGAGGGGTAGAAGGAAGAACGAAGAAAAAAAGGAGAACTCAGAAACAAATTACCTTTTTCCGAAGCGGAATTCGCCGATAAAACGAACAACACAAGTTCCCGAAGTCTAAAGTTGGCCGAATTTCGTAGATCTGAAGAAACAAATTGCACTGCGATCGCCGGAATTTAGAGAGAGAATGGGTTTGAAAGAAGGAGTAAAAAGTTCGAAAAGAGCAAAGCACCCAGTATTTATAGAAAAGAAAAGGGGCGCATCAACTTCCTCAACCCACGATCTCCACGACACAATACAACTCCCAACACTTGTCATCAATGCAAATCATCCCTTTTCAAAAAAGAGAGGGAACTTTCGGACTTCTGACAGCTGGAAACCCACCCATTTAATTCTAAATGGACCGGGTCTGGGGGGCATGTTGTTTGGGCTCCCAATTGATTCTCAATTGGGCCACTAAGTCCAAAGCCCAATGGCTCTAAACAAACAGCATCAAACCTACCAATGGCTAGTCAGCCATCCATCAAGGCCCAAGGCCCAAAAGCAATAAATGACCTATGGGCATTTATTATGCAAACACTATAAATAGGCCGCCAAGGCTCACACCTCAAGGTACGTCCAATTTATCGCCTTAAGACTACTCTTCTAGAGAACTTCTCTCTAGAATCCGAGCATCGTTCTTACTTAGGCATCGGAGGGGCTTTCCTCGGAAACACCCCCGAGGCTAGTGACTTTGCTCTTGTGCAGGTGAATTCGGACTCTACTCATTCAAACAAGCAAGATCTTCAACACATACAAAAGGGCCTTCATTCGAAGCCCATTGTTTCCATCTTTACAACACCGGAACACCATTGATCCACAAACAAATTGAAGTAAATATCTTCTATTTACACGATTTACTATATACAGTAACCAATAATTAGGCTATATAAGTTATAACTATTTTTTATGGCCTCCCTATAAACGGACCTGGGTAAACCTCATATGCTCTAGTAAATTGCAATTTCTATTTTACAACCAAATGCACATAACTTGTGCATTTTATAAGGCGTATAGTTAATTACGAGTAGTTTTTATTTACTACTCCCTCCGTCTCTTTTTGTTTTTTACTTTTGGTATCTTTCACGCGGTTTTAACGATTAATTAATGTGCATTGAGATTTTTCTAAGTTTTTCATATAAATGAGGAAAATTACGTTTATTTATAATGTTTTTCACTCTTATCAAAGTTCTGATATTGGAAAAATGAGAAAAAGTTAATGTCTTTATGGAAAAGTGTGAGGGATTAAATGACTCAATTGATTTAATTGGTTAATATAATAATTGGGTACAAATTTTGATAGAATATTAAATCATTTATGTGATAATATAAAAGGAAATGTAAATAACATTTTGAAACACCCCAAAAGGTAAACGTAAAAAACAAAAAGAGACGGAGGGAGTACTGTGTATATACTACTTTATATGTATCGGAGTATTTATTTAATATTGCTTATTTTCTCATATAAACGATCAAGGATATAGCCTTTGTTTATCCTTAATATTGGAATATAAAACAATGATGTTATACGTTTTGGTGGATACAAGTTCCAATTCTTACTTTTCTCACTCTCCAATCCTCTTTTATTTGTATTTTATCTGCTCCTAAAAAAACACTCTCAATAATTGTTTTTCTTACGCCCTTCTCATTTTTATTACTTACCGCGCATACCTAAAGATGGTTGTGGGCCGGGCCGGCCCGAAGCCCGACCCGACCCGGCACGAAAAAGCACGGCCCGGCACGGGGACGAAGTCGTGGGCCGGGCCTGGGCCTTACTTTTTTGGAAAAAGCACGAAAAGGCACGGCACGGCACGGCACGGCACGACAAAGCACGTTAAATTTAGTCAAATTAGCCTTAGGCACGACGGGCCGGCCCGGCCGGCACGGCACGATAGCACGTGGGTTTGGGCCGGGCCTGGGCCTTATTTTTAACTTTTCGGCTCGGCACGGCACGAAACAACGTGAGCCGGACACGGTTAGGCCCACGGCCCGTGGGCTCGGCACGAAGCACGGCCCGGCCCGGCCCGGCTCACAACCATCTTTACGCATACCTTTATAAATGACACATATTTAAGAATGGATTGAGTAAAATATTAATTGGAACTGCCCTTTCTTATAATTTTTAAATAAGCGGAAGAAAGTTGTTTTGATAATTTAGATATGTTCTTATATTGAGCAAATCTTGATTATAAATGTCATATGACTATGAAATTTCTTTTCTTGTCGATGCCGGCATAAATATGACCACAATAATTCAGTTACTATTTCCTGTGTATTGATCAAGAAACTTCGTACTTGTCAATAATCAACCTGAAATTAATTCAAATTTTGCATGAACATAAATAAAGAGAACATTAGTTGGAGCATAATTGCATAAAGAAAATAATACGAAAGACTTTTTTAGTGACAAAGAACAAACTAAAATCGATTAAAATATTGCGTCGCCCATGCAAGTTGCAATACCGACACTTTCGTACAAAGTGTACTTTAATTAATTGATTTAATTTTGGGGTGGTGGAGATGTTAAGTGTCTTGTACGTACAAAACCTTAGGATCTGATTAATTAGATGCAGTCCTCTCCAAGTTGTTTGACGAATCTTAATTAGTGCTAATCTTAAACACTTCCCAGCCTAAATTAATGAGTTTTTATATATATTCTTTTTTTATGAAATTATACTCCACCAGAAGTCTCGTTTTCTCTATTATCTGATCATTTAACTAAATTGTGGATGCAATATTGTTAGTTAATTATCCCTTTCTGTTTTTATTTGTTTAATCTTTAGTTTGTTTTGTAAGTTACAGTAGACGTAACGGTCTCTAATAACCCTGGTGGTTTTTAATTGAACTATTAATATTATTATTTTTAATTTCTATTTATGCAATTTACTTGTTATTTAAACAACAACAACAATAACGAGAACAATGAACAATACTCCGCACTTGTCATAACTCATAACTCTAAGACATAATTCCCCTGCTATTTTGAAGTCCCAATAGTTTAATTTGTGTTTAATATATAAGGAAAAATATAATGGTGTGGAATGTTGTCAGATTCGTCTAAAAACATTTATTTATCGATAATTGAAGCTATATATTACGGAGTACTCTGTATTACGTAATAGCTAAAATTATACTCCCTCCGTCCCTTAATACTTGCACCGCTTTCCTTTTCGGGTCGTCCCTTAATACTTGCATCACTTCTATAAATGGAGATCTTTACTAATATTATATTATTTCTCACACTTACCTACTACCCCACCTACACCCCTATTCCCTACAACAAATCATTTAAAAATCAACACCCCTCACTCACCACTCCCCACCCTTACACATTTCTCACTAACTATATTAAAAAAATACCCCACTATCAACAAACACCCATTAAATTAATAAGTCAATTTAAATGTCTTAAACTCCGCACCGGTCAAACCGGTGCGAGTATTAAGGGACGGAGGGAGTACTTCACATAGTACTATGTATACGGTAAACTTAAAAAGTCAAAACATTGCGGTTAAAATCAAATAAAATGGATGAGCATCTCTAATAGTAAGCTAATTTTGACAATTAGCTTGTTATGCCACATAAGATTTCAAGCTATTTCATTGTCTAGATAATTTGTGCTCTAATGGATAATAACTAGCTTGTTAATAAAATTAGTTTCACTTGTCCCACTTGTCAATTAATTATTTGACAACTTTGGGAGCTAGTTGTCAAGCAAATCAGCTTAAACAAACTAATTTAATATTTGCACTCTAATGGTCTAGCTATTAGCTTGAAACTTTTATAAATGTCAAGTTAGTCTCTAACTACAACCATTATAGATGCTCAAAAGTTTATAACATGCGGAAGTGATTACTACAGATTAGCTTGTCAATTATCTAAACACGGATCTACCCTACGACGGAGTCTTTCTATAGATCTCATACACATATACCCAATTCACCTGCTTTTCACATTATTCGGAGATGCAAAACACGGTGAACCATTGTTATCGTGAGGTCAATCAGGCTGCAAATTGGCTTGTAAACTATATGCAATCGAGATGTATCAACGTCTACTAATCTTTGAGGCGGTCCCTAGAGATTTTCGGACCATTTTATTGTAGGATTTGACAGGTACGGTGGCTCGACTAGTCCCAGCTCCTGCGGCCAACACTTTGATTTTTTATTTTTTTTTAATGTTTGACAACAAACCACCATCTATATCTTAATAGGCCCTGTTTGTAATTGGCTGTTGGTTGTTGACTGTTTCACTTGGCTTGTTTGACCGGCTGTTTTTGTTGGCTTTTTATGTTGGTTGTTTAACGATAGATTTTCTAAAAATATGTTTGGTAAAGTTGAATGTTGGCTACTAGTTGTTTCACAAAATGACCTTTAAGAACATTTGTACTCCCTCTGTATTTATTTAAGGGATACACTTTTATTTTCCGGCCGTATTTATTTAAGAGATACACTTGTCATTTTTAGTAACTTATCAACTACACCATCTAATTAAATAATACATCTAATTTACCCTAAGACCCACCATCCTATTAAACAAATAATTTCAGAAACCCACCCCACCTCCCACCCCCAAAATGACATGGTCTCCACTTGTTTACTTATTAAAATATCTATCCAAGCCCATTGCTTTATTATTTTATTTCATTCAATTATTTTTCTTAATACCCGTGTCCGGCCAAGTGTATGTCTTAAATAAATACGGAGGGAGTATGTTTTATTTATTTTTGTAAAGCATTTCTCTTTCCATGCATAAGCCATTTTACTTTTTGTAAAATTTATTTCTATTAATATATTTATTTTCATACTATTAATAGAAAATTATTAGACATAACAATAAAATAAAAAAATATTAACAATAATTAATACTACTACTTTTCCGTTCCAAAATGTTTGTTACGTATTTCTTTTAAGTTGTTTCGAAATGTTTGTTACATGGGGGAATCTTTCATTTTATAAACTTATTATAATATTATTTTTTGTACCAACTTTTAATTTTAATTGGTCCAATTTTTTCAACTCATTAAATTTCTTTACAATTTCCCAAGTATGTTAAGTTAGCAATCTTTGTGCTTTTTCATTATTGGTTCATTTTGATAAATAAAACAATCTTATTGGTTGTTGTAATTATTAGTGGATTGGGGTTTTACTTGGTTTATTTTTTTAATAAAAAACCAAAAGAATCTTTATTATACGTTAATAAACGTGCAAAAGTCCAAACGTAACAAACATTTTGGAACGAAGGGAGTACTATTTATTACGGAGTACTTATTTCATTAACATAATATACCATAATATAATTGAAGTGGATGGGGTTTTGTTTTAGGAGAGAGAAAGATTAATTGATGTAGAAAGATAAGAGGGTAGTAAATAAGGATAAAAATGTAATTGCAAAATAAAAAGGCAACAACCAAGTATAAAAAGCTACTTCTATTAACTTTTTAGATTTGGCGGAAAAACCGGCTTTTTAGCCAAGAAAAAAGCTATTTACCAAACATGTTTTCTTGGCTGTTTGACCACTAAAAAAGCCAATATGCAAAAGCTAGTCAAAAAGCCACCCAAAGCCATCAACCAAACAGGGCCATAATCTTTTATTAAAAATTGATATACGTTAACTGAAAATAACGCAACAATACATTTGTGTTTATATACTTCGTTTCTTATATGGAAAAAAATATAGTCAAATATAATATATAAAAAATAAAAAATAAAAAATAAATACATTTAAAATAATACTCCCTCCGTTTCTTAATACTCGCTCCAATTTGACCGGTGCATAATTTAAAATACTTGAATTGACTTATTAATTTAATGGGTGTTAGTTGATACGGAGTACTCCAGTTTATTTTGAAATTCAAATACATATGAGAATTTTGGTATGGTACGCTGCTTATTGTCAACAGTTAAAGAGTATGTCAGGTCAACTTACTAAATATTGTTTTATACTCTTTTGGCTTAATAGTTTTATACTTTTATGTCTTCTTGCACGTCCTCGTCTCGAATGTTGACACCGTACCATTGCTACCATTATTCAAACACTACGTACACCACTCATAGAGTCATAGTCGAGAGCGACGATAATGTTAAATCTCTTAGTTGTTCACTAATCTTGAAGATTTTGTTACATCAAATTTGAAATTTCCACACCCAAAATGTGAAAGGCTCGAACGTACATACGTGTGTGACCATGTACTCATGTAGTAACAAGTTGCATTAGAATGAGAACAAATAACATTTTCCAAAGAAAGAAATAGTATAATATTCTTAATTTCTAGACTAAAAACGCTCTATCAAATTTGATAGTATTGCTACGTATGTACCATCATCCAAAATTTCAAAGTTCAAACACTCACCACGCGCGGTTAACATTATATGTGAATATAACAGAGTATCATGTTAAAATTTTCAGGATTTTTAGGGTTTTGGTTGTTTTATAGTTTAGGCTTAGATTCTTATTTCATATTTATATATTTTTCTTAAACGAGCTTAGATTGTTTTAATTTTGGGCTCGATGGTTCCGGTTCCAGATTTCGGGTACTCGATATTGGAATCAGTATTTAAAGGGTACCCTAAACCTAGATCGACTTGATCAAAATACGAGTCGGCCTGGACCATGCCTTAAAAAACTTTGTCAATTAGGTCGGTTGGGTCAAACTTTGGGCCGAAAGTTTCTACCCAAAACCCCGCTATTTCGGGTCAAAAACAACGGGATTTTTGGGTCACTTTTGAATAGGGCCAATTTATAACTAAAATTTCAGTTTTGAATTGCCCAAAATCTACCGGAAAATTTATAAATTAAATTTGGCCGAACTCGAAAAACAGGCCTAACATTTTTGTACAAAACTTGATATTTTGCGGGCCAGGCCAGCGCACATGTTAGCATCATGATGATCAGGTCTACCTAAACCTGTTCCAATAAGTTCTCAATTTCTTTCTTTACCCAAAACCAAAATCACCGATTTCTTACAAATTCCAGTTTCGATATAGGGTGTCCTAACTTTACTCACCATTACTTAACACTTAAGAGGACACATAAGTCATAATCAATTACATAAAGTTGAGAAGAAAATGCAATTTCCTTAGTAATTCACTAATCCTTGAAGATTTTGACAAAGGTAAATTTCCACACCAAAAAGTGGAAGGCTCTCTATCTTAGACTTCAACCTTCCTTTACTTGTATTTCTCTTTTCTATTTCTTTCTAGGATCTTTCTAATAGTTTTCTAGGCTTTAGGGAGAATTATTATGTTACTGTAATTTCAGTGTTCACTGGCAAGTTTTAACTATTTCAAAATAAACTTCTATGCATGAGGGGTATGAACCAATATCTCTCATCAGAAGTTGCCTTTGCTTAATTACTTGCCTTAATAGATATTGTGACGTCGCATGTTTTTAAGTTTTCTAAGATCCAACAAAGTCTCCCTCAAAACAGATACATTCTCGTAGACGGTCCCGCTTGTGCCTGATGTGCACACACAAGCACCCCGTTCGACCTTCGACCCTCGCTCTTGTCACCAATAGGCAAGAGTGCTCATTCTGAAGCAAACGCCCGCTCGTGCCCCGAGCCTTGAGATTCACTTTCCGCACAAGGCTTGTGCCCTTACCGCACCATAAACAAGAGCGCGCCGCACGATCCGATGTCAAAACACTCGGACCGTGACACTCTGCCTCTCTCGTACATACGAGTATACGACCACACCCGAAAGGTGAAAGGCTCTTACTGTCTTACATACACATATTTAAGAAGTAGTGTTCCTAGCTAATATATAATTAAATGAAAATAGAGGCCTGTGTACAATTCAACAACATATTACAATTTAAATCGTTTTCATATGTAATTTAATTGCCAGCTAATTCACGTCAAAGAGCATACGTGTGACCGTAGTAACAAGAATAAGAAATTAAGAAGACATAACATTTAGAGCTGGCAAAAATTGACCCAACCCACCAACCCAACCCGAACCCAACCCAATAATAAAGGGTTGGGTCAAGATTTTCAACCCGTTTAATTAAATGGGTCAACCCAACCCAACCCGTTTAATTAAATGGGTTGGTTCAGGTTGAAATTTTCAACCCGAAAACAACCCGTCTAATCCGTTTAAGTGCAAGCAAGTATGTAATATATATATATGTATAATGTGATTTGAAAGATTTTATTTCTCATTTTCCCTTCAACATTGAATAATTATTTGACGTTTTGATTCATGTCAAATACATATTGAAAAATTACTTTTTGCAATGAGATATGCCATAACAAAATCACCTCGCAATTCTATAGTCAAATCAATTTACAAATAAAAGTGGGAAAAAAAAATTAAACGGGTCAACTTCAGGTCAACCCGTTTATAGTTGGGTTGGGTTGGGTTGAAAATCTCAACCCGTTTAATTAAACAGGTCGGGTTGGGTTGGGAAAATCTCAACCCGTTTATAAATGAGTCGACCTGATTTCGACCCAACCCAACCCATTGCCAGCTCTAATAACATTATCCAAAGAAAGACAAAATACAACATTCTAGATTTTCTAGACTCAAAAACGCTCTATCAACAATGTACGATACTCCTTTTGCCAAGTCTTGCATTTAGCAAATAAATAAATGTCTAAAAGTTTAGTTGGTACCACAACCCCACATCCGATCCTATTCATATGAAAATGAAGTTAAATTTGTTATTTTCCTCTCTCCTACAATTTCAGCATCTTTATGTATTATTACTAGACGGTACGTACATATATTTATCGTGCATGCCATAATGCTTATTTGGATATTTATAGCAACTACAAAGTGGTACCGCTCATATTTTAGGAAAGAGTATGTGTAACCATCAATTTATCTTGGCCATTCAAATGATAAACAACCCAAATTACATGTCAACTTGCCCTATGAGTACGGGAAAGAGGCTTTCATTTATTATTTTCGAAATTGTCTAGTAAAACTAATTCACTCAAATTTTTGATTTTGTTTGGTTGAACATCATAAGTAATACTTCTTGAGATATTGGACGGTTTTTACCATATAATACGGAGTACTATTTTTGTTAGAGCTAGTCAGCTAGCAAACATATTGCGTCAAGATCGTACTCGTGCTTGGTCTCAAGTTGGTGTTATTTACAACATCAAAACGTACTACATATGTAAAAAGTAGGATTATTGCATATTATAACAAATTAGTTTAACGGCTCGTGTTAGGGTTGATTTTGTGTTTCAATTTCGAGTTCATATTGTGCCGAATTCGTTCATTTTATCGTGTCGTGTCAGATAATGTCTGTTTTATTTTTTATTTTTTTTTACAGTTAAACAGATGAAAAACTTATTACTTAAATTTGTATTTGGAGAGAATTGGGTAAATGAACTACCTCAATATCATCAAGAAATAAACTTTTCATTAATGAAACTCTTTTTGTGATGTTCTAAACCAAACAACTCCACAATTTTGAACTTCATAGGAACCTACGTCCCGCACTTGACATGTTTTAGAATTTCGATTAAAATAAGAGCACTTAAGTTAAGTTTGGTGTTGAAACGACTATGCATTGCACGAAAAAGATTTGATTAGGGCTTTGCTTTGGTTGCATACTTGCCATACTATTATAATTAACCTTCCATATTGTGCATGTAGAACGTGGGCGATTGAAAATTACAATATGCTCTCTTTTCGGGAATTGATAAATCCAAGGAAAATTTTGCTTCTTCCAAGGAAATCCACATTTTTTTAAAGGTGATTTCCTTGGAAGAAGTGAAATTCTTCCTTGGATTTATCATTTCCCTCTCTTTTCTTGTTGACTCATGGTCGGTTACATATATTGTGAATGCACAACCATTTTGTGAACAGCCTACGTATACGTCTTCTGTTTCAAAATAAATTACAACATTTTGATTAACACGTTTGTCAAAACATAACTTTGACCGTAAATATCTCTAATTATCCTTCTTTTTAATTTAATATTATGAGAATATACAATAAAATAAAAATACCCACAATTTACTTATAATATTTGGTTTTAGTAAACTACTAAAAATATACCACGTAGGATCAAAGTTAATATTTGAATAGTGATTAAAAAAAGTGTAGTAATTTTTTTAAAATGAATAAAATATTATGTTTTTTATTTTGCAAAGAATATATTTAACGAAAAATGATTACAACCTAAAAAATAAGCCAAAAGTAAAATCTAACAACAACGGGTTTAATTTGTTTTGCATGTTTTGGTCCACCTGATTGAGGGATGTGGTTCGCTCTCCTAGTCAAAATTAATACGGATTTTTCATGAAATACCCCTCAATTTTCACGAAATTCACCAAACGCCCCTCGACTTTCAGAAATTCACCAAATGCCCCTCACCTTTAACATAATACCCAAACTACCCTTACTAATGACGCGCCGTTAGTCCTCCGTTAGCCTACTTTCTAATTCACCAAATGCCCCTATGTTGTAAATTATTTCACCAAATACCCTAAATTAAAACATAATTCACCAAATGCCCAAATCTAAAAATTACATTTTTAAAGCCCAACGGCTAGTTTTTGGGATTGAAAAATAGCCGTTGCTTATTGTTTTAGTATAAATAACGATGTTCTGAGTGTTTGTTGTTGTTACCAAATTGTTTTATCGGAGTTTCATCACAAAGTACCAAACAAAATATATTGTTTTAGTATAAATAACCATATTCGCTGGGTGTTCCGCCATTTCAGTCGCATACTATAGTCATGCAGGAGTTAATTCATCGGCTTTCCGCATGAATTATATTGTTGTATTTATTCGTGGTGCAGGAGTTAATTCGTCGTCTTTGTGATTTTTGTGTGAGACCGGTTTGATTTCAAGGGTCTTAATATGTGGTTTGATAATAGAAATTGGCAAGTTTAATTACCTTATTAAACAAGTGTTTGGTTGATATTTTCTCATAAAAATCCTGAACACTGAAGCTTTGTCTCCATTGGATTTGGAGGTATTCATGTTTATCTCCAATCACATTATCTCCAATCACAATAACTACGACACAACATTTGACTGCGGGATTCTAATGCACATACTGGAAACTTGTTACTCTTTTGTAACCAAACAAAAAACAAACACCAACCAGTTTCTCCATTGGAATAAATCATCCTACACATGTTGTGCAAGGGTGCTTCGAATAGTCTACATTAGTATTCTGTCTCTCTGAAACAGAGTATTTTAGGACGTTTATCTCATAAATCCAATTATGTTCCATATTTATGTGGACGTTGTCATGTTACGAGCTTAGTCTAGTCTTTTTAGTAGTAGGATCTGCTGACATTGACTCAAGAGGGACTATGGAGCTCTGCCAGTTAGTCATACCTTCCTCTATCATTAATTACCCATGTTGAATGAAATGATCACTTCTAAACTATAATCAAGTGATCATAACCAGTAACAACATCCATTCACATATATGTAACACTTGTTACTTTCCAAGTCATAAGCTTTAGCCAGATCTCCAAAATGCCTCCAAGAAGCAGTCCTTTACGAGTACACAAGGACCGAAACATGATGCTTTAAATCACTATCATTGTTATCATTCCAATAACCTTTCAAAACAAACCTTGTAATCACCAGTAACAGGTCAGAAACCATAAACTTCACTCAGAGCATAACTTAACACTCTTAAACTGTAACTGATCTTTTACTGATAGCCTTGACAGAATCTCAATAATCAGATTTTCAGGTAAATGATCAATCTTCTCTGTTGCAATTAACATCGATCTCTCTTTTTCTTTGTTAATTCAGAAAAAAATATAATTGCCCACCAAATTAAATCAGCTAATTACATAACCAATTAATCATCACCCACTTATTAAAAAAAAAATTAGATTAATTTTAAAAAAAATAGAGAAAGAAATGAATAAAGATGTTACCTTTCTCGGCGGCGGATCTTTATCGACAGATCTTTCTCGGCGGCGGCGGCGACCTTCTTCTCCTCTCTTCTGGTTCTTCTCAGCCGGATCTTTATCGGCGGCGGCGGCGACCTTCTGCTCCTCCCTTCTTCTTCTTCTTCTCAGCCGGATCTTTCTCGGCGGCAGCGGCCTTCTTCTCCTCCGCGGGCTTCTTTTCAGCGAGCTTCTTCTCAGCCATTGGTGCCATAGTTGCTGATGAGAGAGAAAGTGAGAATTGTGTGAGGAGTTTGTTCCGTTAAAAGTAGAAGAGAGACTTAAGGGAAACGTGTGATGGAATAAGGGCAAAAGAGTAAAAGACAGCTAACGGCGACTTAACGTCCGTTAAATATAAGGGTAGTTTGGGTATTATATTAAAGTTGAGGGGTATTTGGTGAATTCCTGAAAGTTGAGGGGCATTTGGTGAATTTCGTGAAAATTGAGGGGTATTTCATGAAAAATCCGAAATTAATAATATTACGAAAGAATTAGAAGTTCTCAGGAAAAATCAATCATTTAATACAAGATTTTTAGTGAAAAAGACCTTAAATTTTTAGGAAAATGACCCTTGATGTTTTTTCCCTTGTTAGAACCACCTATTAAGATATTTTAATGGGTAAATCATGAATTCATTATTATTTCAAAAAAAAAAAATCATGAATTCGTTATGCCCTTGTTTTTGTCCTCGTGTTATTTGTTTATGGGGACAAATTTTCTCCCAAACTCCCTATACCTATAACCATGTGCATCATTAACCTTGAAAAATAATTTCTTTTTCATCATTCTCCTTCTTTCACATCATCTTCCATTAACTTAACATACCTCTTACTTAAATATCTCTGTTTTCTTTTACAATCTTGAATCAAGGTCATTAATTTCTTTTACCTACATTTTTACTTTTACATATACCCCACTTCAAATTCACTTCAAACACAATTATTATTTGCAACAAACAAATAAATATGAAATTAAATTAACATACATATAAATAAAAATATAATGTATAACTTTAGACATACATATATAGCACAATGAAGTAAAATTGATACATAATTGACTAATTTGATACCCTAATTTTTCTTTCAAAAATTAATAATATGAAAACCATGAAATGAAAGTTACATAGCAGCAACACATGAAATGAAAGTTGCAGAGTTAAAATAAAGTAGCAAAGTTAATGCGTATAGAAAGCAACAAATTAAAATAGTTAATTGTACAAATGCAAATTAGATCCATGCAAGTTGCACCAAAATGTCCCCACATCCCAAATTTATAAACTTAATCTGGGGTCACATATTCGACTCGGGTCAAGTTAATAAAATTTTGACATTTGTACACTGTTAACATTGTAGTCATTTTATCCTATTAATTATTAATTGACGCAATCTACATGTCAAGGTTGTGTGTGATCTAATGGTCCAATTCTTCTTTCCCATCATTAACACCCGGTCCCTCTAAACTTATATGGTCGTTCGTTGTCCGTGTTCTATTCATCAAATTTTTTCAATCAAGAAAATAGTCTTTATTATCAAACATAAAACAACAAACGATGAGTAAATAAACTTAATTATGTGATAGTATTTTGAAAAATAATTTTTCGATAATGAAACTTTATTGTGATGTTATAAACCAAACAACTCCACAAATTTGGGTTAAAATATTATCCCGGTATTTTAAAAAATATTATACACGATTGCATATTATTAGATTTTGTGAAACTTCTTGAATTGACTGATCGATTACATTGATCAATTATTTAAAGTGGGTTATAATATTAGTCCTAATTGTATTGAAAAACCTAATTTAGCAAAAATTCTATTGTACATAAAATAGTGTAAGAGATTTTATCTCTATCACTTAATACTTTTGATTTAACCATCGTATATTTCGTATACATACCGTAGAGTTGTTTTATTCACTAATGAAAATTGACCTACAGGAATGTGCGGATGTCAACTAAGTTGGCGTACAATGTCCAATGGATTGCAGTATTGCACCTTCAAACTGCAATCAACTAATTTCACTAAAGAGACGTTGAAAGGGATAAAAGTAAGCAACGAAAACTAATCAAACCAATATTATCGTTGTTGTTCTAGACTTCTAGGCGTGGAGTGAGAACAACTGACTTGTAGGACTACGAATTTTTGTTGAAGTCGCTGAGTGCAATATACACAATCGAATGGATTAACTAGTTTCGGAGGGATTCGAGGATACCCCCTCTGATACTTAAGTAAGATTACTGAATGTAATTAAGAGTTAATTAAGCAGTAAGTAATGTGTGTGTTTTAGTATTTCGTACCTTGTAGCAATAAATGAGGTCCTCCTTATATAGACAAACTGCCTTGTACGGTCGAGTACTCGAGTAGCAGCTACCTCGTAGGACAGCGACTTGTCTGATGGTGACCACTTGGTGATCTCTGATCGAGTGATCGTGTGGCTACTTGCTTATGCCGGTAGGATATATGCAAATGAGCCGGTAAGACTCAATTGCCTTTATTAACCGACTTAGCGGCATGATGATTTTACTCATGGAGAGTTCTGTCGGTATGCTGGCATGCCGGTAGGAAACCCCGTAGTATATATTAGATAATGTCTTTTTTATTTAACTATATTTTGTTCACTCTATTTTCACTACTATCAGAAAAATTAAATTATATAAGTTCAGTTATGTTCAGATAAAACAAGTTCAAAACATATAATGGAAACTCAAACACTCTTTATAACTAAAATAAGTTCTGATAAATTTTAATAAGTTAAGAAAAAATAAATGAAAATCAAGTGAATAAAACGCACCTTATATCAAAGAAAATAAGTTCAAGTAAAATAAGTATTTTCCATCAATCTAATATATATATATAAAGGGGAGTTATTTCAAGAGATTTTGGAGTGCCACATAAGATTGTACAGTCACAATTTTATTCTATATTAAATACTTCGTAAAAGATAAAAACGAATGGGGATAAAACAATATGGTTGGATAACTTATCACAAATATCTTTTTACAGACTACTTTACAAAATTTATCTAATTAAATGATAAGTTATAGATTGACAGAACCACCACAAATATCTCATTCTTATATATTATTGTGCAAAACTGCAAACAACGTATATGAAATTAAACCATATGGCGTAGTTTTTTTTCCCACCGGTCTCTCTATCGTCCCTACAATTCTATGTTCAAGGTTTTTTTTTTCTTATAATTATTTAAGTTGGTTGTATTCCCTGTTACATAGCATGTTGATTTCAATTATTTTATTTTATTTTATTGTGCACTCTATGTTAAATCCTGGCATTCTTGCCGGAAAGGCGGATAGAGATTCACGGAGGTTTCTTGGTCATGAGGAGGTGTTGAGATATCTAGCGTACTTTACTCATAATCCTGGTTTAAACAGAGCGGTGTTGGTTCTACCAGGTTGTAGTCTTGATAGGGAGTTCTGCGAGCGCTGTCGATATATGATAACTTGTGGCTCCATCCAATGGTAAAACCACTCACCTAGGGTAAGAAATAGGTGGCCATCATTAGAAAAAGTTCGTTGATGGCATTGTTTGTCCCTGATGGCGGGGATTAGTATTTACTTAAGTTGTGGAAACTAGATCAGTAAATTAATGTATGACAATCAAAAGCAATCCTGCTAAAATTACTACGCATCTACTAAATTCTATAGTAATCAAAGCATTCAAATAATTAATGTTTGATAGATATCTTTTTCTAGATTATACTCCGTATCTATTTATAGTTTCATTTGTTCTTGAGGTAGAGATATATTGTTGTATATATTGATTGATGGAATTACTATAGATTAAAAAAAAAACAGGGTGTATTTGTTGGTTGTAGAAATAATCTTTATCCATATAAAGATATACGAGAACATAGTGGGTACTATATTGATAATGGGTATATAATTGATGGGTGTTAATTTAGGTGAAGATTAGAGTATGTCCGGCTTAAAAAGGTTAACTACAATCCTCAACAAATGTAAGACCGTCTAACGGTTAGACCACTTTTTTGGTACTAACTAAACTAGTGTAAAACATAACTAAAAGTAATAAAATCATAACTAATTGAATAACAAAATAGTTAAGGTATAAAGATAAATAGTTAAATTTATGAGTCGAATAGTTATTATTTTTGAACAAACTTATTATTAACTAAAACTCATAAAATCTTAACTAATCAGTTTCATTGTTTAACTAATTGGTTTAGTGCTTAACTAATTAGTTCGGTTGCATAACTAATTGGTTTCGTTGCTTAACTAATTGAATTTCATACTTAACTAATTGGTTTCAGTGGTTAACTAATTAGTTGTCCCGGTATATAAAAGTGGTCTAACCGTTAGACCGTCTTTCCTAAAAGTTTGTAAATAATTAATGAGAAGAAATATTCGATACGAAAGAAAACCGTTATACATAAACCCCATTATCTAATTTTTATAAGTTAGTATATGTTCTTCTATTTTAATAAAATACTAATTAAAGTTCTAGATTTTATTTCTTAAATTGTCAATCCATTTATGAAGAAATATTATGCATCTCAAATAAAATTAAGAATGACATGGAAGTTTAAAGTGAATAAAACGCTTAAAGGATAAACACAATCTTTTATGGAAAAAAAGATAAATGAGTAAAAGAAAATAGAAATTACTCATAGAAAATTAAGTAGATAATAACTGGCACAAAAAAATGTGTTACTCCACTCTAAACAATATTTTAAAATCATGGCAAATTAAAAAATAAAGAACAACGCACGGCCTTATGTTAAAATACGGATTTTAAGAAAAATGGAATATAGTACATGGAAAAATGGAATAAAATACATGGGTTTTCAATACATTTTTAATTAATATAAAAAATGTAATCCGTGCATCGCACGGGCTTTAAATCTAGTTTCAATTAAAACAATTTCTTTGCGGGTGGATTACAAGACTTTTCGCATCTTTTTTTTTCCCTAAACTTAATTTATTTTAATGAGTATCATAGTATGTGTATCTCTTATTTTTCAAAATACGTATAAGTTTTTTTCAAATACAATATACAATTTCAAAATACACAAAACGTTTCATAAAGGTCGATCTACGATAATATATTGTGTGGGGCCCAAAAGATGAAGGTTATCCGCATTGTGTGGGGCCCAAAAGATGAAGGTTATCCGCACTTTTCTGTTTTTTTAGTTATCCGTATTGATGTTATTAGTTTTTTTTATTGTAGTTATAAGTTACCTTATTTTCAAGAAAAGTGTACAAGATTGTACATGGTGCGTTTCAATCCCCACATAGCCTATATTACACTTGTGTATTGGTTTATTCTCATTGTTGGTATTGTGTTGATAATAGTCATAACTTGTAACAATCATATTACTCTTGATCAGGGTCACTTCATTGTTTTTTAGAGTCACATTTTTCATTGTTTATGGTTACATTTATCCTTTTAGTCCTCGAATAAGGTCACTTATATCTTTGGTCGGATTCACTTTTATTTTTGGTCCGAGTCACTTTTTATTTTGAATGAGTTCTATTTTTCATGTTTTACGCGCTAAATTGAATATACATCAAAATATTGTAGATCGGGGGTGCACGATTTTTTTTATTTTAGACAAAATAAGTTCAGATAATTAAATTGAAGTACATATCTCTAACTCTACATGCAGAAAATTTATAAAAAACAATAATTTAAAAAATATATATTGAAATAAATCTAACAAGACTTCACATAACTATAATATATTATATATATATATATATATATATATATATATATATATATATATATATATATATATATATATATATATATATATATATATATATATATAAAGGAGGCATATTTGCTGAAATATTAGAGCACCACCTAGGATTACTATTGGTTTCAGCCAATGAAAAATAAGATTTCTAATTTATTTTTGAATTAAAAAAATCAACTGCCACGTAGATAATTAATTAGGTGCCACATAGATAATATAATTAATTAATTACTAATATATACAACTCCATCCAAAATCAAACACTCTAAAAATTAAAAATTAAATCTAAAATAAAATTCATCCAAAACCAAACACTAATCTATAATAAAATTCAAACCAAAATCAAACACTAATCCAATATTAGAGCGCCACGTAGGAAATCTAATGGTTTCGGCCAATGAAAAATAAGATTTTAAAATTATTTTTTAATTAAATTAATTACTAATATTACGCGTATACAATTTCATCCAAAATCAAATACTCTAATAATTATAAAAAAAATCTAAAATGATATTTAATCCAAAATCAAAAAACTAATCTAATATAATATACTACGTATAAAATATAGCAGTTAGTATATCTAGGAATTTTATTTTAACTTAACAATTAAATAAAATCCGTGCATCGCACGGGCTAAAATCTAGTATAGTACAATGATGATGAAAAAGTGTAATACAGTACTCCCTCCGTCTCTTTTTGTTCTTTACGTTTTCCTTGTTGGGTGTTTCAAAATGTTCTTTATATTTCCTTTTATATTATCACATAAATGCCTTAATATTCTATCAAAATCTGTGTCTACTAATTATTTTAACCAATTAAATTCATTGAGTCATTTAATCTCACACACTTTTCCATTGGGATATTAAATCTTTTTCATATTCCCAATATCAAAAATTTGATAAAAGTGAAAACATTATAAATAAACGTAATTTATCTTGTTTAAATAAAAAATAGAGGAATCTCACACACATTAATTAATCGTTAAAACGCGTGAAAAATATCAATCGTAAAGAACAAAAAGAGACGAAGGGAGTACATGTAAAAAGGAATAAAGTACATGAAGAAGAGAAAATAATACATGTTAAAAGGAATAAAGTACTCTCTCCATTTTTGTTTTTTTTACGTTTGGAATTTTGCACGTTTATTAACGTATAATAAAGATTCTTTTTATTTTTATTCTCTGGTCCCAAATGAGGGTAACATGAAAAAAAATTGTGTTCAAATAAAGAAACATGACTATAATTATGGGACTTCCGATTTGAAAAACATGAATATAATTTTGGAACGGATAGAGTAATATTTTAAATTTCCAAAAAAAATATTAAGGGATAATCTATTAGAAACAAAGGGGGGTGATAAGTGATAACAGAAAGAAAGGGGATAAAGAAAGACTGAAAAGTCAGAAAACCTAGTTTCACGAGGTTGTGAAGCAAAGGCCACGGAAAGCAAGTTGTGTGTGAAGACGCCACCAAAACAACTAAACAAAGGTGGAAACTAATCTACGTGTAGCACGTTAATACATCTTGTTTATGAGTCTATGACTCATCATCTTATCATTCAAATCTGAGTCGGTATCAACAATTTATGTCTTTATTTTTTTTGTTAAGGAAAAAATACTCCGTTATTAAATCGAGTTATTTCCTTTATGTTGTCTAAATAGTGACTTATACTCCTCAATCCCCTTTTTATTGTTTCATAGAAGAAAGTTTATTTTATTGATAAATAATGAATATCTATACTTAGACCTGTCAAAACTCGACCTGACCCGAAAATCGATCCGAATCCAACTCGAAAAAAGTGGGTCTTGAACAAGATTTCTCAATCTGTAACCCGTTTTTATCCGAACCCGAACAATCCGAAATTTTCGGGTCCAAAACGGGTCGGGTTCGGTATGACCCGTCGGGTTTAGTGATAAAATGAAATTATTCAACCCGTGGGTCAATTTGAACCCGTAAAAAAGGCATATAATAGTAAAAAGTGCGTAATAAAAAAAGGCGTAATAAAAGCTCTCAACCCGTTGGGTCAACCCGAACCCGAACACTCTGGGTCTTAAACAAGCATTTGTCAACCCGAACCTGAAACTGACCAACTCGTTAGAACCCGAACCCGAAGTTGACCGACACTGACCCGACCCGTTTGACAGGTCTATCTATACTATTATTAAAACTCAATGGCATTTTATGCTATTCCGCTACATGTCGTCAATGGTGGCAAGTGACATGGCACCAAGTCATAGTCACATTGACATAATATTTTCTTACAAAAACTTGAATAAATGCAAACGCCAATGCTTGAACCCATGACCTCATGTTAATGAGCTAGAACTTGAACCACTAATCCAATTACACAACTTATGATAATTAAGCAATTCAAAATATATAACTTATGTTTATTAATACCCTGTATTAAAAGTTTAATGTCTATCATAATTATACATTTTAATAATTTTTTATGAAACTAAACTAAACTTACATTTATTCATTTATATATTCATTTAGGTTCATTTACAATTACGTTTCTTAGCAGGCCAATTCATTTACTTGAGCTATAAAAAAAAGTAATTGCAATTTACACATAGGAAACGATTACTCCCTACTCTATTTTTAATTTAAAATTAGTTTACTAAAGATATTTAACCAAAATTTATATTGAATCACCCTTACATAAATAAATTATAAAAATAAATTATAAAAAAATATTTATCTCATATTATATGTAAGTATTTAAATATCAAAATATTGTAATTATTTTTATTTAACTCAAATTTTATTAAGATTAATTCTCAAATAACGTACAATCACCAGGGCATTGCCCGGGTGGCAATAACTAGTTAGATATTAAATTAGTCTATAAAGAGAGAAAGAGAACAAGTGGAAAAAGTTATCAAAAAGCATGAATAAAACATAAATAAGAAAAGTCACTTAAGGGGTTAAAGAGAGAGAAAATATAAGAGCTAACTTTTAGGTGAAAAATGAGAGGATCTTAATTAGAGTTTATAAGATAAAATCATAAAATAAGAGTTACTGCCACATAATTTTTTTGCATATAAATAAAATTTTAAAAAATAGGTCAAAGAGAATAAGAGAAATTGTTAAGAGTTAGTCCATCTCCACAACTTTTTAGAAGATACTCTTATTTTGAGTTGGGGCTTAGATGTCATATGAGAGAGATTAAGAGTTTCCTAAATAAAAGTCTCCCCTTATTGTTCTCCATGAGAGGCTCATACTCTTAAGGAGATAGAAAAATTAAGAGTTAACTCTTAATTAAGTGAGAAATGAGAGACTTTTAATTAGAGTTTGCAAGAGAAAATTTTGAAATAAGAAACTCTTATTTTGGTGACCCTTAATCTCTCTTCTATGTCACCTAAGCACCAACTCGAATTAAGAGTCTCTTCCTAAAAATCGTGGAAATAGACTAACTCTTAACACTACTCCCTCCGTTTCTTTTTGTTCTTTAATTTTTCCTTTTTGGTTGTTTCTCAATGTTTGTTACGTGGGAGAATCTTTCCTTTTATAAACTTATTAAACTATCAATTTTTGTGTCATATTTTAATTTTAATTGGTCCAATTTTTGAAACTCATTAAATTTCTTTACAATCTCCCAAGTATGTTAAGTTCTCAATCTTTGTGTTTTTTCATTATTGGTTCATTTTGATAAATAAAACAATTTTATTGGTTGTTGTAATGATTAGTGGATTGAGGTTTTACTTGGGTTTATTTTTTTAATAAAAAAGAAAAAAATCTTTATTATACGTTAATAAACGTGCAAAAATCCAAACGTAACAAACATAAAGAAACGGAGGGAGTAGCTCTTATTCTCTTTCTCCCTTTTTTTCATGCAAAAAAATGATGTAGCATTATCTCTTATCTGTAAGAGCTGGCTCTTGTTTCAAAAATTTATCTTACAAACACTAATTAAGAGTCTTTCATTGCCCACATAAGAACTAACTATTTTTTTTTCTTTTTTTTTTCTCCCCTTAAGAGCCACTTAAGAGATTCCCCTTATTCATGCTCTAAGTACAAAAAACAAAGAGGGCAAGAGAGCATAAGAGCTAGTGTTACGAGTTAGTCAATTTCCACAAATTTTAAGAGGAAACTCATATTTGGAGTTGGGGCATAGGTGTCATATGAGAGAGATTTAGAGTTCCTAAATAAGTGTCTTGCCTTATTATTGCTCTAAAAATATGGTGTAATCACAAAGAGACGTTATAAAAAGAAATATGGGGCGAACAAAGAGGGGCAAACAAAGTAATTATCGGCCTTTCCGTCACTTTCTATCTTCCAATTATTTTGATCCATCTTCTTAAACATTGTTTTTAGTAGAATTTTTTTTTACCAATAGAAAAATAAATAGGATAAACGAAGAGATGACTTATTAACGGCTGGAAAAAAATTGTTCATGGAATGAGAGAAAATAAAAAAAAACACCCATGATGTCATGGGAATTTCTTTAGATCGAAAAAAGTTTAAAAGCAAATAATATAGGCTTCTTTGGCATGGTTGTTGTCCGGTGATTGTTTTACTTGATTTTTTTGAGTGGTTATTTGTGTTGGTTTTTATATTAGATATATTTACCGTAGATTTTATAAAAATGTGTTTAATAATTTGGATGCTAATTACTTGACTACTAGTTTTTTCATAAAATTAAATTAAAAAAAACAACCAATATAAAAAAAGCTACTCTTACTAACTTTTAAATTTTTGTTTTCAAAAAACCGTTTTTTAGACAAGGACCAACTTACTCCATACCATATATTTGTATTGTTGTTTGACCACATTAAAAAATAAATCAAAATCCGCTAAAAAATACTAAATAAAAAATGAATTACTCTTCAACAAAGGACCCATAATAGGCTACCACCGCGTAAATAGTGGAGTGTGTGTGGCGAGGCGGTTATCTAATACAGTCAACAAATCTACAAAATAGGGAAAAAATGAAGTTCAATTAATGTAAAAACAAGTACTCCGTATCATTCTATTAAAAAAAGTACCATTTCTTTTGAAAAAGTACCATTCAATTGTTTTTTCTGTTTTTCCTATTTTATCTTTTACTATGATACTTCCTCTGTTCATAAATACTCGCAACGTTGGTAACTTTACACTATTCATATATTCAACTTTGACTATTGTTGGTGATTTATATGTCAAATAAAACATAATCTTGTTAGATTTGTCTCAATACGTATTTTCAAAATACTACTCCCTACATTCATTTTTGTTCTTCCCGTTTCTATTTCGGGCGTTCCTATATGTTCTTCCCATTTCCTTTTTTAGACATACCTTTTTACCATAAAATTCTCCACCATCCCTTATTTAATTCATTCACATTTCCCTATTCACCCACCCAACCCCACTTTTATGATTTTTTATTACTTTATTAAAAATATCTTCTCTCTCCTTCATTTCTTTATTACTTTCCTTTACTACTTTATTACTTTCTCTTACATTCAATCATTACTCTTACACCCAATCATTACAAGATTCCAGTTTCTTAATTTCCACACCATTTTCCAAACGGGAAGAACATAAAGGAACAGAGGGAGTACTTTTTATAATTTTTGCTTGAAGAGAATTTAAGATATTCACAATCTAAATTGTGCATTGACATGCGTGAAATTGACAAAAGTTGCGAATATTAATGAACAGAGAAAGTATGTATTTGTAAACGGATATCAAATACTCCCTCCGTCCCGAAATACTCGCAACGGTTTGACTGGACACGCTTGCCAATGCACAACTTTGACCATCAATATATTCAATTATGCATTATAAAAACTAATAAAATATTAATATTTTAAAAATATATATTAAGATGAAGCCAACAATATATTATAGGCTAACACTTATTTTTATATATTATAAATAAAATAGGATCAACGCAAATAATGTGAATAGTGCAAAAAGTCAAACCGTCGCGAATATTCTGAAACGGAGGGAGTATCAAATACAGTATGCAAAAATACTTTCCACCGAGTGCGTGAGTTCATCCATATGGTTTTGGTTAGAGGGGGCACTTCTTTCAATAATACAGAGTAGTACGAGTGTTATTATTAAATAAATAAAAGTAAGAAAATATAATTAAAAGGATAATTCACAAAGAAAAGAAATAAAAAAGAATAAGATCCACTGTTGAGCTGAGGTGAAGGCATGAATAAGACCATGGCCTCAAACGTCGGCTTTTGTCACATCTATCCCACATCACCATCGCCCCCGCTCTAGGTGGGCCCAACCCCCCCTCTAAAGATGCTGCTGTCACGTGAAAACGCTGCTCTCTCTACAATATCATTTACGGAGTACTTTTTTTTCGTTTTACCGCCCTACCGACGATAACATTATGGAAAATTTTCATATACGGAGACGGAGTTATTACTCCCTCCGTGGCTCCGGTTCGTTTTATTCACTTCAGTTGCATGTAGATTCAATTGTATATTACATTCACAAATAGATTCAATTGTATATTACCTTCACAAATAGCAGGCCCGTCTCCGATAATTTAGAGGCCCTATGCTAAAATACAGATTTTGGACCCCGTTAAATTTTTTACGGGCAATTATTTAATGTAATACACATAATTATTATATTAATATTATTTTTTATATAATAAAATATAAAGTCAAATTTCCCTCAGTAAATTGTTTATGCTCCATCGGCTTAAGAACTTGCTATTCGTTTATGTGTGTTCATTTAATACTATTTTGTATGCCTACTGGATATTGATATATTTGTATTTTAGTTTTTGTTGTGCTTGATTTCATCTTGCTTAAGTAACTCACGTGCATCAATTCTTTGCTTTGATTCAGCGTAAAAGTCGATGGTTCAAGGAGGATGATCGTTGCAACAAATTATACGGAGTAGCATTGATTATAATAAATGGTAATTGTAATTTCAATAACCTTAATAATTTTTACATAAAAATAATCTTTTTGGGTGCAACCACGAAAGAAATTTGTAATAGTTATGATAATTATTATTAAGTGTATAATAGAGTTCTATTTGCATTAAACCTATATTTTTTTTCCAATTATAAATTATTTTATACCCATATCTAGGGGTGTGCAAAAATTGGTCCGTACCGAAAAAATGGACCGGACCGGACCGACCCCCAGACCGGACCAGACCGGACCGAAGACAATCGGTCCGGTCATCGGGTCGAGAAATATCAATTTCCGGTCTTCGGTCCGGTCCGGTCTGGTCCGGTCCAAAACCCGATTTTGGACCGGACCGATTTTTCTTAATAAAATATAATATAAAATACTTAAAAAGTTAATTCTCTCCTTTAATATGTTGTAAATATTATTATATTGTGATATGTTTTATTTTAGCTTCCAAAAAAGGCCTTAAAAAATTGATTTTTTTTATATATTTTTTCTTTTTTACCTTAATTTTTAGAAAAATAAAAAATATATAGAAAAAGGTCTACAACCGGTCCAAATCGGTCCGGTCCGGGTTTTGAACCGATTTTATCGGTCCGGTCCGGGTTCGGTCCAAGCATAATCGGTCCGGTCTTTGGGTCTCAAATTATCAAATTTCGGTCTTCGGTCCGGTCCGAGTCGGTCCGGTCCGGTCCGGGTTTGGACCGATGAACACCCCTACCCATATCTAACCATCAACATAACAGTTTTCAAAAAAAGTATAGCTTAAATAAATAAGGGTTTTTCATATTTTTTATTAATTAAAAAAAATGATTTGCCGTGTAATTAGCATGCTGGTAGTTAGATAGATTGTTTTGATTTTGTTAATATGTTGGTAGATCTTAATAAAAAGGTAATTATGGTAGTTAGGATAGATTTATCTATCCAAAATTATAGGATGGATGATCTCCATCAAAAAAAATTATAGGGTTTAGTTTACAAATTTGAACGACTTATTAATTTATGAGTAGATAATTATTGTAACGGGCTTCAAAATAAAGTGTGAGAGTAAATTATTCATTTAATTTGCATTTGTAGTTTGATTAAAAAATTGGTGTAATCTTAATGGCCAATTCAGAATTTCGCCATGATACGGATTGTCGATTTCGCCATTTTTTTGAATCTACCCAAGATGATGGAACTCCAGTTGACGAATATGTAGTTTTCATTACAAACCCATGCATTGCACGGGCTTCAATACTAGTCTACATATAATTTGATGTACCTTATAATTTGAAATTCTCGACAGTTTTACGATCTACTCCCTCCGTCTTTTAATACTCGCAACGTTTGTTAGTTTCACGCATGCCAATGCACAACTTTGGTCATTTATATCTTAAATTCTCTTTATGCAAAAATTATAAAAAGTTGATATTTTGAAAATACACATTGAGACGAATCTAACAAGATCCTACATGACTATGTTTTATCTTATACAAAAAATACTACAAATAGTCAAAGTAGATTATATGAATAGTGGCAAAAGTCCAAACGTTACGAGTATTAAAAGACGGAGGAAGTATATAAATAGTACTCCGTAGGTAGGTAGTACTGCGTACAAAGAGGATTAGCACAAGGATACTCTGAAGATAGTGCTTTTATAGTTTGGGCTACAATCCTCGCCAAGGATACTTGAAGGATGAGGATTTTGATTGTTATCGTACTCCCTCCGTCTCTAGATGATCGTCAATTAACTTTTTAAGGTCTCTAATACACGACTTAAAATATTAATATTTTCAATTCTATACATGTAAAATTTATAAAAAAAAATGATATTCCAAAAATATATATTGAAACGAATCTAATAAAACTCTACATGACTATACTGTTTTTTTATAGGTCAAAGCGAATTTGTAGTCAAATTCTTTAAAATTTATTCCAAAATATTACAATATGACAATCTTTTAGGGACGGAGGGAAAATTTTAACTTCGTTAAGGGGAAAAGCAAAATTAGGATTCTTGGTGCGTACGGAGTATAAGTTGGAGTTGAACGAATATTTTTTTGGTATTTTTCATACTTGATTTAAAATTAAATTAAATTAGGTAAGATAGAGTGTCATATCACGTCTAAGTTGTGTACGGGTTAACATGCTACACATTTTAAGAGTAGGGGATGTTAAGGAAAATGCTCTTTTAAAGTGCCTATAATAAGAGTTGAACCCCCAATCTTTTGATGGAAAGATGTAAATTAGGGTCAAAAACGTTGTTTGGTTTTTCCTACATGAATTAGAGGCTTAATACGGAGTAAGCGAAAGAACTTATCATTTTTTCATGAAAAAGGAGCGCGGCACATGTGTAGGCAAGTGAGAAAATGTTTTTTTTTTACACTGGCAAAAGAAAACCAGCTAAAAACTATTCAGAAACGATAGTCCTTCCTTTCTACATTTATTGGCGATCATGTGAGCTTTTTCCACCTTGATCCTGTCCGTTTTAATGATCGTACAAACGTTGAAAGTAGAAGCGATTGACTTGACCTTATGTGCGTCTTATGTGATGTAGGTATCATGTCTTGATCTATGCTTCGGCGCTGTCACCAAATTCACAGAGTCGGTGAACACTATAATATCCTGGATATGATGATCTTTAGCCCATTTAAGACCGCAGGGGCAAGCTCGGGCTTCCGCTTGTATGGTTGATGTTGTTCTGCCATAGTCCCCACCTCCTTACTGATAATGGTTTTGATCTCCATGCTTGAACACCCATCCCCACCTTGCTCTCTTAGATTTCTTCTCCCACGATCCATCCACCTGCAAAACAGAGTTAGTCATTTTTATTTTGTTCTCCCTGGCAAACTGGACTAGATAGAACCCCGACGGAGTTTGAGGGTCACTACTCCTTTGCTCTAGATTTCTAGCAATAGAGGTGGGGATTTGTTGAAACACCTGAAGTTGTTTTATCCCCTCATTAACTTGAGTAATAACCATTCTTGCATGTCCTCCCACTGCTCTAAACACTCTAGCATTTTTTGTTGTCCAAAGACCCTAAAGCATTCCCTCAATTTTTTTTAAATCCTTAATAAGTGTACCGTCCTTGTTACGAAAGAACAGGATATAGGTTTGAACCCAAGTACCAAAATCCAAGGGCTCAATGCTTTCAGTTTGAACTTGTAGTGCACTGACTCCCACACAAGTCTCGCAACGCTACATATTCTAAATACATGATCCAAATTCTCATTAAAAATACCACAATAGCCACAATGATTATCTACCTCAACCCTCTCCTCGAGAGATTAGCATTAACTGCTAACCCATTATGCATCAACCCCCACATAAAAACTTTCCATTTAGAGATGATATTCATTCTCCAGATTTTCTGCATAACTTTCCCTACTAATTCACTTGCCCAAGTGAGAAAATGTTAGGAAGTTGAGTACTGGAGTACTTATTACCCTATACTACCCTTTATGTCCCATTTTTATTGTCGTGTTTGATAAATCCTACTGGTACTAAGAAAAGTGTTATATTATATACTACCTCCGTCTCGTTTTGTTATTTACGTTTGATATTTTACACGCGTTTTACAGGCTAATTAATGTGCATTGAGATTCCTCTATTTTTTATTTAAATAAGACAAATTACGTTTATTTATAATGTTTTTACATTTAACAAAATTCTGATGTTGGAAAAATAAGAAAAATTTAGTGTCCTGCTGGAAAAGTGTGAGAGATTAAAAATGACTCAATTAATTTAATTGGTTAAATAATCATTGGACACAAATTTTGATAGAATATTAAATCATTTATGTGATAATATAAAAGAAAATGTAAATAATATTTTGAGACAACAAAAAAGAAAAACGTAAAGAACAAAAAGCGAGGAGGAGTACATGGGTAACTAATTTGCATTCAGTAAATTGGACAATCTTTTAAGAACATTTAGTAATTAAGAACGGACCAAGATGATGAATAAAGTAAATAAAAAGAGACAGATAAATTCATAGTCCACACCCCCTCTTTCCCTTTATGTTTATTTGCCATTTTAGGACATCACTAAAAAAAATTGTTCCATGATCATAAAAATTCATAATACCTTAATTTAAGCTCACATAAATGTATTTGATGAATCACTTTTGTTTCTTCTCCTATTTACAGTAACTAATTCTTAATAAAATACTATTAAATCATGAGACGAATAATTAGAGACCAAGAGCACTCGCTAATCGTTATCGAGATGGTTGAGTACTCCGTATTGAGTTATAGACTGACCCTATTGTTGTTGTGCAAATGAAAAAGGGGTCCAGGTACGGCTTTAAATAAACAGAGCACGAAGATTTGCCAGTAATCCACATGTAATCTTCTTTTACATTGACTAATAAACTTACATTTAGCTTTAACCTAAAGTATGAAGTATTTTATTTTATTTTTAATTATTATTATAACTATTATTAGGCATGATTGATTTGATATTGGCAGAATGGGGACAACCACCAAATATTAAATTATTTTAATTTAAGAAAATCTAAATAGAGTAGGCAAATAGGCTCACTTTTCGAAGCATCTCTACCCCAAATATGTCACGGTCCAGGGGTGATGAGATGCACCCAAAGTGTGGCATTAAATATTCCCCCTTTCCTTTTTACCTTTTCTTTTTTGCACTCCAATTTGACCAGAAAACACCCCTTACCCCACGGTCCCCACTGGGCCCCACTCTATCTCTCCCCCTTCTATATAATCCTCCTCCTCTCCCACCTTCTCTTTCCTCATATCATACCCTTTCTCTCTCTACTATCTTACCACTACTTGTGTTTCTCTCTCTAAACCAAAAAAAAACTCTTAAGTGCTTGTTAATTTACTCTATTACCCCCCTCTTGGCTTTCTCTCTCTTCAACAAAGAAAAAGAAAATGGAGTCAATTTCTTCTTCACTGCCCAAAAGGCAAAGGGAAGAAGAGGATGAAGAAGTCTTTAAACGTCAAAAGTCTTACAAAGACATAATTACCCTTCTTGAAGAAGAGGAAGATGACCCAAACGAGGACTTATCTTCCTTGATCTCCACCCTTCAGGAAGAGATCTCTTCGTCTTCCTCTACCTCCTCCCCGTCTCAGCATGGGCTTGGCCCGGTTCATGACCCGGCTAATTCAGGCCCGTATGAGATTGACCAGGAGAACCCGTCGGTGGGTTCCGGGTCAGGGGAGGATGAGACGGAAAACGTCATGAGGCACCTCCTTGAAGCCTCCGACGATGAGCTGGGGTTGCCTAATACGACTACCACTACTAACAGTTTTTCGTCGGATAGTTTTGACGAGGTGGTTGACGGACAGTTTGACGGTGGAGATTTTTTCTACCCCGTCGTTGGCGGTGAAGGGCTTTGGGAGTTTGAAGACCGTGAAGCTGCTAACTATTACAGCTTGTTGCAGTCTACTGAAATTTTTATGTAGCGGTTCGGTCCTCGTAGTCCCCCTCAATTTGCAAAGAGGTCCTTTTTGTTGAGGGGTTAGGAGGTAAAAAAAGGAAAAGTCTAGGGGTTTGAAGGGGAAAAAAAAGAAGAGACAAGGAGTAGTGAAAAGAAAAAAAAAGAAAAAAGAAAGAAAGAAAGAAAAAGTTAGAGGAGGATTAAAGAGAAAATGAAAAGCCGTTTTTGGGTTATTTTCATTTTGGTCCCTCGTCTCTTCTTTGTAAATTGTTATACTACCCCTTTTTGTTTAGTGGAAATTTAAAAAGTAGGATGACAAATTATTTGACTTTTTATTTGTGTCTACTATATTTAATTTTTTGTCATTCGGACGGGTTTTCATTACCTAATCTAATCTAATTTACTTAATTATTGCAAGTTTACCCCTTAATCTATATTGAGTAATTACATTGGTGACCTTAGTTTTGCAAACTACTTCGTCCGTTCTTATTTATATGATACAATTGAGTTTTGGACGCTATTCACAGTTTCATTTTGACTTACTTTTGTGATTTATACATAAGTGCACAACCTTAATAAAGGAAAATATTTTGGTAACTACGTACTCCCCTGTTCTTGAATATAGTTGAATCTCTATAAAATTTAACACTTTTATTTGGGAGTAAACAACTGGGTAACGAGATATTTATAAGAGTATAATAGGGATAAATGTTGGACAAATAAGAAAATAATCTAAAAAGTACTACTCCTTTCGTACCTTAATACTCGATCCATTTTGACTTTTTATATTATTTTCATAGTTCACTTGGACCCTATTTTATTTCTAATATATGAAAATAAATGTTTTTATATAATATATTGTTTGTTTCATCTTAATATATATTTTCAAAATATTAACATTTTTATAAGTTTTTCATAATATGTAGTTAAAGAAATTGGTTGTCAAAGTTGTGCATTGGTAAGCGTGTCCGATAAAAACTGGTCAAATATTAAGGGACAGGGGTAGTATTAAAAAAGAATAACTTGTTACAGAAAGGGGATGAACATTGAAGAACGGATGGATTAGACGATTTTAAACACCATATATTTCACTTTTACTTTTTGACAAATAATTACTCTGTATATGATTGTTACCTCCTGTTGCCACTTCTAATATTCTCTCCGTCTTTGCCACTTCTAATATTCTCTCCGTCTTTAAAGGGTTAAACAAACAAAGTGTATCGTTATTCGACGTCCTCATACGTTAAAAAATACCGCGTATTTGGCTTGAAAGGACATTTTTGCCCCTTATAAAATCTCCTTCACCTCCTTCACCATCTCACGATCACCACCACTTCCTTCACCATCTCACGAATACCACCTGTTACTCACCACCACACACCATCAGCACCACCGCACAACACCACGCACCACACCACTGGGTTCATATTTTTTTAAAAAAAAAAAAAATTCGTAAAAGTTTATATAAATTCCATTTTATTTAATTTTGAATTCTTTGAAAATTATGAAAATTTTTAAAATCTGTTTTTTTTTAAAAAAAAGGAATAATTGACTGGAAAAATCACAACTTTGAACGTTTTACTTTTATTAATCCCAACTATGGTTTTTTTTTTAATAATCCAAACTTTTACCCCTAATGACTTTTAACAATCCCAAAAACCGGTAACCTGTTAAAATGGTAAACACTTGCAAATTTGGACTCGGGCTTTTAGTTTCTCTCTAAAAAATTTGGTACACGTCATTCATTCAATATCCATTCACCCAAAGTTAAACCCTTTTTGTTTTTCATCTGCTGTAAAATAAAATAAAAACAAAAATCAAACACCTTCCATGCTCATATGTTTAACCTTAGATTAATTTGACAATTTTTTGATTGTAAAAGGAGGTTCATTTTGACATTTTTGTTTTTACTTTGTGTTATTTGTTTAATTTGGCAGGTCAATAAACTTAAATCATACTACATCATCTTCATCGTGCTTCATTTGGTAACCACCATTTCTGCTATGGTTGTATCCCTTTCAAATAACTGAAATCAAAGGTCATCAACCTTGTTACTACTATTAAGTTACTGGTAGTAACCCATTTAAATAAATTGAACTCTGTATCCTTTAAAAAAAAAACCCAAAGGAATACATCTCCTTGAACCCGAAAATGACCCGGTGGATCTAACATATGAGGTTTACTTCGTTCAGCTATTAAATGTCACATTAAAATATGAGGTTTGAAAACATTTAAAATTTTGGGTGGAGAATCAAAGAAAATGACGAAATGAGAAACAAGGGTTATAAGGAGATTTATTAAGGAAAATAAATAAGGGGGAATAAATGCATTTAAAGAAAAAAAAAACTAACTCTCTTTTTGCCATGTCAGCGCCACGCCATACATTACCTGCTACAGTAAGTAACTTACCTGCTAGGCCCGTTAAAAGTCAATAGGTGTAAAAGTTCGGATTATTAAAAAAAAACTTATAGTTGGGATTATTAAAAGCAAACCACCTAAAGTTGGGATAATTCTGGTCAATTAATCCAAAAAAAAATCTTTTAAAATATTTAGATGTTTTACAAAATAAAATTAGTTGCTAATTTTTTTTAAATGCAAATAGTAATAAAAAAATTCAAAAAAATATTTTTTTAAAAAATAGAGAATGCCGCCCAAGAATGGCGAAATATACCGTGGTTGTGCCGCTCTGGAATAGCGGTGGCGGTCATGGTTCATCCGCCCAAGATCTGCGGTTGAACCATGGTCGCCACCACTTTTCAGGGGCGGCACAACCATGGCCCTTCTCGCCATTTCTGGGTGGCACAAAGAATTAAAAAAAAAATTAAATACTTACCAATCGCAGCCGCGACGCAGGTGGGGGTTGGACGGCAACGCCATTTCGATCTCTTCGACAAAGGGGAGGGAGTAGCAGCGGGGAAGGGGAGGGAGCAGCAGCGGCGTTTGGTTGGTTGAGCATCAACGACGTTCGGTGGGTGGAGCATTAGCGACAGCGGCTCGTTGTTTGAGTGGGTGGAGCAGCGGCGCTACGGCGGGCCGCTGGAACAAGGGCGGAGCCTGGGACGGCGGCGCGGGCACAGGGGGGCTCAACGGTGGTGGTGATTGAGGTGTGGTGCAGTGTGTGCAATGGTGGTGGTGATTGACGGAGGTAAGGGTGGAAGGGTTGAGGGAGGGGGGAAGGGGGAAGGGAAGGGAAGGGAGGGGTAATATTGTACTTTCATCATTAAAATGATGGTGTTTTTAGCGGAATAGGATGTCGTTTAAAAACCCCCTAAACAAATGCTTTTATTTACGAAGTACTCTGGATATCTATACCTAGTCTATATCTAGGAAAACCACATTTGATTAGATGACATGTGTCAACACATTTGATTAAATGACATGTGTCATGCATTCTTTCCTCTATCAATTTGGTTATTTTATTTTATTTTTCTTTTGTTGTTTGATATATTATACAACTTCAATCGTCTCTTTCACTCCATCTTCCTCATACAACATCAATTCCCGAATCTATTCATTCAACATTTTCCCCTCCATCTTCCCGATTAACACTCAATTTTATAAACTATTTAATTTATGTATTCTTTCAACTTTAAAAATATACCTTTATTTAAATCATATATTCTTTCTAAAATCACAAAGCTCAATAAAATTAGAACTTTAAAAAATAGATTAAATAACCATTATACAATCGCCCGTTCTTTGAACTGGTTCAAAAGCTAGTTATTAAGAATTGATTAGATTTTATTATATTTATTTTTGTAAAATAACATCAAAAAAAATTCTCCCTACTGTATTCCAATAAAATTAACTTTATTTGCTTCACATTCTAATTTTAATTACAACATGCTCCAAATCCATGATCTTATGATGTTTCAATTTGAAATTTTCATATTATCTACTACCTCGGTTTCGAAATAATAGGGGCATTTTGACTTTTGACACTATTCGCAAATTTCAATTTGATCATCATTTGTGATTTATGGATAAGGAAAAATATAATCGTGTGGGATCTTGTTTGATTCGAATCGATATGTACTTTCGCATATATTAATGACTAAACATTGACATTTTAAGTGTGAAAAGGTAAATTATTCCCATTATTTTCAAAACAGAGAGAGTATATCGTATCTCTTATTCCATACTACTCCGTACTATACAAACAAATTGGTTTGTCAAGAAACTTGTGAGGATGCATGGGGGATTAAAAACAAGTTGATTTGTAAAATTACCGTTATTTTGAGACGGATATAAAACATAGGGCCTTTAATTTTATTTTATTTTGACTGTTTTTAGGTTCTGTTCAGTTCGACTTATTTTGGCTTATTTCAGATAAAATAAGTTTTTTTAGATAAAATAAGTTCAGATAAGTTCAGATAATATAAGTTCAACAAAAATAAGTTGTTTTCAGACATTTTCACACATAAATAAGTTTATTTCAGACAAATCAAGTTTTTTCGGATAAAATAAGTTCAGATAAATTCAGATAATATAAGTTCAGTCAAAATAAGTGCAATAGAATAAAGCCTTAATATTTAATTACATCAATGTATAAGGGGTGAAAAGTTAATTATGCCAGCATATACTTGTTAGCGGATCCTACTACATGTACACCTAGTGTACAAGGTATATTGTACACCATGATTTTCTATTGGTTGAAATGTCATATTTATTGACTTTCATTCACATTTTTTAGTGAATTTGATGATGTGTCAACAAATTAATGGTGATTTACAAGAGAATCTTGTACACTAGCTAGGTGTACATGTTGCATTTTCCCTTGTTAGCCGTTAATAAATGATATAAATGGAACTGAGTTTGTGTGTAAACTTGTTAGGTAAACCAATGTCATTCCAACGGTAATTTTAGTTCACGTCTGAATTTTTTCAAAAATGTTTCACAAATTTCATAACCTTATGCTTTAAGATCTTATTTTCCTTGTAAAATCACCCTTGAATTCATTTTTTTTTCCACCATTTATTACCGTATAATAAATAAATCGTTAAATAATGCGTAATGTGTAGGAGTATATGATATGGAGTAGACCTGGTTATTGGACAGGGTAATCCAATGGATATTGGGTTAGGGTCAAGTTAATAGGGCTTTTATTGGGCAGGGCTCTTATTGGACAGGGCCTTTATTGGACAGGGTCATTATAGGGTCAAACTTATACTACAATTATTTTGAAAATTAAAATAGTAATGATACAAAAAATTACGTGTATAGCTTCGTATTTACTTGTACTTGCACATGGCTCTTTTGTTTTTCATTTTTCATTGCTCGTTTATTGACCCGCCCACTAATGACCTGCTATTGACCCGCGACCCGCTTTTGACCCGCCCATTATCGACCCGCTAAAAATGACCCTTTCAATACCCGACCCTCTTTTGACCCGCACCGATCCTGACCCGCCCCGCCCGATAACCAGGTCTAATATGGAGTAGTATAGATAGATGTTAACAGCAAGATTAGCGGAAGTCTGAACAATAATATGAGCAGTAGTTTTATTGAGTATTAACTTAAGACCTCCCATTTAAGTGGAAGAGTATGACAACAGTCTGAGCAAGATTCTTGAAATTCCAAGACTCTACTTAAGACGTTTTAAAAGTATATTCAATCTTAATTATTACGGAGTATTATTTATTCTTTTTTATTTTATTATTTTCATAAGTTTTGAGGAGTCTTGAATGAGTACGAGGGGCGAAGTGGAAAAATTAAGTAAGTCTGAAAGAGTCTCGACAAGAATCTGATTAATTGAAAATAAATAAGAATTAATAAATCGATGACGTGGAAGTCTTAGCTTATACTAGCGCTAATCTTGCTCTAAGTATCCGAAACCGCCAAACGTCTTACTCCATACCATTTAGATACGTAAAGTAATGTTACCTTCTCCCGTATGAGTATCGATGTCCAATCGTTGAGATTGGTTTGGTTGACCTCCTTAATTCGGAAGGTTAGAGATATTTTGGAAAAATACTATTTTCCTTCTAACAATTGGTAATCTAAACAAAAGGAAAACGATGTTATAGTCGTAAGAGATACCTAAAGGAGAGAACATTAAAATTAATTTTTAAAATTTTTATTTTTTCAATGAAAATGTAGCAATCACCCACCCTGTTTTAATAATATTGATTGACAAATGATTTTGTTATGATTCCGTTTTGTACAATTTTGCTAGTAATATATATTAGTCATATTCGAGTCTATTTTAAAGTGGTGTGTTTTCAATAGTAACTCAAATTTTGAACATCATATTAATATTCATTTCATGTACTTCGTATCATATAAGTTGGACCAAGTATGATAAATTTACCTTGTACATACTCTATTAAATTTTGCTTAATGGAAATTGATAGAGTCCAAACCCGCAAAATCGAAATAGTTAAAATTGATCAAGAGTACAAAACCGCAAAATGGAAATTAGGGATTTTCCGGCAGGGCACAGGAGGAAGTTTAAAGCAGTTTTTGGATTACCCATATCGACAACTGTTTGGGCCAGATGGATCATGGATCGGGTCGCAGACTGGGTCATTAACGATCATTTCTAGCATAAAAGCATGTCACTCTATAATTAGGCATAGTACTCCGTAGATAGACTTTGGGCTAATCGAAGAGGCGATTGTGGGTCCATATATGCGTCATTTACTGACATTGAGATGGGATATTTCATAGAAATATTTCATTGTACTATTCCCTGTAATGATAATTTGAAGAGTACAAAGATCTCAACCCCATAAAACATAAAGAAAAATAAACGTGCAAACCCTACCAAAGCAATGAAGGTACCACCATCATGTATAAAATGTATGATCGATGTTATTGATGTACCTGGAGGCTGGAGCTGACAATCGGTTGGATTGGGTAAAAATCAGGTCGATCAATTTAAAAACGGGTTGAGATTTTCCCAACCCAAATCAACTTGTTTAATTAAACGGGTTGAGATTTTCAATCCAATATAATCCAACCCAACTATAAACGGATTGACTTGAAGTTGACCGTATTTGACGTGAATCAAAACGTCAAATAATTATTTAATGTTGAAGGGAAAATGAGAAATAATTTTTTTTCAAATTACATTAATTCTACATATCTATATTACATACTTGCTTGAACTTAAACGGGTTATTTACGGCTTGAAAATTCCAACCCGATCCGACTCATTTAGTTAAACGGGTTGGGCTGGGTTGACCCATTTAATTAAACGGGTTGAAAATCTTGACCCAACCCTTTATTATTGGGTTGAGTTCGGGTGTTGGGTCAATTTTTGCCAGCTCTAGATGTACTCATGTAATTAACATCATGCCATGCCTTTCTCCGGCCAGCTAATAACCACACGATATAATTCAATGCATACACCAAGATTAAGATTAAGGCTATGTTATCTTCGCCCGTTCTAATCTTGTTTGGTCTGATTTTACTAAATTTTTATCTGAATAGTTTTGATTTTTCATGATCTAGTCTAGTTTGGTATACATTTTTAATTTTCGATCTAATTTAGTCTGATTTTTCCTTATGTAGTTTGACCTAAACATTTTATGTGAACGGATTATTTATTTATTTATTATTTGTTTTTATTTCTCTACAATTTAGGAGTATTTTCTCTGCAGTTTAGGAGTGTTATAAAATTATCTACAACAAAAATAAGTGCGGACTTCAAAATTGTACCCACAAAATTGCCACTTACCTAAATTGCATGGCTCTTTGTCTTTCTCACCATTTGCATGATATGTCGTGACTTGTATCACGATATGATAACGTGGCCTACTTTTGTGGTAGACTATTCACTAACACTATAGTCAGTATAGTGTTATTTTTGTACGGAGTGGTTGGTATTGTGAGTCTTGTGACTATTGTCATATTGTTTTCGTAATGCCCGACCCTCACATAAACCAGTCCATCAAAAATTCAAAATACACAAGCCTACAAGTGTATAACCCGACTTAATTTTCAGTTTTATATTTATAATTTATTTCAATCTAATTCTTGGGTGATGATAAAGGTCGTAAGTTGCGACAGTATTTAGTTGTTGTAATCTTATGTGTCGCAGTTTAATTGGTACATATAGGCGCCACGTAGGCTATGTGTCATCCGAATATTTTTACTACCAATGCAATATTTTTACTATAAAAATATGTAAATAAGGTAGTCGATATAAAAAAGAAAACAAATTAAAATATTAAGATTTTCCCACCTTTTTTTACATATGAGATCATATCATTTATGTGATTAATTAATCATGTTAATGGTGGCGCAATCAAGCATAGAGTTTACAGGATGGCTCTATTTGTCACTCTTTACCAGATTGGGAAGGAGAGAAATCAAAGAAGATTCTGTCAAACTTGATTCTAGTGTTATTTTTAAGCAAATTCCACTTATTGTTAGTTAAATATTTCAGTTTCCAATTTAAATCATGACACGTAAACATGTAATGTCATTATTGTGACACGTCTTAAAAGTCGCATGTTACAACCTTTGTCGTTTTCGCTAATTCTTTATTTCAATTTACTTTAATTTATTTAAATTTAATCCAGCCGCATAGAAGGATAAAAATCAAAGGATGTACATTGATTAGTAGGTGTATGAATTACTCTCTTTGTCTCGTACTTCGTATCATTCAGTACAGAGGATGGCGTAGCGGCTATCCTAGATGTGTGGCGAAACACTTATCACCCATAACAAAACAAATTAGGGGAAATACAAGAGGTCAAAACAAAACGCTAAATGACAAAATACAAAAATCCGGGAAAAAAATAAAATAAAAAAGAAAAAGAGGAAAAAAAAATAGAGAGAGAATTAAAGTACCATTTTTTTTTAAAAAAAAGTACCATCTATACGGCTATACCCAGTCTCAAAAAAGGAAGACCATAAATTAATGGATGACATGTGTCATCGCATCTTTCCTCCAATAATTTGTTTTTGTTTTCAATTTTTTCGTTTGTTTTTTGTTATACAAACTATTTTACAGGTTCAACACTCTACTTTATCATCCTCAT
Organism: Spinacia oleracea; assembly: GCF_020520425.1. Taxonomy (NCBI): domain Eukaryota; kingdom Viridiplantae; phylum Streptophyta; class Magnoliopsida; order Caryophyllales; family Amaranthaceae; genus Spinacia; species Spinacia oleracea. The sequence goes on along the minus strand of NC_079487.1, from coordinate 124,144,496 downwards.
TCAACATCAATTCACTATTTAATTCATATAACCTCTTCCACCTCATATCTCTCTCTTTAACACTCGATATTAATCCGCCATCTAATTTGAATATTTTTTCAACTTTTAACCCAACGAAATCACAATCCGTCAAAAAAAATTATCACTTTAAAAGACCGCTTAACAACCACTATATAATTGTCCGTTCATTAAACGGGCTCAAAAGCTAGTTTCTTAAAAAAACAAATACCGTTACTTTTAAAACAAATACCATTTCTTTTAAAACCAATACTGTTTCTTTTAAAATAAGTATAATTCGTTTTAAAACAAGTACTATTTTTTTTAAATATCATTTCTTCATTTTTTCGTATTCATAATCGATCTCAAAAAAAAAATTGCCAACAATTTTTTTTGTCTTTTTGTTATTTTTATCTATTTGCTATTTTGTCTTTTACTCTGACATGTGTGTTATCACACATATCAGATATGTATTTGTAGTTCCTCATACAGTATAAGTTGGGTGCAAAAAAACACTTATTCTACTTGCTTATACGAATTTTTTTTTTTTTGATAATCATTCTGGGTAATACTTTTTTGTATAAATGTTTTCAACAAAGTGACAAACTTCCCTATTGACGAGGAAGTATTCTCGGAGTAAAAGACAAATAACTAAAAGACAAAATAGAGAAAAATGGAAGTACCATTCATTTTAAAAAAAAGTATCATTCTGTAAAAAAAAAAAGGTACCATTTTTGTTTAACAAAATACCATTCAATTTCTTTTTTGTCCTTTACTATGATATGCATTTGCAAACACATATTTGATATACGAAAATACTCCATCCTCTATTGGCACGTTATTTAATGAAGTGATTAGATCAAAATTCCAACGATTTTTTTTCCCGATTGTTTCTTACTCCCTCTGTATTTTAAAAAGATATACATTTTTCTTAAACGGACGTATTTCAAAAAGAATTACACGTTCCTTTTGTGACATGTTTTGGTCCCCACCTCCCATTATATTAATATTTCTCTGTTTCTTGTGATCTCTACACTTACACACATCATCATTTTACTATAATAAGTAAGTCACCCACTACCCCACTTTCATCTTATTTTAATAAATTCAACTCACTCTCCTAAAACTATATGTCGGTCAAAGTGTATCTCTTTTTAAAATACGGACGGAGTATGTTGTTTGTTACTCCCTTCGTATTTTATAAAGAGATACTCCGTACACTTTACGTAAACGGTCGCATTTTAAGAAGAGATAAACTTTTTTTAAAACATGTTTTGGTTTCCACTTTCAATTATATTAGCATTTCTCTTTTTTCTTGTGGTTCTCACACTTACTCACATCCTCTTTTTACTATAGTAAATAATTCACCCACTATTCCATTTTCATCTTATTTTAATAAATTTAATTTACTCTTCTGTCCATTGCGTGGATTTATTAATTTATTAAAGTCGGCAACACGGAAACTGTCTTTTGTAGTTTTCATATTTTTGTTTTAGTTTTCTAAAAAACAAACAAAAAAAAACGATATTGAAGGGAGCCCATAGAATTTCGATTTCCAATGCAAACAAAAATTATATTTGAATTCAATAAACCAGTAAAAAAATTATGGTCACTTCGTAATTTACCCACAACAATAATTTATGATATTCACTATTTCCAAGAAAAATTTATTGTACAACTCAACTTACAAAAAAATATTGAATAAAAAAAACATGTGATGTTTTGGAGGGAAAAAATAAATGTGCTTTAGTATAATATATTTTTTGATAATTTGTGGTTTTATTGAAATGGGGGAGCGGGCCCAATAAGGCCTTACAATGCCAATATTACAATTCCAGCAGGTTTCACAGAAGGCTACTCATTACTGGACAAATATGAATCCTAGTAATGCTGGGATAATAAGAGTTTTACAGCCATGCTACAAAGTTGTCCCTTCGAAGCAGGCCTTGCTTGGCAAGGGAGTCTGCAACTTGATTTGATGATCTTCCTTTGTGAACAATCGTGACATCTAGACCATACTTGCAGGAGGATCTAATGAAGTTGAGTTGGAAGACCAAGTTCCATGGTCCACCTTCTACGCTATTACACCAAGATACGGCGTTAGCCGAGTCTGATTCGATCACGATCGAAGTATCCCGAAGAGAGGAGTTGGCCCATGTGATCGTTAAAGCTCTATGAATAGCAAGAACCTCAGCACAGTTTATTTCCATGGGTGGTATAGGGCACGAGAAAAGACACATGAAATGCCCCGCATGATTACGCAATACTCCACCGATGGCTGAGTTAGAAATGTGTGGATTGAAGGATGCATCCACATTCCATTTGAGGTAGCCGTGGACAGGGGCTGACCATATTGAAGATAGTAGAGATGGAGATTTCGGAGGCCGAGTAGCTTTCCCACCCCAAAGTAGACAGTTCGGGTTTCGTTGGATATATGTTGGGGAGTAAGGGAAAGGTTCATTCCACCCGGATAGCCACCAGCCTGAAGGAAATAATGCCCTTGATCCAAGTATGCATTCTATGTTAAGTCTAATAAATGCGGTTCAGTATTAATTAACAAGTTAATAATTCAGTGAGATCAAGTGAGCTGAATGCCTAGCTAGAGGCCGCTTCAGTTCAAGTGGAATTAATGATATTAATCCACAGCTTACTCTTGACTGAACCCGTAGGGTCACACAAATAGTACGTAAATGGATCAAGTATTTAATGGCATTAAATACTCCATCTATGATATTCGGAATCGACGGATCTTGGTTTCAGTGGGAGCTGAGATCGTCACAGGCAAGAAATGAATACTCCGGAAACGATGATATTGCCGGAAACGGAAATATGGATCGTATCGGAAATATAAATATTATCCAAGTCGTATATGTTGCCGGAAACGGAAACATGGTACGTATCGGAAAATATTATCGGAAATGAAAATATTGCCGGAATCGGAAATATTGCCGGAAACGGAAATATCGTCAGAATCGGAAATATTATCGGAATCGAAAAATAATTCCGGAAATGGAAATATTAAATATTTGTTCGAAACGGAAATTAATTCCGGAATCAGAAATATTAAATGTTGTTCGTATCGGAAATGAATTCCGGAATCGGGAATTTAATCGGAAGCGTATCGTACGAATTAGCATCGGACGAGGCCCGCTAGACGAAGGCCCAGCACGAAGCCAGGCCATCGCCCAGCGAGCCGCACGCAGCAACGCACGCCTCGACCAGGCCCAGCGCAAGGCCAGGCCCAGCCAAGGGCGCGCGCGCGCGCAGCACCGCACATGGGTTGTGCGCTTGTCGTGGGCCGCAAGGCCTGCGCGGGTGCACGACTTGTACGATGCGTGTGCGGGAAATCCTAATTCTATCAGGATTCGTGCGAAGATTAAAATCCTAATCCTATTAGATTTGCTTTGTTATTTAGAGTCCTAATAAAGTTCTAATTAACAAATCCACATCCTAGTAGGATTACAATTCCTTTTCCATACCTCTATAAATAAGGGCCTAGGGTCATTATTTGTATACACGATTCAAGTATTCAAAGTGATTTTTCAGAGCAAAAATTCAGTCACACAATTGCCTATACTAGCCGAAAATTCTAAGTACCTTAAGGACGATCCTAGTTGGTCAAGCTTAAGGCGGATCCGGACGTGCTGTGGACTATCTACGGAGGGACGACACTTGGAGTCCTAAAGACTTGTTCTTGTTCGGTTCGGGCGCAGCTAGGGAAGGCACGCAACAAAGTGTATGCATCTAAACTGTGCTAAATGATTATGTGTAAATAATATGCTTTCCTGGCTTTATGGTTTTTCCGCATGATTTATGAATTGTCATATGTATCATAACCTAACACAGCCAAGGCGAAGGAGAATCAGATCATGAATATTGGGCAGAGATGGGGAGATTTTATCAAAAATACGGTAGTTTCGCTCCTTCCATATTGACCATATGATTATGAAAAACACTGCCAACCATACTTTTTTGAAAAATGGGTTTTTAATGGGGGGAACCCATTGATCAAAGGCCTCTCTTAGGTTTGCAGGTTGAGCCCATTTTATATTCCATAGGTCAAACCACAATTCCAAACCTGAGTGGAGAAGGGACAATGAAGCAGAAGGTGATTATGATTTTCCGAGGATGAGTTGCATAGTACGCATATGTCTTCGGATGGTGGGATGATTCCTAGAGATACAAGCTTACTTTTTGTGTTTATTCGGCCTAGAAGAGAGGTCCACACAAATACTTCAATGCGATGAGGAACTAGTCCTTTCCAGATACCCTTGATTGCATCAATTTGAGGTGGGAGGTTAGCCTTTGAAAGCTCCAAGGTGAAGGATTTTGTTGAGAACATTCCTGACTTATGATAAGTCCATATTAAACAATCCTTGCTGCCAGGTGCAAGACAAACCTGGTTCAAGAGGGAGAGAAGGTTTTCTTTATCAAGTATATCGCGAGAACGAAGTGGACGAGACCAAGCGAAATTCCAGGCCCAATTAAGGCCGTCCCAGAACCCGTGTGAGGCCACTGATGCAAGTCTATCTACAGCCAGTAGAAATAGACGGGAAAATTGCATTTTTAATGGGGTTGGGCCCAGCCATAGGTCATGCCAGAAAAGGGTAGATGATCCATTACCCACAATCTTTCTAATTCCTTTGAGGGCCACCAATTTTGCTGATGGGTTATGGAGTATTGATGAGCAAATATTCTTCCATGGCCCACCATGTGGTGGGGGTGACAAGTCAGTGATTGAAAGAGATTGTGGGTATTTGTATTTGTGTTGGATTATTTGCCTCCAAAGAGTGTTTGGGTCATTGAAGAACTTCCATATCCATTTGAAGAGGAGGGCTATGTTTCTGTGTAGTATATTACCAATACTCAAACCACCCAAGGCTTTGGGTAGTTCGACAATGTGCCAGGCAACAAGTGAAAGATATTTTTTTCCGAGCCCTCCACTCCACAAGAATTGCCTTTGGAGCTTGTTGATTTTTTCAATCACACCTTTAGGGAGAGGAAATATTGACATGTAATAGAGAGGGAGACTTGAGATTGATGATTTGATAAGTGTGATGCGCCCTCCAATAGAGAGTAGTCTGCCTTTCCAAGAGTCAAGTTTTTTTGTGATGCGTTCCACAATAGGGTCCCAAGTCTTGATGCGTGAAGTATCTCCGCCCACCGGAAGGCCAAGATAAGTGAAGGGGAGAGAGCCATCCTTGCATAAGAGAGATGTCGTAGCAATAGACATCCATTGATCAGGCACATTAATGCCTATTAAAGAGCTTTTATGAAAGTTCACTTGTAGACCCGAAGCCAGATGAAATAGAATGAGCATCCTCTTTATGTTCTGTAGAAATTCAATATTTGGAGGACAAAATATAACTGTATCATCAGCATATTGAAGGTGAGAGAGCTTTGTACCATTTTTAGAGATTTCAACTCCCTCCCAAAATCCTTTAGATGTCGCTTTTTGGATGAGAAGATTTAAGGACTCCACAATGAGAACAAACAGGAACGGTGAGAGGGGGTCCCCTTGTCGAAGCCCCCGTTGCAGCTTAAAAGGGGCAGTTGGTGAGCCATTGAGCCATTATATAGTTTTTGAGCCATTATATAGTTTAAAAGTGGTGAGCCGTTGCTTTAGTATAATATATAGTTTTTTTTGTTTGTTATATTTTACAACTCTAACGCATCTTCCATTGCATTTGTCTCATTCAATACCAATTCACAATTTAATTCATATATTTATTCAACATCTTTCATTTTATCTCCCACTTTATTACTCAATATTAATTCGCCAATTAATTTAATATAATCTTTCAACCTTTACATTTCACCTCTATTTAGTCATATTTTTCCACTAAAATCACCAAATCCTCAAAAAAAAAAATATATATATATATAACTTCAAAAGATGGTTAAACAACCACTAACTGTCCATTCTTGGAAAGATCTGAGCTCAAGAACTAGTTAAAATAAAAATAAATTAGGAGTAAACTGTAATGATCTAATCATTTGATCTTCTTATCAGTGGTAAATTTATTTTTATCAACGTATTTATTTTTCATCTACAAGTTCTTACTTTAATAGTATGTCAAATAGGTAGGGGTGTTCATCGGTCGAAATCCGGACCGAACCGGAACAAAATTTTGATAATTCAAGATCCGAAAATCGGACCGATTATGCTTGGATCGGATCCGGACCTGACCGGAAAAATATGACCAAAACCCATATCGGACATGTTTGGGCCGGTTGTAGACCTATTTATATATATTTAGTTTTAAATTTCATGTTAACATTTATTTATAAATTAATGTGAAGAAAGAAAACACAATTGTTTGTTGGTTAAGATGGTAATAAGAGTTTTCATCCACACTTGTGGCTGGAGTTCAAACCTCATTGTACGTATTGATTTTTGGTTAGTCAGGAATTGGGGGAAGTGAGAGAAATTTAATACCATGATGAGGAGGTGTGAGAGATTCTCAATAAATTTGACTGGTTAAAATAATCACTTTTTGCGCTCCACTTTTACAAATTTGAGGTCTTGTGTTCGAACCTATTATATTGATTTTTGGTTGTCAATAGCACCACATAACTTTGTTGAGTGGATGTCGTGGCGTAACCAAGAGAATTCTACATAATATATAAACTTTATTCGCAACGCCTTTCATAGTATAGATAAATCTTGAAACATATTCCATTTGAATCATGAATGACCTATTGTATTGAAGTGGTATACTGGTATATCACATATGTTGGCTTAATAAAAATTGTCATCAACAATTTTAATTATCTCCGATCTTTTAAAAGTCTCAACTTTTAATTATCAAGAGTGGTATCAACCTCAGAGGGTCTCAACATTATCACACTCTAAAAAAATCAAATACATTAATATTACTCCTAATTACTCCTATCAAGAGTAATATATTTGCAGAGTTCGGCCTCAAATTAAAAAGTGTTATTTCCTCCGTTTTCAGTTGTACTATAGTGTTTTTTTTTTTTTTTTTTAATTTTTTTTTTTTTTTGTAGTTTGTACTTCATCCGATTCCTTTTAGTTGCAACATTTTGCTTTTCATGCTTTTCAATACATATATTGAATAATTAATATATTTAATTACCGATAAGTAAAAAATATAAAAAAAAATTAATATTCGCAAAATATACGTTAAGACGAATCTACAAAATCCCACATGAATATGTTTTTTCCTAAAGTACAAATCATAAAAAAACAAAGTAAATTATGTGAATAGTGCAAAAATAAAGTGTTGCAATTTATTCAAAAAAACAAAAACAAAGTGTTGCAATTATGTTAAATCGGAGGAAGTACTATTCATATGATCAACTTTGATACGAAGTATATAATATTTATTTAGGCATAATCAAAAACGAAAATGATAAAGGTCGCAACATGTGATCTTTAAGCCGTGTCACAATGATGAAATGACATTCTTATGTGTCATGATTTAAATTGGAAACTAAAATATTTTACTTATATAACATATTATACATGTTTTAAAAAATGATAAGAAAACCTTAATATTCTAACTTGTTTACTTCTTTATATCGACTACCTTATTTACATATTTCATAGTAAAAATATTGCACTGATAGTAAAAATATTTTGATGATGCATAGCCTACGTGACGTATATATGTACCAATTAAATTCCAACACGTATGATTGCGATAACTAAATGTTGTCGCAACTTACGATCTTAATCCAATGAAAAATATGATTATGTTAGGTGTTGTTAAATCTATCTAAACACATATTTTTGATACGTTGATTTTTCATACATATTATTCTATTAATAGATAATAAATATATTATTAATTAAAGTTGTGGAATGAAACATGTAACGTTCAAAATGGAACAACTAAATTGTTACGTACATCAAAAGGTAAGAGTTGAACAAAAAGTATACACCGTCTAAAGTGGTCAATTACGTCACCACTTACGGAGTACTTTACCACTTACTTCGTACCAGTTACCAGTACGAGAAAGACGTGAGCAAATTAGACGAGTTTTATTGTGGCTACAATTTACGTTTAAAACTTAGCACTCTTTTCGGTCATCTTGAAGCACACTCTTCGCATTTCTTTTAAGTGTAAGATTTCTAAAATAGATAACCGTGGACAATCCGTGGTATGTATGTACACTATCCCCGTTATCGGTGAGTGGTATAATCTTTAATTGAGTTGACGGTTTTTTAAATAGTCGGTGTGAAAAAATATTTGTAAAATCAACATATTTTGAGATTTCATCATCTTTAAGTATTTGCTAGAGAAATCGTTCACTTTATACAATAGTTCGTAATAGAAAAAACTTAAAAGTTAGTAAGTATCTGGCAAACTTTCACACAATATTAGTCACCTAACTCTTTATAACTCATTGTAGACTGTAGTAGTATAGGAAATGATTTTGGTACAAAAAATCGAGTTTGGTACATTATTTGAGACACAATTTTTCGTATTCTACTTACAATTAAGATGAGCCAATATCAATTTTTTAGTATATACAAATAAATTTCCAACTCGTAAAAAGAAATCCTTTCTCCGTAATAAATTTCATGAATATAAGCAAATTAAATAGGCATGGTACATAATTATAATACCTCATCCATTCCTTACTAGTTGACCCAATTTGATTTTGACACTATTCACATAAGTTTATCTGAGTTCTTTTGTAATTTATACTTAAGAAAAAATCATAGTCATGTGGGGTCTTATTAAATTTATCCCAATGAATATTTTCCAAATATTAAATTTTTATAATTTTTTTTCTTATTCATAATTGAAGATATTAACATTTGAAATTATGCATTGACAGATTATCATTTAAAATAGAACATATGAAATACTCGTTAACAACAATTTTTTATTTTTTGGGAAAGCTAATAATAAACCAAACAAATTAGGGAACCTTCCTTGTTGTAAACTGTACTAGGCTAGTAGCTAGAAGCTAGGTGAACCCCATTAGTACAAGTTCTAGCAAGTCTACATCTGTTTTATTTTGGACACACATATTGAGACTCAAATGTCCAATAGTGAATTAAACTATTTATTTTTAAAAAAAATCTCATTAATTATTTCAACGCATCAGTTGTGTCCAGCCACATCATCAACTTGATGGTGTGACGCGAGTTCGCAACTCCCTAACTCGCAATTATTATGGAGAAAGTTATTTGCTGGTGTTACTTCACATTATATACTGGTGTTACTTATACATTGTATTTGCTGTTATTTTTCTTGTTTTAATGCAGTTTCTTGAATCATGTTAAAAGTTCCTTGTATAGACCGGTGTTACTAATACATTTTATTCATTGTTACTTATTTTGTTTTATTATATTTTCTCCAATTTCATGTTAATTAGAGGTTCCTTGTATAGAGTGGTGTTACTTGACTTTCTATGTTGTTACTTATATTGGTATACATTGTATTCACCGTTACTTTTCTTGTTTTATTACAAGTTTTTTAATTTCATGTTAGAGGTTCATGGTATATAGACTGGTGTTACTTGACTTTCTATACTGTTGTTACTTATACATTGTATTCCCTGTTACTTTTCTTGTTTATCGCAGTTTCTTCAATTTTATGTTAGAGTTTCCATGTATAGACGGGTGTTACTTTATTTTCCATACTAATGTTATTTTTAGATTCCGTTAACCAACACGATTGGTCTTATTTATAAGTGTAAACACACCACACCATCAAGTTGATGGTGTGGCTGGTCACATATAAGACTTAAATATTCTATTTTAGGCCACGAAATACATCAATTGAAATATGGTTTTTTTTCATCTAATATGATGTTAAAAAAAAACATTCATTTGCGAAGAAAAAGAATCCTCTGAGAGAAGTTGAAAAAAATGTCAATTATTGTCATTTTTTTTTATAACTCGTCCAATAATTGAGGAGCTCATTTTTTACGACATATTCTCCCTTTTAAGTCTTTATTTAGGGATGTCAATGAGCTGATACGTTTGTGAAAAATTCGTGAATAAATTTGGTCAAAGTTCGTTCATTAACAAAAAAACGGGTGTGAATAAAATTTTGAAGCTCGTTTAATTAATGATACTAGCTCGAACAACTTGGTATTCGACTCGTTTATGTTCGTTTATAAGCTCTTCGTTTATAAGCTCTTCGTTTATAAGCTCGTTTAAAGTTGGTTTAAGCTTGAGTTTTAAGTTAGAATTAAGTTGCAATTATTTTGTTAGACTTCAATTTTTAGAATATTTTTATTTTACGAGATTATAAAATAGTATTAGTAAGTATACTATACAAAAAAATTATTTGAATTGGTTACTTGTAAATTTTTAAAATAATATTATGTTAATTAATGTGTTCGTTTAAATTCAATCTTGCTCGTTTGTCAAGACTTGTTTGTGCAAAGATCATTTATTTAGATATAGCTCAACTCGACTCGAGCTTGAATTTAAACGAGCTACTCATGAGCTAAGCCCGAACAATGAAAAACTTAAACGACCAAGCTCGAACAAGGAAAATGTAAGCTCGGTTAACCTCGACTGGAGCTCAAACTAGAAAGTTTTTTATCAAACCTAGCTCGAACTACTAAATACTCGGCTCGACTCGTTGACATCCCTACTAACTTAGTAACTTTACTACGTACTTGAGAGTAATCGACGGTCATCAAGTAAATTAAAGAAACACTGCACAGTTCGGGCTATAGAGTATTCCGTAGTATATCATGAGCTATAAGAAACATATATAAAGATCAAATTTATTCTTTATTTTAATAAAACCTTTATAAATTAGCTTTTCGATCAATATCTTTCTTTATGATTGTGATTTTAAAAGGTTAATCTATCTTACCAAACCCAGAATTATCATGTTAATCAAACCTAATTTTGTAATTAGTTAAAACAACACGTAATTTGGTAGTTAAACATCATCTCACCTCTCATGCACACATCAATTAGAAAAAAACACACTATTAATTCCAAATTGTGACAATATAACGAATGAAAGATGAATTAGGTGATGATGCTATTCACAACTACTTTTTGATCTACAAAATTGAGTTAAGGGACAAGTTATCTTGGATAACCACTGATACGTTGACCTAGTGGTTTACATCGAAGGATTGTATATATACACGTACAAATGTACAATGGATCACAATTTCAGATTCCTAATCTCAATTTATACTCCCCCCATCCCTTAATACTCGATCCTTTTTGACTTTTTACACTATTCACATAATTTACTTTAACCCTATTTTATTTATATTATATGAAAAAAAAGGTTAGTATATAATATATTGTTGGCTTCATATTAATATATATTAATATTTTTATAAGTTTTTATAATATATGGTTAAAGAAATTGGTGTTCAAAGTTGTGCATTGGCAAGTGTGTCCGATCAAAACAGGTCGAATATTAAGGGACAAAGAGAGTAGTTTATTTTCTTCTCGTGGCTTATCTACACCAAAAAGGTAATTTATCTTCAATAAGATATTGTTTATACATCGTCACTATTTTTACCCATTTACTTGCATAGTTGCATATATACTTGCATGTGTGCATAAATATTCGGTTATGTCCTTCAAAAACATAATCTATATTATGAATGTGATATATAGATGTACTTATTATTCTTTTGCTTTAATATCTTTTCCTTTTTCCTTTTAAGATTCTTCAAAGTTTCAAAAGAATAAATCATCCACCTAAGGATATATACTTTTGTTCGTGAGCATGAATGAAAAGAAGGTTGAACTTTGTTGGGGACTTATGACCTTATGTCTGTCTGGCTGATAGATGCTACATTGTTTAGACACTAAAAAGGTGTCTTGTTTTGTAGCACTTCACTATGTGTTAGTCCGCCACCGAATTAGTACGGACAAATTTGTATCTTTAATAACAATCTAATAATGACGGGTCAAAAATTCCGTCGTAAAACCAAACAAAGACGGAAACAACTGTCGCAAATGTCTTTTATGACAGGTTAACGACGAGATTTTCCATTAATGACTGTCCTCATTTATGACGGATCTGGGACAGGAAATCCCGTCGTTAATTAATGATTATTGGCGTTTAGCGACGGTTCTGTCGTTAATGGTACAATTTCTTGCAGTCCGTATCAAAATATATAGTGGCGACTAACGGATCTTGAACGATTTCGCTAGGCGTCCAACAAAGGTTATGCAGAAGAATATTAGAAAAATTAGACAATATAATACGAGTTTGTATAATTGCATTCACATTTTAGAGGGACTCCAAATTAAAATGTCATTGACCCTTCAAGCCCTAAGTAAGATCATTATTAAAGATCAAAACGTAAGAAGGGAGAACAATTCTTTGTTCTCTAAATTCCCTTCAAATTAATCAATTTCATAGAGTAATTAAACAAAAGTTCGTAGTCTCGTAGATGTCATGTGTTCCGGTTGTGGACTTGGAACGGTTAGAGGGCTTGACCTAAGATTGTATGTGTCGTATTCGACTGTGACCTGCACAGTAAAATGGGTTAACTAGCCTCGGGTGTGGTCCGAATATAACCCCTCCGATGCTTAAGTCAGTGATGTGAATTGCTCTGTAATTAATGAATTCAATTTTAGTTAAGCCGACTCATCATTATTTGTTGGCCAGGAGCCCATGACAAGGAAACTAGGGAAGAGAGACAAGTGTGATTTGTTGGGGAGTATCGAAATAAATAACATTATCATTTTGGAATTTACAAGCCCACCAGTTTTAATCAACAAAATTAATATTCCCACCAAAAAATGGGAACCAAAAATAGCCCCATAATGTGTGAATTGTTAGATGGTGGGCTCTTGTTCATGTTGTGGTCCATTATGTACCGAAATGTTTATGGACCATCCATTCCACTTGCCGGGTTCATATTCCAAAAGGGTCAGAAACTAAGTGCTAATACTTTTGTGCACGTAGAGAAAGAACAATTTTTTTCGTCTATAAACAGCAAACAAAGAATAATAATATTGAAGAAATTTAAATTAAAGTCATAATCGTAGATGAATACAGAGCAATATTCATTTTGAAGAAGATAACATTTGTTATGGTCCTTTGCCAGTCTGGATAATGACTTTTGAGTTCAGAAAGGTGAATGTTTTTACAAATAACTGGTCTAGAAATAAAGGATAAAAATCTATGTATGATAAATTGATAAGTTGATAACTCACAATAATGCATCTCCACCCCCTTTGCAATTCTTTTTTAATTATTAAATATTAATTTGTTTAAGAAGAGTTGTTTTTAAGTTTTAACAGGATGCTACTACCTGAATTATGTCACGTTCATCCCACTTTTTTTTATACTTAATTTTTAGCAACAATAAGTTCAGATAAATTCAATCGAGTTCATTTAATTTCAAACAAGAAACAATAAAGGTCACCCAAATACAATTTTATAACTAAAACCAGACATGACCATATGGGACCAAAAAACATTCATCTCATAAAACGATGTACTCCATAATAAGAATTATTATTTTCTTGATATTTTTACAGTTTAGTCCCTAATTTTTGTTCTCAAGTGTTGTGCACAAATCTTCCAACTTTTAAAAATTAGGTCAAGTAAGAAGGGTAACCCTTATTTTATACATGCGTTTTTTCTTACTAGTGTGCCACATATTGCCCTTACAAGATTAACAATACATTAATCTCCAAAAGGCAAAATTCTCTCCCTGTCCCTCACTGCTTGACTACTCGATCAACATAAAGGATGTAAGTAAGTTGTAACATGTGATGGGTCTCAGTTAGCCAATACTCAAAGCTTTAATAAATTTGAACTGTGAATATACGTAACATGCCATACATTTTTAAATTTACCCCTCTTACTCCTTGTTAGTTGAGCTAAGCGCTGGATCTCCAACACGTTAATCTCACAAGACACAACCTCACTATCAATTTAAGTGAAAGAGAATAAATTTTTAACTCTTTTCTGGTTGTATTCTTCGTGTTATCATTTTTTTTCCGTACAAATATTTTTTATGATTTTTTTTTATATATAAAGAAAGATATAACAAAAGTTAGGATAGTTTTCTCTCAATCTATGTTATTGTTATCATCGAGTTGATGTGTTTTGGGCTTGTTATACTCGGACTCGGTATGCTAATTATCTCTAAAATAATTGATTCCATAAAATGCCGTAACAGTTATTTGTTTCTCCCATTTTACTTGCGTAAATTTTTCATGAAGATAATTGTTTATTGTAAATTTAGTTTTTTGCAAAATATGAGAATATCCTTCGCCCCTATAGCTCAGTGGTAGAGCGTCAGTCTTGTAAACTGAAGGTCTGTAGTTCGATCCTGCATGGGGGCACATTTATCTGTTCTTATTTTTTCAATTTACAGAAATTTTATTCCCGTATTTCCTCTGTTGATGGATTGCATGAAATAGGGCTGAGGTATGCCAAATTGCCAATCATTTTCTTAGTTTCTGTTATTAATCCCCAATTATATTCGTTGTCTATTTTTTAGTGATAATATCTTTCATTTTAATAAAATTTATTTATTTGTAATCAATAATATAAAATATTAATCATTTAACCCTTTAAAATATTTATCTATCAACTTTTATTTTTATATGGAAAAATTGTTTTAAATAATCCAATATTTCGACCATTTTCTGTTAACAAACCAACCTACAAATTATTATCTAATAGTACAACATTCCCCCGCTTCCCCCCCCCCCCCCCCCCAATTAACTTTTATTGAACACAGGTGACTTGGAACCGGCTAAAAAGATTAAATTTTTTAATTCCTTTTATTTCTACCTCTTTTTCCTTCCCTTTCATCCTCCATTATGTACATCAGTTCCACAAGTTAGCAAAATCACAATCAATTTCAAATCAACCAATCTTAATCTCCATCATAATCGAAAACATTCAACAATGGCGTATTTCCTAGAATTAGAAACACTAGACGGATTATGAATGTCAATCTACGTAATTCCAAGCACAAAACAAGAACCATCAAACTCCATTATCCCACACTCTCTCTCATACACCCCATGAATTAAAATCCTTCCCTATTCATCCAATCCCCCCTAAATTCATTGTTGTTCTTGTCTTCTAACACGGGTCTTGAAATTGCATGATACCTACAACCAGCAGACCCTCCTACCGAAATACACATTTAAAATTCACAACTTTTCTTCTCCTCCCATCTTTCTCTCTCCTCCATTCATATGTGAAATTCATTAAATCTTGGAGCTTCAACGATGGCGGTACCCTCCCAATATCAAACCACGACATTAAAACTGTAATCAGCTATGCAAGAAAATAGCGACATTGAGCAATTAAACGACATCGTTGAAGCCATATTTGAACCCGTTGCTTTCGACAAGGATGCAAAACACGAGGTACCCGAACCCTACTCTCCACCTTCTGGATTAAACGACGAATTAAGAGGTCAACTCGAATTGAAGAAGCATGAAGGTATCGAAACCTTCACAAGGAGTCAATGAGAGAATTAATTGATTGAAGGGAGATCAAAGTCAATCCGGCAATGTCATTGCACCTGAATACCTATTTTTCAATATGATTCTTGTTTAATTTCAAATTTCTTGATGACTGGAGTTTCAATTGATGTGTGGAAATTAACTGTTCAACAATCAATTCAATCTATTGTTTGTTTGAAGATAGCTTATTGATGTTTCGTTATTTTTTTATTTTTTTTTGACAAAGGATTTATACAAAAAAACGATTACAACCTATAAACTAAAGAAGCACAACAACAAGACATTGAAAGAGAGAAGAACACTAGCATACACACATAAGACAGGGAACAGTGATGGGCGATACCCAAGCCTGAGGAAAAGCCTTAAACTAAAATAGTAGCTCGGAACCTGGTAAACCACGTGGGGTTGAACCTAGCCGGAGCTAGAACTTGAACCCACGTCACAAACATTATAAGGGACGGGTGAATTTGAAGATGGTTGGAGAATGACACCGGCAAAGAGGTCTTTATATTGCAGAGACGAAAAAGCTCTTTGGTGATGGAAGATGAAGAGAAGTGAAGAAAATCCCTCACTGAGATAATGCAACCTATTGAACAACACACATGGACAAAGAACACCGGTCTTTTCCTAGAGGTCGATCAACACAACCGCCTAGAAGACTCAAACCACTACTCGGAGAGACACTTTCCTTGGTGAATCTACCGCGAGAAACCTTACATTTAAATGCAGGCCCTCTTCTAGCACCTCTTTCAAAGAAGGTAGCAAGAAACTGGAGGACATTGCTTGCCCCTGAAAAGGTGGGGAACCTCCTTCAATAGATTGATTAACAGCGATGACTAACAAAATCACCACCAACAAACTAACAATGAACACAACAGGCAACCCCGTACGCAGACGAAAGTCCCCTCCTCCCAACTAAACCAGAGACCAATTCTTCCATCATATTACCTCCTAAAGGATACCTAAATCTAACATCCTTAGGAACTAAGTTACACTGAATTTCCTCCCCCCCGTAGGAGAGGTCCAGCACCCTGATCAAACACCTTAAACAAGGTGAAACTTCCTCCTACAAACCCCAGCATGACCCCTTTACTCTCCCAAATTCACAAACCAACAAACCCCCAATATGACCAACTAATCCTGATCAAACCAAGCCAACATAACATAGTACATACACTACTATCAGGGCAATTTGAACTCAAGCAACCCCAAATCACCAACCAACCTATACACCCACCAAAACCCTCAAAAGTGTGTGTAAAATCAATATTCTGACCCTCTTCCAAACCAACCAAAGCCCAAGCAAACTAAACAACAAAATACACAAATAAAACATCATGAAATTAATAAATTAGATTACGCAACTTACACCTTTAATTGAAATCGCTAAGAAGCAGATGACCAGAAAGACCCCTGAAAGTCGTTGATCACCGAACTCAAGGACCGGAGGAAAACGACGACGAAGATAATCGACCCAAGAAACCCCAAAACCACCACACCCGATGGGGAATTTGAACTCAGAACTTCCAATACAACCCCGTAACGCCGTTGAGAAACACCCAATCAACACCATGGCCGATTAAAACTAACTAAACACCGCTGAAAACAACTGGCCGCGACTACGTTAGATGAAACCGGGCTTGAAAACTTTCGAGAGCACCGATCGGCCAAGAAAAGCGAATAAAACCAAAGAAAACAAGGAAAGCGGATAAACTAACACAGATCTCTCGCCGGCGAGGGTGATGAAGAGATTTATCACCGATCGTCGACGAGGAAGGCTGAAAACCTAGGCGGTGAAGGAAGGCGGTGGGTGAAGAGAGAAGGCAGAGAAAAAAATTTAGAGGATTCCAAACTTTTATTGATGTTTCGTTTATATATATGCATTGTTGATCAACAGTAGAACTGCAATAAGTTAATGGAGGAAGGGGAAAAAGGGGGGGGGGGGGTTGCCTGCTCCTAGAGGAAGGGATGAATTGAAGAAGGAAAAAAAACAGAGGGAAGAAAGAAAAAGGAAAAAATGAATATTATTTCTAATTGATGAATGACACGTGTTATACTACCTGTTGTATCGATTTAGTAACTAGTTGGGTATAATAAAATTAATGGGGTGCAAAAGTTGAATTATTAGATAATAATCCATAGGTTGGATTGTTAACAGAAAATTATCAAAAGGTTGGATTATTACAGAATAGAGAGTAGTATTTTAAGAACCACATTGGTAAGAATATTTATAATCACCAAGGAATCAAGCTTAGTCTTGTGAGTTACCGATTACACGCTTTACTTCCAAAGAGAACGAAATGAGCTTGTTGTGGGATGGCTAAAGACGATTTTCAGGAATCAACATTCATCAGGCACGGGTGAAATATGTGCGATCATAGACTTCCATTTTGATGCCTTGTTACGTCGATATTAGTTCAGACTTGTACAACAGCCTTGATTGCAAGGAAAACACAAAATACCCAACAACTTGACAAGAGCAGAGCAATGTGGATTCAACAGCAAAGGTAAAATTCTAATAGTTCAGCACAAGAAAATCAACTCCTCAAAAATTTCTAAGATGATATAAGAACAAAACCAGTCCAACTGAAACAAGAAAATTGGTGGGTCGATCTCTTAGGGGAACAATAGTGCCATAAAAATTTAATGACTCAAACCTACAACTACAAAAGAGCTGTCTGTTATAGCTCACTCACTCACTCTTCATCTTCCTCATCACCATCACCCCCGGATGCCTTCTTTGCTGCTGCATTCTGGTTCTTTCGCTTCACTCTACCTGGGCGGCCTCCGCCAAAGGGACTAGTTAGGGAGAAGTCAATGTGCTTCTGAGAGTCCACCCTAACCATGAATGAGGGAACATTCACCACCTGTCTCCCAACCCTGTATTCAAATTTAACTTCATCATGCAAAATGACAGACTAACCCATTAATACAGACTAGCATGTGAACAAGAGCAAGTTGAGCCTCACTAGAATAGCTCGAGATATGAACACTTTACTCATGGCGATAAGCTTGAAGAGAGAAAAGAGAAAAGACAACTATTTTGATTTGTTAAGAGATTAAGTGATAACACACAACAATTTATCACAGATTATTATTAAAATCAAGGAAATCACCTCATATTAAGGAAGTTTAGAACTTGTTGTCTTAAAGAAAAATTATCTCCAAATTAAAAAACGAAATCACAATACCAGATCGGGAAACAATAAATTAATCAACAATCAGACTCAATATTAACCCAAGAATATGAACCCCAAAAAAATGACAACCGGAAAGTTGAACACAAGAAACATGCCAAAAGAAATATATACACCAAGCTGGTAATCAATTACAACCCTTAGAGAAAACAGAGATAAAAATCATCACATACAAAATAATCAATAACATCAAGTACACAGGCAAACCATCAATTGCAATACAAATATAAACACGGTACTATACCTGATGTGCCTCTGCCTAATGAGCACCCTAGCATGATGAATAGACTTGGCCATTCCAGACTTGAAGACAAGAGTTTGAAGACGTCTCTCCAAGAAGTTCTCAACAGTGAGAGCCAACACATAATCGAGCTTGTTCTGTCCCTCATCCAAAAGCCCATGCCTGTTCATCCTCCTCAAAAGAGCTTCTCCCTCAAAGATACGACGAGGGTTCTTCTCATCCAGAGTTAGAAGATGCCTTGCAGCATTACGGATACGGCTCAAAACATACTGAACCCTCCAAAGCTCCCTCTTGTTGCGAAGCCCGTACTCTCCCACAAGCTTCAACTCAGCATCCAATCGCTCCTTCTCATAAGGACGACGGGGCTTCTTAAATGTCTTTGAATCTACACATACACATCATCCATGTTTCTAACCATCACTCACTCAACAGTCAACATCCAACTACTATTTTCATACAAAAAAACACACCATTATTTCACAGATTACCATTTTCACCCAAAGTTTAAATCTAAAATAGTAAAATCTACAGGGTGCGAACTCGTGGCAAATGAATGTAAGACATATTAAATACAAGTCACTTATATATCAGTCATTCCGTGATGGTGACGAGAGACTCAGGAGGGACTATATATTAAATAGCTCCTAAGCAAACTACTTGTATAACGCGAGTGCTTGGCATTTTCGGGCATGATTAACACAACATCTTACACATCAATGATTTGACTTGATTAGATGTTATCCCCAAAACAAGTCTTTCTAAGATTGCTTGTTGATCGAATGCAAAATATATTTTCAACTAGTTCACACCAACCAAATGTAATACAACCACAACAACAAAGCCTTAGTCCCAAAATGATTTGGGGTCGTCAGAGTATAACTTAGCAGATTCTATGAGTTCAAGTTTCAACTACGGAACTACCTAGCAAAACAACTCAAATGGAACATAAAAATGACGGATTATTATTAAACCATCAATAGACACGAACTTTACGAATCCTACCAGTAAACCAGAATCCCTCGGGGAAAAAATGCACTGGACATTGAAATATCTATCATGGATTAGCAAATACTCCAAACATTGTGAAATTATGATTTCCAAATATTAACCAGAATAGCCATTAATCTGTATTACGTAATACGGAGTACATAATAACGAATCCAATCTGTTTACCAACATAATTAAACCATTACCAATCAAATTTACCCAGATACTAAATTATTGTGTGTTATTAGCAATTAATCCGTATTACGAAATACGGAGTACATAATAACGAATCCAATCTGTTCACCAACATAATTAAACCATTACCATGATAATCAAAGCCACAACTTAATCCGACATCTCAATATTAACGAAAATCGCCAAAAACACGGAAAATCCGGCAAAAGGTCTGACCTAAGTAAATTAAAAACTCTGAAATGCATACTGGTGTCAAAGTTTAATACTTTGAAATCTGAGAAATTTCTAATTATTATCGTGAATTGACTTGCTATTGCGTGATCTTTGAATCTAAATACATGATTAGATGAACTTAGCAAACCCTAAAATCCCACAACACTGTAATTGTATGTTCTATCAAACAAAACTACATTCTTTTGCATCAACCAAACCAAACCAAATCGGGAAAAGAGAAAATGGAGGAGAGAGAAAGAGAGGAGAAATTACAGCCGGTGAAGTGGACGACGTGCACCATGGCGGCTCACCGGTGGCAAGCTGTTGATAGGTATCGAAGATGCGGCGGAGGCGACAAGTGCGAAAATGGAGGAGAGAGGAGACGGAAGTGAGAAGGGGAGTAGGGTTTGTGAAGTAGGGTTTGTGAAGCAGGGCTTTATTGGTTTCACCGTGTCTCCGTCTTATTTCACCCGTTTTGGTTCAACAACAACGAAGTAGTTTTTAGGCCCACGCAACTGGGGGTGAAAGTTTAGTAGGAAAAAACCGAAAACCGAAAATCGAACCGAAACGAACCGAACCGAATTCGGCCCGGTTTCTTTTTCTATTCAGTTCGGTTTGGAGTGAATTTTTTTAAAAAAATCGATTTTATGGTTTGGATTGGACAGAAAAGTCTGAAATCGAATAAACCAAACTAAAATCGAACTAAAGCAGGCCCAGTAATTGAAGCCTAATTCTCATGGCTTAAATAAATAGAAAAGTATAATACGGGCCCTAAAATTGGCTAAAAACATGTATAATATAGGCCAAAAATCAGGCCCGAATAAAAGGCCCATGAAAATTCGGTTTTATGGTTTGGATTGGACTCAAAGTTAAAAATCCGATTTGGTTTGGTTTGGATTAAAAGGTTAGTTCGGTTTGGATTCGGTTTGGGCCTTAATCCAAACCAAAAACCAAGTACGCAACGCCCGGGTTTTAACAATAGTAACATTTATTCATCGTATTATTTTAAACCAAATTTGTAAAAAATTACCTTTTATGATTTAAAATTTTCGAGAAAATACCTTATGTCGTACTCCTTCCGTCCCAAATTAGTTGTTACACTTTCCTTTTTTGTCTGTCCCAGATTAGTTGTTACACTACTAAATTAGGAATGACCCCACAAATATTATATTGTCTCTTTCTTCCCACTAACATTTTTTTTGTCCCCACACCCTCTCTCATTCAATTAAAAAAATACCTCATAACTCCTATCACATCTACCTTTTCAATAAAATAACAATTGATAACCAAACAACCACTTATCACGTAAAACTTTGTGCAAATTAAAAGGTAAGTGTATCGACTATTTTGGGACAGAGGGAGTTATTTTTTTGTGAAATCGCACCATAATGTATATCATTTTTGCGAAAGACAACCTTAGGGAAGTTTTCGACATTTACTGAGATTTTCTGACCATTGACTTGCATGAGCACGTGTAGCATCATTTTTCTACATTTTCAATAAGACGCATTGTTAAAGTGATGTTTATTTTGGTAGTGCTCAATTTTGATATAATCGTGTCTTTGTTGAAGGGAAGTTGTTTCATTTCCACTAAACATGTTTGTTTTCATAAGTTTAACATGTGAAATGAAGCCACGTGCAAGTCAATGGCCGGGAAAGCTCAGTCAATGCCGGAAGCTTCCATTTGGTTGTCTTTTGGAAACAAATTTACATTAATGTGTGAATTTTCACACACACAAAAAAAAAACCCCTATATATGGTCATCTCTCGAAAATTTGGGTTATAAAATGTCCTTTTTTTTTGGCAAATTTGCTTTATTTTAACTAGTTAGTGGCACGGGTGATGCTCTGATATATTTGGAGCTTCTTTTACTCATTTCAAATTCCCCTTACAAAATTTATTTGTTTATGATGTTTGATAATACAATGAATTTCATTATATATGCAGTTTAAGAAAAAAATTGGTTAACCAACAATAGGTAAACTAAAATTTTGAGTAATTTATATTATTTGTGTAAAACTATAGTTTTTGTATAAGTTACGATTGTATATTGAGTTACAAAGTCGAAATACATTTTGAAAGAAAAAAACCTACATTTGATTAGCTAAAAGAAAGCGCAACATTATTTTTTTTTTTTTCTATTATTTTCTCTGTTAATTTAATAGTCTTATGTTTTTTAAAGTGAATAAAAAGGAAGAAATAATTTTTTTTTTTAATCATAAATTGTTACTAAAATACATAAATTTTGGCATTAAATTTATACACACATAAACATAAATTTGGGCATTAAATATTAAACATTCATAAGAACGAAATTTCCCCCTTTTATTTGTTTTAGGGTTAGAAGTTGTATTGTCGGAGTGATGGATAAAACTTTGCATTAACATGTAACATTGTTTGACCTAGTCAAGACGCTATTTGTAAAATTTGTAAGTGTTTTGCAAGGTAGCGGTAGAGGTAGCGTTTGGGTAGCTTTTGTCAAACGTTAAAGTTATTAGCTTTTAAGGTAGCGGGTAGCTTTTGACAAATTTATAATAAAGTTTCAACAATATTCTACATTTTTTAATTTTATTTTAGAATATCAACCGTTACTTTTGCCGAACACACGTACATATCAGTTAGTCGCCACTTTGACAGCTATCGTTACCCGCTACCCGCTACTCAACCTACTTTAATAGCTACCCGCTACCCGCTACTCAACCGCTACCGCTGATTTTGCCGAACATGGCCAAAGTATAACCGGTAGCAGTGTTGTACGATGAAAATTCCCTAATAAACCTACGATGTTTACGGGTTGTTGTAGGTTTTAAAGGTTATTTATTTATTTTTGTTTGGCTAATTTGGAGGTTTAAGGCCCTGCATGTTCTTTTTTGGACGAAATTTTGTTGAACTGAACTGAATTAAACTAAATGTTCTTGGATTGAACTGACTGTTCATAAGTTGAACTGAAAGCTAGAAAATAATTCTAAAAGAATAGGCTTGTCCGATATTACCGCCAAATTTCTGTTTTGGTTTAATAAATTAAAACATCTAGTCGACCTCCTATTAGGTAGTCTCACAGTTACTAATTATTAGGGATGTCAATGGGACGGGGCGGATGCGGATGTATGTCCCTCCATCCCCATCCCCACCTAAAATTTCCATCCCCATCCCCGCCCCATCACCCATGGCGGCCTGGCGGGTACAAACTTCATCCCCATCCCCGCCCCAACGGGTACAAACTAAAGTCTATCCCCGCCTCACCACCCGCCTGGGTATCCATCCCCGTCTCATCCCCGCCCCATATCCGCGTCAATACCCACATTGATTTTCTTATTTCGCCAACATTATGGAAAAAGTAACTTCCATAACAAAAAAATTCAAACACATAAAATTAAAAGTCTTGCCTTAATTCATAATATCACATACTACAAACCAATCAAACGCATAAAAAAAAATTGTTCAACTTTTTATGTTCTTTAAATTTTTCAATTCACGTAGGGAATGATATTCAGATAGGGTTGACGAGTATCAACCGGGGCGGGTGGGGATGAGGCGGGGCGAGTGGGGATGGGGCGGGCGGGGATGGGGCGGGTCCAACGCAAAATCCACACCCGCCCCATCACCCATGGCGGGTATGATTTTTATACCCATCCCCGCCCCATCACCCGCCAAACCTCCCTCCATCCCCGCCTACTTGGAGCGAATGCGGGGCGGGTCTCCTATAAAACCCGCCCCACTGACATCCCTACTAATTATCAAACCATGCATAATAATCTAATCTACATATATAAAGGAGGCATATTTGCTGAACTATTAGAGCGCCACCTAAGATTACTAATGGTTTCGGCCAATGAAAAAAATAAGATTTCTAATTTGTTTTTGAATTAAAAAAATCGAGTGCCACGTAGATAATTAATTAGGTGCCACGTATATATTTAAATTAATAAATTAATTACTAATATATACAATTCCATTCAAAATCAAACGCTCTAATAATTAAAAAATAAATCTAAAATAAAATTCATCCAAAATCAAACACTAATCTAAAATAAAATCCAATCCAAAATCAAACATTAATCCAATAGAGTGCCACGTAGGAAATCTAATGGTTTCAGCCAATGAAAAATAAGACTTCAAAATTACTTTTGAATTAAAAAGTCGAATGCCACGTAGATAAATAATTAGGTGCCACGTAAATATTTTTATTAAATAATTATTAATATTTCTTATATACAATTTCATCCAAAATCAAACACTATAATAATTAAAAAACATAAATCTAAAATGAAATTCAATCCAAAATAAAAAAATCAATTTAATCTAATATATAAAATATAGCAGTTGATATATGTAGGAGTTTTATTTTAACGTAACAATTTAATAGAAATCGTGCTTCGCACGGGCTAAAGTCTAGTCTAATAGATGGGTAAAAGGTATTTAGTTCGACAGTTTGCTAAATTCTAGACGATATTTTGAAAGAATTTGTAAAATTTGAGTGTCACTTGATTTAACGGAAATCACAAACTTTTACCCATAATAACCATGTTGATTTTGAAAATTGATCGTAATCTACTTTTTATGTCTTTTATATTTTCGTTTTTAATTAACACTTTCCCGTTTCCTTTTAAATGCATCACTTCTCTTACCCGATCATATTTTTAAATGCATCACTTCAATATTTGAAAACTTTCTATCATATTTTATCATTTTTTTCTCCTCCATTAATCACCACTCGGGATATTTTATTATTTATCTCTCTCACGGCCCCACTCAAGATTGGGTTCGATAAGTTGGAACTACAGCAATTTTAGCAAAGGGATAACCTACACCAATTTGTGATGCATTTCTTGGAGAGCATGGTTGGATTGGAATGGGAGTCATTGCCAGAAACTACAAAGGGGAGGTGTTGTTTTCTGCTTCAAGAAGAGTTAGAGGTCTATGGCTGCCAGTCATTGCGGAGTGTAAAGCCATGGTACTTGCAGTGAAACTAGCAAAGAGGTTCGGGTTAAAGAAGGTCATTTTAGAAACAGATTGCGAAGAAGTTGCGTCTCGTCTCACAAAAGGAATGATTTACTTCACGGATTTAGACTCGATTTTAGAGGATGTTATTGTGGTAGCACTAGCTTTGATTTTCTTAATTTGTCACATGTTAAAAGAGATGGAAACTTTGTCGCCCATCATCTAGCTAGATTAGTGCCCTTTGATATTGAACATGTTTGGGAGAACCACTGTCCTGTAGAGGTTGCTCCGTATGTTTTATCTGACAACTTGTCCCATGATTAACAAACGGCACCAAATTTTCCCTAAAAAAAAAAAAACCTACACCAATTTTAGCTTTAACAAAAAGCTGAAGGTGAACTTTGATCTCAAGCCGTGGATATGTGTTTCATACAAGATTCACATACCCAAGATCGTAGAGGACATTTTGAAAGATGGTACAGGTGACAGTACAGCAAACCAAGATATGAATATATCACTGAAAAAGCTCCATGATTTGTTAAATGGGAACGAGTAGTTTCTTGTGCCTAGATTAAACATAAATAAAACTCATAAATACAAGAAGCTATGTGAACATGATCTACCAGTACAAATTCTTTGTTGTCTATAAATCTTGACAGAGAACTCCGGAAAGCGTCTAATGTAGAAATGGAGCAGCGCAGAAAGATCTCATTTGACTAAAAGATGATGCCAATGTACAGAAGTAGCAGACTAGCAGCAGAAATTACAGATGATGATGATGATGACGGTGGCCTTTCCTACGAGGCATGATCCAATCAACACTTGAAGTTTGGACATTAGAGTTGAAGATCAACTTCATCTGGGCCTACGGGAGAGACGACCACCAACACCAGTTGTTGGTGGTCTGTCCTCTGTGAATGGGCGAGTTGCAGGATCTGCAAGGCCTGGTAACCTCGAAACACTACCCTTACCTTTTCTGGCATTCGGTCCAATCACCTCAATCATGTATCTCCACCCGTCAATTGGTCTCCTCCTGCTAAATATGTGTGTCTTTATAAAACTTGCTATCTGCAAATATCAATCAACCATGCACTGTTAATCTTGAACCATACAGAGATACACAATTAGGAAAAGCAGAAACTTGACATTTTAGTAGGAATAGCCGTGTAGGTCCTTTTTTTTTGTTGTTGAAGAAAACGCCATTCATGCTCAAACAAACATCTGCAGCAACAACTACCAAAGGTACTTTAACATCTTCAGCTGGTTCAGCCTAAGCAGTAAGCACGTTAGCAGGTCTATCAGCTCCTCTGGTTGATAAAGGGAAACACTTGGATGGAGGGGTGAGGTATATTTTTTGTCTGGTAACGTTTCTAACATTTGAAAATATTGTTCTCAATCCACTAATCTTCAAAGAGGAATTCATATTTTGGAATAGGAGTGGAGGACTGCAATAAGCTCATCGCCTAGGTAAACTAAGGCATTGCTAACTTATCAAACAAGTTGTTAAACTAAGGTAGAGACTAATTTCATCTCAAGTCATCCAGTGGATAAGCAACTTACATTTTTGAAAATGAAACTTGACCTTCTCTAATAAATATACTTAGGGGTTTGCGCGTTTGTCATTAAGAAAAAGAAAATGCCTTTTCTTATACTTAGGGGTTTGCGAGTTTGTCATTAAGAAAAAGAAAATGCCTTTTCTTTAGAGCAAAGCCCAACACCAATGGCACAAGTTGGCTACGAATTAAGGTTAATTTATGGTACTTAAGCTGAAGGAACATGGACCAATGTTCACTACTACACCTATTTCGAAATCTAATGTCTTTCTACAATATTAATGCAATACTTATAAGATCAGTGCAATATTGTATGTCAATTTGCTTTACATGTGCAGCTTAACCTTTAGCTAAACTCAACTGAAGTCTTAATATGTGTATCAAATGCATTATGTTTTAAATTGAGGGGAGTAAAAAAGAATGATGAAGCAATTATATACTCCTTAGTATATATTGGATGACATTTCTATCTCTTTTCTTTCTTTTCCAGAAAAGCTGATGATCCTGATATATCTAACTCATAAAAATTCATAAGCCTTTTGTTGAAGACAAATACATCAGAAGAAAAGTTGAAACTAAAAGAAAAATGAACTGTAGCACAAACTCCTGTTCATTGTCATATACGGAGTATGCTCAAACGCATTGATTAATGTAGGACCCTTATTTTGTTTGAAACCTTCTGTAAGAATACAGCCTTGGATTATAATTTTCATCTTTTCCCATCTCACTTTAGTTGAGGGGCTTATTATGATCCCACTGTCATTCGGTCACCGTCAACAATGCTGTCAACTATTCCTCAATCGCTTATGACTTAAAAGAACAATAGTCATGCCACAAGATGAAGGATACCTTTGAGGGTAGGATCATATTTCAAAGAAGAACTAACTTTAGACTCTCTAACAATAATATGTGGAGTACTGGAGTATGGACCATTATACTACTACATATACATTTAGCGGCTTAGTGCACATGGAACATTCCCTCTTTCCCATTTATATATATGCCAAGTCTTCTTCAAAAGAGCTATCAATAAACAAACAAAAATCGTGAGAAAGGAAATACAGTGCACACTAAGCCTATGCCTAGCCAGGGGTTAACAGAGATACAAGGCACATGACATAACTACTAACTAGTCAACTAGGTCACCACATAACTGGTAACATTGGCATGAGCGCACGAGATGAACGATATTTCTGATAATTAGCAGCTTCTCTTCCCAAAAGATTGTACACCCTAAGAAAACTATGAGAACAGTTTGTGCTATTAAAAACTTGGCATCATAATGAAGCCATGCTCGCATAACTATAAAAGCGCACCTGAAACTTGCAAAATGCCATTCGACGCTCAAATTCTTGTAGAAGGATGTCCTCTTCTCTCTGTGACATATCCCATACATTGCCATCTTCAGATTTGGATGTAGACTCCCAACCATCAGGCTTGTTTTTATACTCAGAAGTGCCGGGAACTTTCGGATCATTCAGATTATTGCTAGCAGAGTCAAATATCCTACAATAACAGAACATCCAAGAAACATCTCATATGTTAAATAAAATTCACAATAGTTATGCTAGGGGATGTGCATTGTATACGAAAATAATATACTCTGTGTAATATGTAGAAAAATTCTCATTAGGGAATATCATATCCAGATCATAAGACTTTTGAAATAAAATTTTCTACTTCAGTACTTGACAACAGATTATAGAAGCTCCAAATTTTCTGACTTTTACCTAATTTCAAGATTACAAGATAGTAATGAAAAGTGTTCTAGGAAATGTAGCATATCATACTAATGTATATCTAGCTGTGCGGCCTGTGACCTTAATACGGATGCCCGCATACAATCAAAATCTCCAATCATCTTCATAAAAATTTAAGCTTTAAACAGACTTCTCCATTAATTCAATGCAACCACAGAAGAAAAGCAACCCAATTATGGAACTACAACAAAACAACTAAGCAATATAGGATTATCCAATTATGGAATTACAACAAAACAACTAAGCAATATAGGATTATATCAACACAACCCCAGCAAAAAAACACCCAATAATCAAACACACTAGGAAAGTGGATGCCAACTAGGTTACACAATTCATTCTTGGTGGCTGTACGACTTGTACCGAAGACCACGGGATTGAATCCCTTCTACATTCAACCGCCAATTCAAAAACAGCAATGAATTCAATTCATAAGTGCCGGAGTATTATGTAAAATTTTCAATTGCTCTCTCAGACATAAAAACAAACACCTGGTATGCAGAAAAAAATGTTGGATTGTTTCAAATACAGAGACAAAGAGAAGAAAAGGGGAAAAACTCACTCAGAGCAGCTATCAAGAAGCCTATCAATATCATCACCGGAACCTCCACCCAACTTAGCTTCTTCAAGAAGCTCAATCTCTTTCATCCAAAGTCCAGCATGAATCCGCTGTTTCTTCAACCTGTAATCCCTTTTTACATTCTCCAAACTATACAACCCACCACCATTTTCACCATCTTCCTTCTTCACTTCCTCCTCCCGTTTCAATTTATCTTTGTTCTTGCGGCGGTGTTCCCAGTTTTCATTCATGTCTTCCACAAACGCCTTCGTCTCGGCGTCTGCATCGGCAGCGGAGTCGTGGGTAAGGCCGAAGTTGACGTCTGACTCCCAAGGCGCGCGGGTGTTTTTTCCGGAGAGGTCGTCGGGAAGCCAGGCAGTTTCCCATGCGGCGTTCCATTCGTCATTTTTGTTTTTGTTGCCGGAGGAAGTGGAAAGGCGGCGGTGATGGTGGTTGAGGAGAGAGAATGGCGAGGGATTGGAGGAGTGGAGGGTTCGGAGTAGAGTGGTAGTGGTGGTGGACTTTGCTAGTCTATGCATTTCTCTCGCTTTCTTGGGTGCGTTTGATTGCGTTTGTGGTGGTGAGCTTACAAAATCTAATATATCTCTATTATATAAAGGAACAGCTGAGGTTAATTCGGTAATCACACTTTTCGTGTCCCCAAGCAAATTACTAAAATACCCTCATTTCGTTGCTTGCTGAATGCCGACCCTCTCTCCCCCTCTCACTCTTTCTCTCTCCTCAACCCTCACCAAATCGCGTCCCTCTCGCTTTTTCTCTCGGTTTCTAGGGTTAGACTCCATCCTCAATCCCTTCCCACCGTCGCCATCGATCTCTGCCGGAAATGGTGCAGCAACCAATATCGTTTTCACTTTGAATAACTTTCTTAATTTGATCTTTTATTCAATTGTTGCATTCATGTAGGTTTTTGGATCGTAACCCTAGAAATTTGTATAATACAGGTTGAAAAAACGTATGGAGCAGGGTCCGTCTTCAAGGCCCACGTCCACCACCGCAAAGGAGCCGCAAAAGAGCCGCCAAGTCCAGAACCCTCGACTTCGGCGAGCGCAACGGTCACTTGGAAGGAGTCGTCACCGAGGTCATCCACGAGCCAGATCGTGGTGCCCCCCTTGCTCGCGTCACTTTCCGACACCCATTCAGGTACAAGCACCAGTAGGAGTTGTTCGTCGCTGTATAGGGTATGTACACTGGTCAATTCATCTTTCTGATTTTTAAACAACATTTCCAAACAGGTTCAAAACTCATAAAAAATACCCAATTCCCAAAATCGATTTTAGTGCAAAGATCAAAATCTTGACAAATAAGAAATACCCAATTTCTAGAATTGGTTACTATGCAAATTCAGCTGTGTTCAAATTAAAAGAACATCCTTTAATTTTTCTTTGCAGATTACTTTGTTAATGCATCGATTCCCAATGTTTCTAGGGATTTCGGCAAGAAAAAGAGGGTAATTTACTAATTACTTTAATTATTTATCTCTTCAATTTTAATTTAATTTTAATTTCTCGGTTTTTGTTTTCTCGGTATTATGCAAATTCAGCTGTGTTCAAATTAAAAGAACATCCTTTAATTTTTCTTTGCAGATTACTTTGTTAATGCATCGATTCCCAATGTTTCTAGGGATTTCGACAAGAAAAAGAGGGTAATTTACTAATTACTTTAATTATTTATCTCTTCAATTTTAATTTTAATTTTAATTTCTCGGTTTTTGTTTTCTCGGTTCGAATTTTTACTTTTACTTCATATTGTAATTTCTTTGATTTATGTCTGACAATGGAGTTTTTTTATTTCAATAATTTAATTTTCTTGCAGATTATTTTGTTATGTTGTTTTATAGTTGGTTGATTATTTTGATGAAATTTGAAGAAGAGGAAATAGTTACCTCTTTTTTAGGAAGCTAAGTTGCCAGTTGTGTGTTCTTTGAACTGCTAATTAGACTTATAATTGAATACTCCGTATGAACTGTGGCTGGGGATTGTACACATGTGGGTCAATGTCAGTGCTTGATGGTCTATGGGGGCTCAAGATTGAGCAGCTTAAGGCTGAGCTTCATCAATTGGATGATTGATTACAATTAGATTATCGATTTCTTTTTTGTCTTCAGTGGTTAGTTGTTGTTTAATTTCATTGATATAATCATTTAGTGTTCTCAAGGATCTGGGTTTTACATTTGACTCAAAACAAGCGCTTCAATCTTAAGTGTTGTAAAGAAAGAAGAACAATAACAAGATTCAATTGAGATTCTCAATGCATGTTAGGTGTTTGATAAAATGCTTAACAGAGATTATGAAATCAAAGAGTGTTTCATTTGTTTGTATTGAAGTTTTTGATTATCCCATCAAAAAAATGTTGTTTGATTATGTTGGTAGTCGAAATTTAATATCCCATCATCAATATTTGAATAATATAAAATGTAGTTCTCATGAAGTATGAAGTTTTAATTTGGCTGTGTGTTAGTCTAAAGTGGATGCTATAATGGCATCATTTATCATTCACCAGCCTCGAGAATGTATGTCGATAACGATTTGGCGGGCTGTTGATTGTTCAATTGTTCGAATAGATGAATCTTGAGAATGAAAAATCAACCCGGGAATAGCTTAGAACCTGTTAGATATCACTGCGAAAAGTCAAAAATCTTAATGTGAGTTTTGATATATGTATCTTGACCCAAATTCCTCCCTTGCAACAATTTGGTAGCCTTAACAATATATACCTTCATAGTGTTTGTATCATATTTGGTAGGCCATTTGACAATTAATCATAAAAGTAACTGTACGGAGTTAGTCTTTCATAATTATTTGCTGCAACTTTCTTTGTATTCCTTGCAACTGATAATCGTGAATAACCGCTACACCACCTGTAACACCCCGACAATTCTCTCTTTTCTAAAATAACCTTTTAATATAAAACATAGAGAATTATCAAGGCATTATCGCCCGTGTGAAAACGTAACGGCTTATTCAGAATTTTGCAGCGGAAAACATAAAACTAACTTTAGGTTTATAAATAATCGATTACAGGTTTAGTCTCAAAAATCAACCAACGAAAATAAGGAAATATAAATAGTATGACAAGTTTAAAGTCCATTTAAACAAACCCAAGTCAACTTAGCAAATCAAAACTAAATACAAGCTCTCTATTCCCGATCCCAATGATGCAACATCTTCAAACCTGCAGATGGACAATGCTTATTGATCCTTAGAGACTGCTCACCAAAGATTGGGTCATCACAGGATCAATAAGGCATAGCCATGATCAACATGCACAAGCAAAAGCACGTAATCAGCAAAGCTGAGTACTACATACTAAATCAATAATAATCCTAACATGATTCTATTAAACGAAACACCCTAACATGATACTAATGAACACAAACAAGGGTAGACAAAACATGATAGTTTGACGACCATACTTGACCAGACTAGACTAGGCTAGACTTTTAGCAATAATATTATTTTAGTTGAAATAGACAATGGACCGAGTTGACCATCCAGAAGTCTTCACTAAGGAAGACGAGGTACGGGCGCGACTCCGTAACCTCAGTGACCTGCGATATCGAGGAACGTTTAAATAAAAATAGGACACGGTGATCAATCCGGTCCGAATTAAAGGCCATGGGCTACCACCATGAACCCCAACTCCTGTTTGTCCGTCACTTCAGACGTGCACAGTCTAAAGCTATTGCTATTCAGTTTCACTTTACATGATTTACAAATTGAGATCCCGTTATGACTCAACCATTACATAAGACAGACAATTCACATTTGTTCACAACTGTTTTTTTTATCTTGGAATTAAGTAAGTGATCATAACAGCATCAATCAAGACTCATTCCAACTTAACCAACCTTTCCTTTAACCATGAGCAACCCTTTATATGGGCATAAAGTTTCAACTTACTAAACAAGGTCCTCCGCCCTTATAAAGTAGTGAAAAGATAGAAAGGGAACAACAACCAATTGATCCAACCCAATCATATAGAATAATCTAGTGTCCCCAACCAACATGTTTGTATCAAACATCCATACTAACATGTTACAGTTCTTATAGTGCAAAATAAGTTCAATAAGTTTGTCCAACAGTATTAAACATGCACATTCCATATAACCAAGTTTGTCTATAATATCAACATCACCAAGTTCAACAATAATATCAACATGATTTCAACAATTAGCACACATTCCAAGCACGCAGGTATGTACGTACCTTGTGTAAACAAATTGATAGGCCACTTTAACACTTTCAAAAGTCGCCTAAAGAGAATTCTCCGCCTAAAATAACCAGCAAGTAATCCCAATCAATTTCTAATCATTGGCAACCATAATAAAGCATTCTAAATGCATCCTAAACATATTTAGAACTTTCCCCAATATCTAAACTTAGACATTTGATTTCCTAGCATCATTGAAATTCGTTGAAAACTTTTTGCAAACATCGTACTTTAAATTTTCAGCAATATAAATTCATTTAAAAGCTTCACCGAGGTCAATCTATGTTCCTAGTATCTCAAAACGACGAATTCAATAATCCATACTCAACTTACCATGATTAATAATCATAAAAACCTTGAATTTCATACTTTAAACAATCAAAATTAATATTTCAAAGTAATTTGATAATCTGAAAATTAATAACTTTATTATATAATTTGCATAATCTGAAATTTATAATTTAATCACAAAAACCATAACTTTAATTCACGAAAACGTAATTCAAATTAATAAAACCTCATTAAGCCCTAACTTATTTTTAATTAACCAAAACTGAAAATAATTGGTTTATAATATCAACACCCAAATCTGGAAATCATATTCAACAACAAAATTATAAATTTAATCCAAGAACATCATTTAAATTAACAAACTATAATTAAAATAATTAGTTACTTAGGGTTTAAGAAATAACCAAGAAAGAGGAGAGGAAAAGCTGGGCGGTGCACGACGCGGTCAGCGGCGGCCGGCTGGGTTGTTGACGTGGCGGCAGCGGTGGTTGCTGTCGCGGGTGGTGCTGTGCGCAAGTCGAACAAGAGGAGGGGAGTGAGGGAGGATGAACAGCAGTGAATCGAAAGAAAAGAAGGGAACGACGAGGAGATGAAGCGGTGGCTTACCGGCGAGGACAGCGACGCGGTCCGGCGGCCTTGGTGGCTGTTCAAGAAGACAAAGCATTAAGGAGGAGAGGAAACGCAAGGAAGAACGAAAACAGGGGAAAAAAGGACGACGAAGGAGAAGGTCGAAGGATACTTACCGACGGCGAGGAGACCGGCGGCTGGAGCAACGGCGTGAAGGAGGAGAGCAGCGACGAGGAGAGAGAGAGGATGAGTTCTTGAGGGTTTGAAAACTTACGTGAATAGTGAAGGAGGGTTTTGTTTTTCTCTTCCTAGCTTTCACGTGAATTAGAAGAAAGAAGGGGAGGGTTTGAGTTTGGGTTTTAATGTTGGGCTTTTCAAGTGGGCTAGACTTAGGATTTAGCTTTAATGATTCGAGTCCAAAACTGAATAGGATCGTTTTCTAAATTCAATCAATTTTCGTAATTCAAATTCTTTTCAACTTAAAATTCTAAAATCATTTTCGATTTCGTAAATCGTTGAAAATATTAAAATGTAATAAATAAATATACGTTAACTATATATTTATTTCCAAAATTCATAAATTCTTATTTAAATATATTAAATATACGTTAAAATATATAAATGAAATATATAAAATTACGGGGGATTACAATCTACCCCTCTTAAAAGAAGTTTCGTCCCGAAACTTGACACGAAAATTCACATATTTTTCCAAACTTTTCAACTTATTCTTATTGTAGAAGTACTTTGTGCCACTCTTGTGCACTCTTTTGCCAACTAAGAGTTACTTGTAATATTCAAGAACACATTTTCTTATGCGGAGAATCTATTTCCTTTACATCAACATGTATAAGTTGCTAAAAATGAGCATAAAATGCATAAAATACCATAAAAATAGGTAAAAAAAGCGCGAATTTCTATCGCATTCTACCCCCCTTAAAGAAAACGAGTTACGCCCTCGTAACTCATCTCAGGGAATAACTTTGGATATTTCACCTTCAACGAAGTCTGTCCCCAATACAATATTTTTACGAAAATTATTCCCGCAAGTGGGGCTTTTGCACTTCTTTCCATAAAATGCTTCAAAATGTGACATCTTAATGCTCGCATGATAACTATTGTTGCACGAAAATTCAATCAAATCTATATGGTGTTCCCAACTGTCTTTTAAAGTCACTAGTACAGGCTCTCAACGTATCTTCCATGGTTTAGTTAATCCCCTCAGTCTATCCATCAGTCGCAGGGTGAAAGGCAATACTCATTTTCAATGTTGTTCCCAAGGTTCAATTGGAACTTTTTGCAAAAATTTTTGACTTTTATGGTCGGTAAGGATCTCAAACGTTTTCATATAAAGGTAATGTCTTCAAATCTTCACAGCGAATGCAATAACAATTAGCTCTAGGTTATGGGTAGGGTTATTTGTCTCACAAGGTTTCAACTGACGCGACAACAGGTGCGGATGTCAAACTCTCTTTTAAGATCTGGAAAGCTTCTTCACATTTCTCACTCTTGAATTTCGATTCCTTTTTCAACAAGTTGCTCATTGGTTTTTCTTTCTTCCAAAAGTCTTTCACAACCTCCTATAATGGTCATCTAGGCCTAGAAAACTTTAGATACCAGACACGTTCTTGGAATAGGTCACTCACTTACAGCTTGAGTCTTAGCAGGATCTACAGAGACTCCTTCTGGTCAACTTTTCCTTTTTACCAAACCTCCTTATGTCTTTCACGGATGTATAACTTTTGGGCTTAACTCTTAGCTCTTTCACCAATTCATGTATTTCTTTTCATCTTTTCCAGACAACAAATAATTTCTAACGATCCTGGACCACTCAAATCTTCTCTTAAATTTATTCCCTTACGTAACATAGTTCTCAATCAATTTAGCCCTTCACTTTTCCGTCAATGTCACTTATACACATATGACTTCAAGATTTGTATACTTCATTTAATAAAACTAGATTCTTTTTAAGCGTCTCCAAAGTAATCCTCAAGATTTCATTATGCTCTTTTCATTCCTTGAATAAATCAGGATACCATCAGTAACATAATAACGAACTTAATTCGGAATTCGTAGAAAATCTCATTCATCAAATCCATAATTAATGCAGGTGCATTGGTTAACCCAAAAGACGTTACTCTAAAACCCATAATGACAATGACGAATCCTAATGAGGTCTTAGACCCTTATCAGCTATTCCCAATTGGTGGTACTTCAAACGCAAATCAGTCTTCGAGAACACACTCGCCCAATTCAATTGATCCAATATGTCATCTATCCTAGGCAAGGGATACTTGTTATGGATGGTGTTTAGCTCCCTGAAATCGATGCATAATTCCATACTCTTGTTTTTCTCCTTAACAAACAACACAGGAGCTCCCCACGGTGATGCACTAGGCCTAATATATTCCTTGACCAAACAATTCTTACAACTGTGTCCTAATTAGCTCATTTCAGGAGGTGTCATGCTATAAGGTTCCTTAGATATAGGTGTCGTTTCAGGATTTAACTCTATAATGAACTCAAAGGCTCTAGCAGGTGACATACTCGCAATTTCACTCGGAAACACATCAATGAATCCATTCACAAAGGTAACATCCTCGATTTTCACTCTAACTTCTTTACTAACCTCTAACACACTATCGAAAAATAGTTCACACTTCTTGTTCACCAAGTCCTCACTTGCATTACAGAAATAACTAAAGGTTCTTGGACTTCTCAAAACATCTATACGAGGTCAATCTTCCAATATGGTTCCTTAAATTTACTTTCTGAATTTCACAGTACGTCTATCTTAGCGTTGTACAAACTTAGCCAATCCCATCCTAAGGTTTATGAATTCTTGTGCCTTTTGTTTTCTCATAAAAAGAGGATAAAACTTTTTCCTTAAGACGGTAACAAATGAATCCCAATTGAATCTCTCAACAACGCTAAGTCTAACCCCATTTTCTCTCCACCACAAATCAGCTTCATCTTCCAAGTACAGTGCAACTTGACCCACTCTCATGTTCTCAAGACAGTTCACATCCCCAAACAGTTTCTCAAACTCTCTAACCCAGTTCTCTAGAAAGGTAGGATCAGCTTGCTTCTTAAAGTATGATGGCTTAACTTTGGTTAGTCTCTCAAACATGTCCCCAGTAGAATCAGGACGCTCAGTTCTCTCTTCAGCCAGTCTTCCCGCCAAAAGGCGAATAGTAGCAACTAACTCACTATTGCTTGACATTCTAGTGTGCGACCTAAAATTAATTACTCTACGATACATAACTCATATGTCCCCTCTACGAAAGAATTTTAGATTTGATCATAGAGATCGCATCAACAAACACTTATTCAAGAATGTACACCAATAATAGAGCAATCATTGTCACTCATTCAAGAAAATATCCCTATCAAGGACATAAAATTTGAAAACCAATGAATGGAAGTTCAATCACAACAAATAAGTAATAATATTCCCATTCGCGTGCCCAAAATAAACTTTTGATCATTTGGATTATCAATAATCTAACTCTATTCCTCAAAAGAATGTTAATAACAATTTCTAAACCATAATAACGCACTTGTCCTCAAATTAACATAAAGGTTCTACGACACAAACATAAACTATTGTTGTTGAATAACGAAACTCTCAAACTGGAAATGAATACTTTAACTTCTATTGCTAACTCTATAAAGGCTTATTATATCCTTGAAGAGAATAAAGAATAACTCAAACTCTTATTGCTTTAACTTTAAACCGTTGCTGATATGCCACTTATTCTTTAAAACATAAAAGAACTAACTAACTATTACAACTTCAAATGTTTAAGGCATCTTGCCTACCTATTCTTTCCTTGGAAACTTGTGGAGTAAGATCTAGATCTTCAATATTCGTCGAATTCTTCTTCCGAGTATGAGTCTTCTTTCATGTCTTTATCTTGATGAGACTCACTTGCCACCTCACCATCACCTTTAGGTTCCACATCCGACTCACTAGGAATCTCAATGGTAGGCTCATGGGCCACTGGGTTAGGGTTATTTGCCTCAACCACTACATTCTCATTCTCCACGGTTACATCATTTCCCTCTAGATATTTACAACTCTAATAGGTTCTTCTATAACTGCATCCCAAGCATGACTCCATGAGTTTCTACCCTCCTTGAACCCATTTTCTACGACCTCAATAATGGTGGTCAGGATCTCTACGTCATATCTCTACCTACCATCCCTAGTCCCATACTTAATCAACTTTGGTGTTCCATCATCAGAATGCATGTCTTTAAACCTATATTTGAGTTCTAGGTATGGCATTTTGGTTAGGTAAACAATTAATGATAGTGGCTGCTATGATATCCTTTCTCATTAAGATAGGTTGCCCTTGAACTTTAGCATAATATTCACATCCAAACACAATTTTCTTCACGTAAATATCAGGGGTTTCTATATCAAGTTTCTCGAAGGATCCTATGTTGGTATACTTGGAAAGAAACATTTTATTCCTGAAATAAACAATTCAAGGTCTCACTAACGATTTTCCAGCCAAATCATAAACAAAGTTCAATAATGCAATAAGTTTGGTGGAAGCAAACAATTCTTTATGCACATTTAAATGTAACATTAAACAATTAGCATACGCACGTACATAACAATCAATTTCTTATGCTAGCATTGACTAGCTACTAATGCACATATAATTCTATCTTATATGCCCTTCTTATACTACCCATCTCTCATAAACTAAAGCATTGAAATAGTTTAAATAACAAATTAAAAGGACGATAATATAATAAAATTATAACATAGAATAAAAATATAAAATAAATAAAGTAAAATAAATTAAGGAAATGCGTAGCGAATAAATTCGAAAATAAAGTTATTAATTCGAAGAAGATTTATATATATATATTTTTTTTTTAAATAACGAATTCTAACTCTTGAAACAATTTAAAAAAAAAAATTGAACTTCTAAAAAAAAAATTGTACTCCTTTTTTTGAATAATAATTAATAAGAAAAAGAATAAAAATTTCGAAAGTCAATTTAATTCGAATAAATAATTTGATTTCGAACTTAAATAAGAAATATTATATACTTTCAAACAAGATAAAAGGAGATCTGCCCCCCCAAAAAAAAAGTACCAATTTTTGAACACTATAATACGTAGAATCTCGATTTTTAAGAAATTTATTTTAAATAACTAGATAGTTAGGCGCCTAAAAATTTATTAAAGTAAAACCTTAGCTTCTAGATACCACTTTGTAACACCCCGACAATTCTCTCTTTTCTAAAATAACCTTTTAATATAAAACATAGAGAATTATCAAGGCATTATCGCCCGTGTGAAAACGTAACGGCTTATTCAGAATTTTGCAGCGGAAAACATAAAACTAACTTTAGGTTTATAAATAATCGATTACAGGTTTAGTCTCAAAAATCAACCAACGAAAATAAGGAAATATAAATAGTATGACAAGTTTAAAGTCCATTTAAACAAACCCAAGTCAACTTAGCAAATCAAAACTAAATACAAGCTCTCTATTCCCGATCCCAATGATGCAACATCTTCAAACCTGCAGATGGACAATGCTTATTGATCCTTAGAGACTGCTCACCAAAGATTGGGTCATCACAGGATCAATAAGGCATAGCCATGATCAACATGCACAAGCAAAAGCACGTAATCAGCAAAGCTGAGTACTACATACTAAATCAATAATAATCCTAACATGATTCTATTAAACGAAACACCCTAACATGATACTAATGAACACAAACAAGGGTAGACAAAACATGATAGTTTGACGACCATACTTGACCAGACTAGACTAGGCTAGACTTTTAGCAATAATATTATTTTAGTTGAAATAGACAATGGACCGAGTTGACCATCCAGAAGTCTTCACTAAGGAAGACGAGGTACGGGCGCGACTCCGTAACCTCAGTGACCTGCGATATCGAGGAACGTTTAAATAAAAATAGGACACGGTGATCAATCCGGTCCGAATTAAAGGCCATGGGCTACCACCATGAACCCCAACTCCTGTTTGTCCGTCACTTCAGACGTGCACAGTCTAAAGCTATTGCTATTCAGTTTCACTTTACATGATTTACAAATTGAGATCCCGTTATGACTCAACCATTACATAAGACAGACAATTCACATTTGTTCACAACTGTTTTTTTTATCTTGGAATTAAGTAAGTGATCATAACAGCATCAATCAAGACTCATTCCAACTTAACCAACCTTTCCTTTAACCATGAGCAACCCTTTATATGGGCATAAAGTTTCAACTTACTAAACAAGGTCCTCCGCCCTTATAAAGTAGTGAAAAGATAGAAAGGGAACAACAACCAATTGATCCAACCCAATCATATAGAATAATCTAGTGTCCCCAACCAACATGTTTGTATCAAACATCCATACTAACATGTTACAGTTCTTATAGTGCAAAATAAGTTCAATAAGTTTGTCCAACAGTATTAAACATGCACATTCCATATAACCAAGTTTGTCTATAATATCAACATCACCAAGTTCAACAATAATATCAACATGATTTCAACAATTAGCACACATTCCAAGCACGCAGGTATGTACGTACCTTGTGTAAACAAATTGATAGGCCACTTTAACACTTTCAAAAGTCGCCTAAAGAGAATTCTCCGCCTAAAATAACCAGCAAGTAATCCCAATCAATTTCTAATCATTGGCAACCATAATAAAGCATTCTAAATGCATCCTAAACATATTTAGAACTTTCCCCAATATCTAAACTTAGACATTTGATTTCCTAGCATCATTGAAATTCGTTGAAAACTTTTTGCAAACATCGTACTTTAAATTTTCAGCAATATAAATTCATTTAAAAGCTTCACCGAGGTCAATCTATGTTCCTAGTATCTCAAAACGACGAATTCAATAATCCATACTCAACTTACCATGATTAATAATCATAAAAACCTTGAATTTCATACTTTAAACAATCAAAATTAATATTTCAAAGTAATTTGATAATCTGAAAATTAATAACTTTATTATATAATTTGCATAATCTGAAATTTATAATTTAATCACAAAAACCATAACTTTAATTCACGAAAACGTAATTCAAATTAATAAAACCTCATTAAGCCCTAACTTATTTTTAATTAACCAAAACTGAAAATAATTGGTTTATAATATCAACACCCAAATCTGGAAATCATATTCAACAACAAAATTATAAATTTAATCCAAGAACATCATTTAAATTAACAAACTATAATTAAAATAATTAGTTACTTAGGGTTTAAGAAATAACCAAGAAAGAGGAGAGGAAAAGCTGGGCGGTGCACGACGCGGTCAGCGGCGGCCGGCTGGGTTGTTGACGTGGCGGCAGCGGTGGTTGCTGTCGCGGGTGGTGCTGTGCGCAAGTCGAACAAGAGGAGGGGAGTGAGGGAGGATGAACAGCAGTGAATCGAAAGAAAAGAAGGGAACGACGAGGAGATGAAGCGGTGGCTTACCGGCGAGGACAGCGACGCGGTCCGGCGGCCTTGGTGGCTGTTCAAGAAGACAAAGCATTAAGGAGGAGAGGAAACGCAAGGAAGAACGAAAACAGGGGAAAAAAGGACGACGAAGGAGAAGGTCGAAGGATACTTACCGACGGCGAGGAGACCGGCGGCTGGAGCAACGGCGTGAAGGAGGAGAGCAGCGACGAGGAGAGAGAGAGGATGAGTTCTTGAGGGTTTGAAAACTTACGTGAATAGTGAAGGAGGGTTTTGTTTTTCTCTTCCTAGCTTTCACGTGAATTAGAAGAAAGAAGGGGAGGGTTTGAGTTTGGGTTTTAATGTTGGGCTTTTCAAGTGGGCTAGACTTAGGATTTAGCTTTAATGATTCGAGTCCAAAACTGAATAGGATCGTTTTCTAAATTCAATCAATTTTCGTAATTCAAATTCTTTTCAACTTAAAATTCTAAAATCATTTTCGATTTCGTAAATCGTTGAAAATATTAAAATGTAATAAATAAATATACGTTAACTATATATTTATTTCCAAAATTCATAAATTCTTATTTAAATATATTAAATATACGTTAAAATATATAAATGAAATATATAAAATTACGGGGGATTACACCACCATATGTCCAGGAACACTAGCAACCAGCGGGCAGAAAACCCCTGTAGGAGGGGGCTTCTACCTTCACTCCGGCAGACGGCAATTCCTCCGTGTCTCTCAAAACCGGTCAGGCAACTAGAGACCCCCTGGTCAGGCAACTCGAGTCAGTACATACCTCTGCTCGGGCCGTTACATTTACATACATGATCTTCCTCCAAGGTTTAACCAGGACTTGCTTATAAACTGTCATACTCTTTCAAAATGGATTGATTTCTGCCCTTATTTGAGTAATGGCGGTTTAAGGCCTCAGATCAACAAGAAAAGTTGGTACAATACTAACCAGTTTATGTTATCTGTGATATTCCACAGTAGAACGGCGCAGTATGAGTGCTTAACTAAGAATTCTTCCTTAGCCTCAGCAGTTTATCTCCCATTTTATCCTGGTTTAGGGATCAGCCGGTTTCTTTGGAGCATGGTAAACTGCTCTGTAAGGGATGCAGCACCCTTGGATTTTGTGACTTGGGTAAGGGAAAAGCACGAGTGGACTCGAATGTCTGTTCATCTATTGTGGGAAGATATACTGTGATTTTGTTTTCAGCTGCGTTCAAATTAAAACAACATCATATCCTTTAATTTTTCTCGAAGATTTGTTGATATGGAACATTCTGCAAGAAAAATTATTTTGTTACTGTTATATCTTTCTTGCAGTTTATTTTGTTGCCATGTGTTCAATTATATATCTTCCCACCATAGTTCATCTGTTCTTTTTTTCATTGAACTCCTCACTCTAGGTATATATTCACTTTATTTTTCATGTGTTTTTTGATTTTCGCCATGAATTTGTTTTGTTTTCTATGGTTTTTTTTACATCTATAATTCAATAATTAGTTTGTTCTTGGAACGTCTTTGCTTGATAATTTGATTTTTATATGGGCGTTTGAAATTTGGTTGATTGGTATTGTATGAAACATGGTAATTTTTACATCTATGAGACATGTTTATGTTTGTAATGGTGGGATTTGTGAAGTT
Source organism: Spinacia oleracea (assembly GCF_020520425.1). Taxonomy (NCBI): domain Eukaryota; kingdom Viridiplantae; phylum Streptophyta; class Magnoliopsida; order Caryophyllales; family Amaranthaceae; genus Spinacia; species Spinacia oleracea. The sequence goes on along the minus strand of NC_079487.1, from coordinate 124,101,240 downwards.
TTTGCCTATTATGTGTGGTAATTTTTAGTTTTTATACTCTCGCACGCATCGCGTGCATATAAGACTAGTATATATATAAAGGGGAGTTTTTTCAAGAGCATTTAGAGCGTCCACGTAGGATTGTCCAGTCACTAAATAGAATTTTAAGATTATAATAATAAAATAGATTAGAAAAATAAATAATAATTTTTAATCTTATAATTATCTTTATAATCTAATATACATATATAAAGGAGGAATATTTGCTGAAAAATTAGAGCCCCACCTAGGATTACTAATGGTTTCGGCCAATGAAAAATAAGATTTCTATTTTCTTTTTGAATTAAAAAAATCAAGTGCCACGTAGATAACTAATTAGGTGCCACGTAGATATTTTAATTAATTAATTATTAATATATACAACTCCATCTAAAATCAAACACTATGATAAAATCAAACATTAATCCAATATTAGAGCGCCGCATAGAAAAATCTAATGGTTTCGGCCAATGAAAAATAAGATTTCAAAATTAATTTTGAATTAAAAAAGTCGAGTGCCACGTAAAGAAATGATTAACTTTCACATAGATATTTTTTATTAATTATTTATTAATATTGCGCATATACAATTTCATCCCAAAACAAATACTTTCATAATAAAAAAATATATATAATGAAATTCAATGCAAAATAAAAAACTAATCTAATATAATATATAAAAGTGGTATATACATATGATTTTTATTTAAACATATCAATTTAATAGAATCCGTGCATCGCACGGGCTAAAATCTAGTAGAGTACTAATGAATTGGTTATTTCATAATTTGGAGAAATTTATGAAATACCTTCGTGTTTTCAGTGTTGGTGTGGATAGGCCCCTTTTATTACCCGTTATAATTTTGTGGTCGTATAATGAATGCGTAATTTACATAACGGCTAATTGATTGCTTTGACGATTTCATTTCCGCCAAAGATTTTTCTTGATTTGTTGCTTCAGTGGGTTCAATGCAGGCCTAATTGATAGTTTCCCGTTGCTTAGCCGTATTTCCTACTTCATATACAACTTGACCTTCCCTTCTAGAAAAGATACAGAGAAAAAATAACCTCTTCATCTTCTCCGAAATTGAACACACAAATCCACCATACACACCATTCTTATGAGCATTGCTTAAGGGTGTTCTCAATCTGATTCTTCATCGTACACCGAAGGGGTGGAGTTGTGGGGAGTCGGTTGCTACGAGTTCGCGTGTACTTAACGGGGGCAAATTCGACTTTAGAGCAGTGATTGGTATCACACAATGATATTGTTACAGATAAGTTTGTTCTAATTATTGTTGTTATTAGTCATAGTTCCTACAATCAGAAATGCACAGTATATTTTAAAGGTTCGTGAAAATGCACCAACTACGCTTATTGACTAACGGACGTTAATACCTAACCAGTAACTGATTTTATTTGATTAATAGTGTGTTACTCGTAGTAAGGTGCTCTGTTAAAGCTCAAGTCACTGGCACCACACTATAGGTAGATGATACATGATGGACTGACATGATGGACTGATGAAGTTATACCATGCCAAGGCCCAGATACACGGAACGACAAGACAATGAACCCTGTACAGCGGAAAATGACAGAATTGCCCCGACAATATAACAAAATTACATTTCCCCACTTCATCCGTAAGCAAAAGAGTTTACAGCCAAGTGTGAACAAACATTACCTGTTAGTGTTCTATACAAAACTAATAGCTACAACGATTCAATACATTTAACCGATCGTCTAACTATACAATCACAATGGCGGCAAAGAATGGATGTTAATTTGATAAAAAAAAAAAAAAAGATTTAAAACCGCTGTTGAAATTGAAGGCGAATTCACCATTTCGACATATGCATGGGTGTGTTATAGGGCTTTCTGTACTGAGTTCAGCCTTTCCTGTCAATGTTCGTGCTAGTTTGTCTGCCATAGTTAAACTGATTTGCAACTCCAAGGGGAAAGCCTGCAAGTTATGTCAACTCGAGTCGTGAAATACCTATTATTGATTCCGTATATTGTGGCGCTCACATACTCTGCTGCTGTTTTCAGCCCACCATTTTTCTGCTTGTCCTTCACTGAAACGTTTGCGGCTGAAAACAAACAAAACTTCTCAATGAGCTCCAAATTAGAGTTCCAGGAAGAATGTAAGATATCAAGAACAAAGCAACTACATTTGCACTGAGAAATTTGCCCCGTCCACCAGTGAAATCAATGTACCTCACAGTAGAACTTTCAAAAGATACTCCAAAAAGAATAGACAAATCACAAAACTCCCAGATTGATCCTACATAGTATTTGTGAGAGACAGAAAGGGAGTGCATGAAACAGAAGGAACAAAATAGTCCATAAAAGAGCCAATGAAAATCCTTTTATCACAACATGGTCCTGCTTCAATAAAGGACTATAATTTAACAATTTTGTAACCCCAAAGATTCCAGTGCTTTCGCAACTTAGGTACCATTCTCTTCAACTGAATTTCACTTATCTTATCTTATCTTATCTTATTGACCCTTATTGGAAGTTATAAAAGGTGCCTTTTGAATTTATTGACCTTTTAATGGCCCTTATTTTATCTTATCTCATCTTAATAGACCTAAAATAAGTGAAAATGAGGTGAAGAGAACAATAGCGGGCATAATATTATTTGAACCCAACTCTTTGACAGTTTAAAAACACAAAAGACCCACTACACCCTTACCCATGGAGCTAGGTCAAGAATGGAGAGGGTAAGTGATGGCTGTTGGGGAATCAGTGAGGGTGGGCGTGGGTTCATCGAGTGAGAGCATAGTCCACTAAGTAGGATAGACTGATAGAGCAAGGGAAGAAAGGAAAAAAAAATTAACACAAAAACGAAAGAAAATAAGTAAGAAGTTCTAAAACTAACACCTTATAGGAAGTTAATTAAAAGAGGCAGAGAGAGAACATGCACCAACTGACAAAGACTAGTTAGATTGAGTGACAAGTGTTGGCACGGTCATGCACTCATACTCATTAGTCACATGCTCACTTACTAGTGCATATTCCATCAACTCCGCCTCTCCGCATAGATTAGGAGAAAGAGCATGACATTCTACTATCATAGATAGCATAGAGAATACGCTACCCTGAAGAAAGGACCTAATGCAAGTTTGTTGCTCAATACATATGGTATAATACATGTGAAGTTATTTAAATAGTAGTACCTGAATCGCAAACGCTTGAGCTCATTACTGCCTCCTGGTAAGGAGGAAAGAGTTATGTAAACACCAGGCTCATCTTGTACAACCCGCTCTGTTTTTTCAGGCTGTGCCTTTGCTCCATTAGTTGTTAAGGCATCCATATTAATACTTGACTCGTTTTTAGGAGACAAAAGGTTCTCATCAGAGACCTTTCTAAAGGACCCAGAGTACTGCACAAAAAAATCTAGTTTGCTGCTTGCACCTTTTCCTCCTTGTAACTTCTCAGACATCTCTTTCAACTGCAGAACATTTTTCACAACCCATGAGTCAACCACCACAGTTAGGAGTATAATTGCCTTATTTAAGAAATAGCCCAAAAGTTGCATCTCAGGACCTTACATGACATATACTGTTATACAGGGGAGAAGCCATGAATTTAGGCTTGGGGGAGGGGAGGCTCTTATGCAATAAATATTACTTGAATTTTCGTTTACTAGAAAAACTTAAATGCGATTGTAATATATAAAGTAGTCTAGTGCAAATATTGGACAATCCCGTAATTAAATAATTAAAATTCGAGAAAACAAATAAATAAATAAGAATGTTGGTTGCATTGCTAATTAGATTAGAGATGACTGAAAACATTTCTAATCTTTTCCTAGACAAGAAAAAGAGGGAAAAGATTCACCGTAAGGGCATGCTTGGATTGAGGGTAATGCATTAAGGGGGCAATAAAAGTCAAGCTAAAAAAAATAAGGTAATTGAAGATTTGAAGGCTATGTTACTTGGACTCGGGTACTAGTGTCGGACACGGGTAGGTGTCCAAGTGTCCGACTCGGCTAAATTATGAAAAAAATCCAGGATTTAAGTCGAAAATGAAGTGTCGGAGTGTCCGTAACCATGTCGGAGGGTTGAGGGTCCGACACGGGTACTTGAGGGTACGTGTCCAAGTGTCTGACTCGGCTATATTATGAAAAAAATCCAGGATTTAAGTCGAAAATGAAGTGTCGGAGTGTCCGTACCCATGTCGGAGGGTTGAGGGTCCGACATGGGTACTTGAGGTAAAATGAAGAGTCGGAGTAACATTGATTGAAGGTGATGATGAGGGGATGAAGTGGTGGCAAAGAGAACAAGTTAGTGTTGGCAAGAAGAAAATTAAAGGAAAGGGGGAACAAATACCCTCATTATGGGGGAAATATAGTTACCCACCATCCCACTAGGGTGATTATTACCCTCGTTTGGGGGTAATAACTTCCCCCTTCCTCCCTTCTCCTCATAACACCACCACTACCACAACTTCTCATCACAATACCACCATACCTCCCTCCTTACAACCACCTCAATTCACCTTCATTATTCTTTTTTTTTTATGGTGGTTTGACTTTTGTTACCCCCATAATCCATTACACCCAGTCCAAGCATGCCCTAAAAAAGAAAAGGAGAAAAGGGGAAGGCAACAAACCTGTAAATTAATGAAATAAACAACCAATTTTCATGAATATCAAGGATTGATCCTGTGACCATGCGTGCAAGCTGTTCTAAGGCTCCAACCATTTGTTTTTATTTATATTTTTTAAGGGGTTAGCTAAGAAATTTGCTGGTCCACGAAGATGGGCCGTGGGGGCAAGGCCTCAACCAGAAACCCCACCTCCCCCCCCCCCCCCCACCACCACCCACAGCTCCGCACCCGCTGTTATACACAAAAAGGCACAGCTATAAAATGCTTGCTAATGAAGCCTCGTTTATTTGTTTGGTTACCTAAAGACTAAGGAGTCATCACACCTCTTTTATTAGTTTTCCTTAATTTTCTTACCAAATTCGAGAAAGATGAATTATTGTTCCTCAATACAATTGTCACTTTACCTATAGAACTCCAATAACAATCAAAATATCAAATCGGGAATTTTTAAGATTTAAAAAACCATATTTTTAAGAAAGAACAAAGACAAGGACAGGTTAAAGTGACAATAAAAGATACTAAAACTGGATACGAGTAAGAAAAAGAATCTACGAATCATATTCAGAAGTTTTTAAAGGCTATTTACTTATATAGCTTAAAAAATGCATTCCATGTCCTATACTCCTATCATTTTAAATTATAGAGTATCATTTTTAAAAAATTCAAGTCATAAAGAGAACCTATTTATAAGCTTTTTAAAAGCCTATATTCCAATCTTAAAACAGATATCAAGCATACCATGATATGTAGCTATACTAAGTGTTTAGAAATAAATAAAAATACCCAACCGACATGTGCCATTTTCTCATGCAAACTCCAAGGGACGCCTTCTACTAATAATATTAGAAAAAGAAACCATGCCACTGTCAACACAGTCAAGATAATTGTGCGTTATGACAAAAGTGCGGAAAAAATCAATTACTGGAAAACAACAAAGGATTGATGTATTAATAGATGCTGCAAGTATGTTTCCGAAAGGAAAATTTTGCGTCTACAGGGACAGCATGATGATTTTGATATAACTATGCTAATTGATGTGCAACCAACCTGCGCAGTCAAGGAATTGATGATTTCCTTAGCAGCTCTGGATTTCTCAGCCTCATCAACTGCTATCACTTTGGCCTCCTTAAGCTGCTTTCTTGTTTTCTCCAGTTCAGCTTCAAGAAGCTTATTGTCACCAGTAAGCTTTGCTACCTAATAATTGATCAATAATTAGAACATGCAGGGAAAATTTCAGAGCAGTATATTCAAAATCTATTCATTGTTGTTTTGGTTTAATTAAATTTTTTCTCTATGATCAAAATTTATTCGTTGAAGATGTGTTTTACTGAAGTTTATTCTCTATGTTCAGAAATTTTTGCTACAAGTTCAAGATCTATATGTTGCTGATTTTTGATAAAGTTATTCCTTATGTTCAATAGTCTTTATCAGCATGTTCAAAAAATGTTGTCCAGTATGCATCATGATCCCGGGTCCATAGAATAATTATGGTATTCAACGTGACCACATAAGCAAAATGTTTATAAGATAAAAGCCAAAGCTCAGATCCTACACCCGAGAGCATGAGGTACAAGAAACAATGTTCTCAGTTGCATTTTTTTATTACACACACATGTTCTTTTTATCATACTTCCATGTTCTTTTTAGTAAAAGTTACAAGTGCATGAACATATTTTACACCTACATGTTCTTCTAATGCTAAAAAGAATGAAGATTAACGCTCTTGTATTTGGAAGTTGGAACTATATGTTCATTATCTGGAATTAATTGTTCTTTTCAGCGCAGCGAACACATCATGCACTCACGCCTGAAATTAATTTACGGGAAAAATTGATGATATGTCACAAACTTTACATGTTCCAAAGACAGGCTCGCCGCACTTTATAGTTTATACTACCTAAAAGATTAGTAGATTTGAATGCCTGCTGAATAGGGTCGATTTTCATGTCAGTCTTATGCACGTAGCATTTGCTCATCCTATAAGTGGGGCCGTGGGGGTCATAGATGCTTATATTGCACACAACTTGTTACCACATTATATGATTATAAGTAAAAAGAGAGAGATTGCTTAGCTATAGAAAAGTAACTGTAGATCTAAAAGGCATTTTAATTGCTTAAAGTACAAATTACAAAAGAATCTGTTCTCCGGAGAGAATGATACTATTTGTAGCTGGCCTGTAAAGGATGAATAATAACAAGTTACAGTCAGAGGAACACTTAATAATTTTAGTCATATACAAAAAAGTTCAAGAGTATAGTATGTACAACTAGCTCAGTTATAACTTATAAGCCTAGTTCTTTCACCTAGAATTCTAGAAAATTATTTGTTTCTAGAAAACTAAGTTTACATAACACTGGTCTGTTCAGATAAGAATCAGTTAAGGGCTGTAGAATTTATTTCACGACTAAAAAAATGATTGGATCAAATTCAGACATGGGCCAATAAACTGGGATAGGGGTTTTCAGATATAAAGAATATAGCCGAAAAGGAACACGAGAAAACGAAATGGTCAACTATATATTAACATATATATTTTTTTTCTTTCTAAAAAAGCACACTGTCATAGCATACAGGTCATATACTCCCTCCACCCATAGTATTTCCACAGTATACCTATGTTACATTGCCTATTATGTCAAAACTCAGTATGTATATGTTAAGTGTTAGTATCTTATAAATAAAAATCTTGGAAACATATGGGACATGCCAAATTAGTATGCAGTGCAAATACTAAGGAGCGGAGGAAGCATAATATCAGAAGAACAGTATGGACAGCTATACTTTATAAAAAGGCTCACCTCTACTCTTAATTGAACAACTTCTTGCCTCAAATTATCATTCATATGCTTTGAGTTTGGGGCCATAACTTCAGGTGACGTAGGAACGCTAATGGAAGTGATTAACGATGATGATCTAACTGGACTGCACCCTTGTGAAATGGGTGATGCTGCCCGAGAATTCATTCTAGAACCAGGAGCAGAAGCTGAAACTCGTTTATCTGAGGTTCCAAAAATAGGGGATGGAGTGCTTGATAGATGACTGCTTCCAGGTTGAAAGATCCCACCAAAAGTAGGAAGAATGGAGCTCTCTACTCTTCCTGGTTTGATACCACCCTTTGAACGATCATTATCAATTCTTTTCAGGGAATTGACAAATGAGAGTCCCGCAAATTTAGGAAGTAATGTTTCCTTTTCTGCTCCTTCATTGGACTTTTGAAGACTGTTTTTACTGACAGGCCTAGGGATTCGCATGTTTCCACTTTCTGTTGCTTTCTTCAGCTTCACAAAGCAATCATCACAAACCCGGTAAGGCTTATTCATGTTTGGAGCCAAAGAAGCTTTCAGAGATCGGCGGCTGCTGCATACTTTGCAAAATACCTGCCCACAGTTGTAGCAATTGTGACGTTTCCTCCGGAAACCAAATGGGTTATGACAACCAGTACATGTAGAATGGTCAGTCCCCGAAACCCATTTGTGTAAACAGATCGCGGCAGTGAAATTGGATCCACATGTTACACTCTTCACTTGGTTATCTCTCATAAACTCAACAAGAGTAGGTTCATTTCTGTGGCCATTATCTCCATGACCTAATTGCCCATTTGTACCTCTTCCCCAAGTGAAGAGCTCCGCCTTAGATGTTAAAACTGCAACATGATGAGAACCACAGGCAATATCTTCTACAAAATTGTTTGCTATCTTACCCTCAACACGAACTGGGATACTTCCATTAGCTGCAGGACATCCTATTTGTCCATAAGCAGTACTGCCCATTGTATAAACCCGTCCAGTGGTTGTGAGAGCTACAGTAAAATCATGCCCACAAGCTACTTTACAGAAAGTATCCGTCAGCGCTTCTAAAGACTCAGGGATCAGTCTAGCTTCCTTATCACCATGTCCAAGCTGACCTTTATCACCTTCACCCCAGGTAAAAAGCTTCCCTGAAGCTGAGAAAGATTTATCAAATGAAGCTTCAGTTTCCAGCTTGTCAACAATTGCAGCAGTATGCCAAGCACCACAAGCTACCCTTAGCGCTCGTTGTCCTTTTAAGGCTTCAACTTCCCTTGGAACACTGTAGCTTATTCGGTCTCCATGGCCAAGGACACCAAAGGTACCATCTCCAAATGTAAATAGCTGACCAGTTGATAAAATTATAGCAGTATGCCAAGGTCCACAAGAGGCAAAAGATACGTGCCTACCTTCTAAAGGGCCACCTACTCTTTTAGGTATCCAGTGACCTACCTCACTAGCATGTCCAAGCATACCAGAATTCCAGGTACCACCACCCCATGTAAAAAGATCACCAGATGTGGTAATGGCACAAGTATGGTACTCTCCACATGCAACTAGTTCAATATTCATGCCACTAAGACCTTCAATCAGCTTCGGATTGGAAACATCAACTTCCACTCCATGCCCAAGCCTTCCTCCTGACTCCTCTCCCCAACTGAAGATTTCCCCTTTCCTGGTAACCAACACTGCATGCCTGACACCACAGGCTATATGATGAACATCAAGGACCACCGTTGATTCTATTGCCTTGGGCAGATTAGCATCAAACTTGCCTCTGTGTACAACTCCAAGGGAGCCACCACCCATGATGCCCTCACCGATGCTTTCTCCCCATATGAAAACATCACCCAAGGAATCAAGATCATCAAGAAAAGATCCCTGACTTGATGAACTTAACATACTTGATGAACTAATTCGAACACTTTCAGATGATGAATTTCGGCCTGTAAAATTTTCTACATTGTTTGATAGTGGTAAGCCAGTAACAAAGGTAGATGCTTCAACCTGACTGTAGTTGTTGGATGCTGCAGTATACAGTATTATGTCGGAGAATGCATTTCCCAACCCAGTTTGTGGAGGACTCTCAAGAGGCACCTGACAGACAGCACTCCCAGCATCCTAATGTAATTCAAACACAAACATGCAATAAGTCATAACTGGAAGATTGTTCATGTTCCAATATATGCTATACCAAATTAGGAAAGTTTTGGAACAGACAAGTGATGCAAATGTTTGATGATTTCTCCGAGTAATTGAACCATCGGCAGATGATGTACTACTCTCCCTCGCTTCATTTCTCCACTTACGCCAGCCATTATTAGAAATTAGTGCCTTGAGACCAACAAACCAGACTTCAGCTTCATCCTTGTCTTTGCATATCTATCAAAGGGCCAGAACAACAATTATAAGAATATTAGGAACCCCTTTTCAATTTCAACAAGTAAACTAATGCATTCTGCATGTGCACATGAAATTACACACACAATATGAATTACCAGAAATGATAACAAATGGATCCTGAAATTCAAATTTTGGAAAATCTTTAACGTTCATGATAAATGACTCACCAAATCCAAAGATCTGTCATTGTATACAAGAGAAAATGATTGATACTCCTTTTCAGGACGGGGGTACCGCTTAAAAACTCCCTGAAAATGGAGGAAAATTACTTCAATTAAAATTTTCAGGATAAAAATTATATCAATAATAAACAACTAAAGTCAGAAGGCATCTCAGCCACTCATTTCCTACATTTTTTTATGCTTAAGACGTGAGAAGATTATCTCAAGGGACTGCAAGGGAGGAAGAGGTATGGTGGACCCAACAGCCAAGAAGTATTGGGATGAAATAACAAATGCAGGACTTAGAACTTTAGAAGTGAGTGAAGATATGATACTTAATAGAAAACAACAGAATTCTATGGTCAAAGTAGCTGACAAGAAGTAGATCTTCTCTTTTCCTCTTGTCTAGATGCAAACTCAATATGCATTTTCCCTTTTCCATCCCTTCACTCTTCATGATTGTTAAGGTATATTAGTATATTACTATACGTGACTGCTTCATGATTGTCAAGGTGACTCTGTGTGTGTTTGTGCTCACATGCATAACTTAACTTTTTATTTCCTACAAGTCCTCTAAAACATATCTGTAACCAATCCACGATCTCTAAAGGGAAAACTCAACACTCCTTGTCCAAACTAACTCGCTACTTCTAATTGGTAAAAAAAACATGTGAATAAAACTCACTATTAGCACAACAAAGCATCTGGTGAAATATCCAACCCAGCCGTCGCTTTGACGGATGCCATTAGTGTTAATCCTAAGCCCTCACTTTTAAAGGCACCCTTGCTTCTAAAGCTGGAAACTGACGAGGTTGATCCAAATAATTGAGAAAATATTTGCAAGAGAACATTAATGTAAACTAAGTTGGTATTTGACTGAGTGTAAATTCAGTTCATATTACTTGCCCGTTATTTTGTAGAGAGAAATTATTTGACTTAGGAGTCAAGCTGTGTGCATCTGAAAATTTTAGAACTTAATTCAGTGACATAGATACTTATGGTTTTTTTTTGTTGTTGTTGCTGTATTATAGTTGCTGCAGCTGCTGAAGTGCTGCTATTTAATCGTTTTCCATGCTTTATTTATCTTGTTTTCAGTTTAAGAATATATAGTTCCGATGAAAAAGGTATAGATTTACAAGGGGAAAACTTCACCACAAGGAAGAATGTAATGGAGCAATAGGGACATCAATGTTTGACAATCAATATAAATTTTATCAGTTTACCAAGTAGATTGATACATCATCTCTGCAACTGAATTACTTGCTTAAATCTCAAGCAACAAACATTCATGACCTATTCTTAATCACTTGCAAGTTGCAACAACAGATGGTATGAAGGGGAGAAACACCAAAAACAACCCTTGTAAAATAAACTTGAAGAAAATTATAATATGCAGCCCCATAAATTAGTAGATATCTCTGACAACCCAATATACAGCAGTGTATCTCATTCCCCCAACTGAACCACAGCCAATAAGTGCTACCACGCCATCTACTTTCTCCCTCACAAGGTAATAAGGTACGTAATATATACTAAGTATCTAAGATGATTATATTTCATATCTTTAACAAAATTGTAAAACAGATCACTTATTAGAAACGGGCTGCATTAATATTTATTATATTTGCATTTTTTCCTTGTCATGTTTTGAAATTTAAATATTGAAGTCCTGACAATTTTTTTCTTGTTATATTTTGAAATATACATGTTGGAGCCCCAAGTGAAGAAATATCTTTGATCTGCTACTGAATGCCATGCATCTTCAAAAGCCAATGAATACACTGTCACTGTAACACAGAACTGACTCGAGCATCATTTTAGGTTGACAGATGGAAAGAAGCATACATAAGAGTCCGATAAGAATTAAGTAACTAAGAATCGTATGACACTCACTGACTCAAGAAAAGTGTACATTCAAGTACATGCCTATTGCATGGGGGCGCTACAGCCTACAGGGATGTTAATAAACTTGCTAATCCCCCTGCAAACCAAGAAAGGCGGATTAATGCAAGAAAGGGGTACATTTTGGCCTAATTTACAAATCTAGGTAGCAAATCACGTTCCCTTACACAATCTTGTACTCGAAAATAAAGTAATAGTGTACAGGGGAAAATGGCTGGTCACTCCAGCTATCAGTTGCCACATTAAATTGGAGTATGTTCCATAAAAAAAAATCCACTACATTTTCAGAAATCACACTATAAAATCCCCTTTTTTTGTCTAAACCACGGATACAGCCGGTCTTTTTATTGGGATTCTATTTAAATTAATGCTTCAGATCAAACTATTTTACACGACTTCTTTTTAAGTACTAAAATAAGGATCAGAATTGAAGCCAGACATTAAAATGTGGCTGATTCATATCGTATTGGCCGAGAAGCTGACATACAACATTTACCGGTGTGTACCGGTTTGATTAAATTCTTCAGCTTCATGGACGAAAGAAGTATCAGATTGAGCCAAAATTTTATATCATAAAGCATCTGGCCAAAAGCAAATGAAACCAACAAGAACAAGGAAATATGAAACACAACATAGTTTCCTTTTTCCAAAAGACTGAAACATAAAACATTTCAATGAACCCGTTTAATAAGGGATGAAATTGCATGACTAGCCATTTGCGATGCCCGTCAACATAGAACAACTTTCCCCATACACATTCCCGGTTCCGTTTACAATCTCCAATATTTCAAAAACATAGTGAATCGATCAGTAACTTAATCATCCTAAACAAAAAGGAAAAAACTAATTTCATGATGATGGGGATGGAGATGGAGATGGGGCAAAGAGTTATTGAGAAGAAGACATTCAAAGCCTTGTTCCCAAAAGAGTGGGTCGGTTGCATGATTCAAGAGTTTATTTCTCGTGGTCATCCAGGGGATCCTCTTCCTCCATTTTCCTCTATCTAGTTCTACGTGCTCTTGTAAACCTACTTTCTTCATGTCATTCTTAACTCCCTCTATCCAGGTCATGTTTTGGCCTCCACCAAACCCCAGAATACTAAAAAAAAAATCCACCATAGCCTTCAGTCACTAAAGTAGCACAAGTTTTCTTTTTGTTACTCCATATAAGAGAATAGGCGTACACTGTAAGCTAAAAAAAACAATAAAATTTATACGAAATGTGAAATTTTCTATGAATAATCCAATCAAAGGGAACAACGGAGAAAATATAAACAACATGCACAGCAAGATAAAACAAAGCCACACATCCCCAATCTGCTAGAAGTCTATTGGTGACAGAGGGAGTAGGTTTCAGCAGTACCCTAGTATCTTTCAAGAGACTCCTGCCTTGAATAAAACATAGGAAGACAGCATGCATATAACTTTTATAGTTCACAAGGCATAGACTTGTTTGATACCTCACAACAATTGGGACCAAGATACAACTAACTCAAACTCTGATTTAATCGATCAGAATCCAAAGCCCACGAGTTCTACGGTGATTTCTTCTGTGTAGTTTAAGTTTGGTGCACCAACTGACTTATACAATTCTTTAATTGGCTAGAGATGGGGGATAAGACTTACAGTTCTCTGCCCAGGAATAATCCTCGTAATCTGACTGACTTTAAGCTGTTTCTCCTCCTTCCCAGAGTACCATATCAATACAGATTCATCCTGGTTATACAAAGCAAAAGAGTCAACAGAATTTATGCAACAAGTCTAAAAATGAATGCTAAAAAGTAAATAAACCCAGCTTCCCTAAGATTAAAAATCAACACAGCTTCCCTAGCATATCAACCCAGCTTCCCTAATAGATCAACCCAGCTTCTCTAATAAATCAAGTCTAAAAGATAAAACCACTGCTTGACTTTCGTGGAAGGTATGTGAAGATAGAGGTAGGACAGAAGCAGATATTATCCAGTAATGCTGAACAAAGAAAAGACCACCATTTTTGAGAAATGAGAGAGAATATATTATTTTAAAGTGCAATATATCTTCAGTGCCTTGCAAGAAAGCTATTTACCCATATCTAAATTTGATCTTGTCAAGAATATCAAGTCATTCATCCTTCAGTACATATGATGTAATGCATCAGTTTAGAAATACAGAAACATTATTACATAGTTGTTTGCTTGTGTCATTAATATGTGTCAAGCACCGAAAACAAGCAAAAAAAATTTACATTAGAAAGCCGGAATGGGCAGAACTTAGGCTTCCCTCTTCGCCCATACTTCAGCAAAGTTGCCCCTTTCTTCAATGCAGTAACCGCCTGAAAACGGTTCCAAAGTCAGAATATTTAGTGATGGCGAACCCATGGTTACAACTTACAAGAGAAAACAGGTTCAAAAACGCTGTATATCATCCATAACACAGATCTTGAGGAAAATGTATTCCAAAATCTTTTGATTGATTTAAAGTAATTGAGATTAAAAGGACAAACTCTTAACTACAGAACCAATGATTGCTTCTTAACTAAGCACTAGTTACTACAGTGAAAAACTAAGCACTATCAGATTTCAGCAGCTGCCATAAACAAAATTACTCCTATACAATCATAAAAGTGATCTAATTATGGAAAAACCATCTAAGAAGAAAATCAAATTCCACAGATCTAGCCAGAAAAGGTTTCGGCATTGATCCGGCCTGTGTTCATTCTTTCTGTTGCTACACGACTCTCTTCACATGGGTCACTCAAAAGATGCCATATCAGTACTTTAATAGCTCCCTTCTTGGGCAGGAAACAATAAGTTCATTGCATTTCCTGATCTGTCATTGTCAACGCAAAATTAGCTTGGTATTTTTGATACACTATACCCTGTGTTCAAATTATCAGTTTGAACCCAACGGGGTTGACACTAATAGACCAACATATCTAGGTGATATGCTAAGGACGCTTTTAGCCAACCTACTTCCTCCAAGATTAAACATTACTAATAACCTACTCTCTTTTTGAGCGTAAACTTACCGCTGATTTCTCTCGTCATATATTGACAAAATTTATAGAGTTCAATACTTTCTCTGTTTCACAAAACATGAACCATGTTTTTACTTTAGTTTTTAAACTATTCACATACTAACATTGACCATATTTCTTACTAATATGAAAAAATAAATTCATAGTTTTACTTATTGTTGGTCTAATATCAATGTACAGTACAGAAAAAAATATATAATGTTGACCCTAAAGTTTTGATGATGACAAAGCAAACTCCTGACAATTGGTTAAGTTATGTTGCATAATAGGTTCCGAGATCCTTAGAGGGATAATGCTAAGTTAAGGAGATCCTGAGTTGGATAAACTAAGCAACGTGGAATATAAGCAAGTAATTGATCCATGTCAGACACTACATTGAAGATATAATCATAAAGCAAGTTTACAAAGGCGAGATCCTTAGGCGAGTTCCTAAGGCGAGATCCTCATATATTATGTGGATCCTCGATGTTCCAGAGAAGGAACAAATTGGGAAGACTTCGAGTGAAGCTTCTAAAGGTGCAACATGAAGACTACAACATATGAGTTTATGTTTAGGATTTATGTAAGTATTTAATATTGTTTATACGTAATTTGGAACGAAAGGAACCTAAGTATTTTGGTACGTTTTAAATTGAAATATATTAACTGTAATTATAAAAGAGTTTTAAGTTGGAAAATCTATGTAAATAAATAAAATGAATTTAATTAATAAATGTAAACATAGGATTCTGTTTTCATTCTCCTTGTTTCTCAAGCAAAAGATTTTCCATGATCCTTAAAACTCTCCCATGTATTTCTGTTTAAACGTGCATTTAGTGTTTTGATTTGGTCTCCCTGTTTCTCTCCAACTATGCCCATGTTACTGAGCAGTAACAGTTAGTGGGTAGTTGAGGAGAACATGGGTACCTAACCTTAGGTAAAACTCTCCTATAAAAGGAGAAGAGTTTTGGCTTTTCAAAACACAACTGATTTCTACAAAATCTATATTAAAGAGCTTAAACGTTTTAAAAGAATCAGTTGGCAAAATAGAGTGTTCCTTGAGTTCCTTATTACTATAAGCTTTATTACGTACTAGAATCTATCAATCATATTGTATTTTGGGTTTAAGGATTGAGTGATCCTTGAGTGACTTAGAGTTAAGTCAAAGAGAGAAAGAGCGACTAAGAGTTTAGTCAAAGAGAGAAACAGTGACTTAGAGTTAAGTCAAAGAGAAAAGGAGCGACTTAGAGTTAAGTCAGAGAGAGAAAGAGTAGCACAGTAATCGAAGGGGATTGCTGTGGGGAACTCGTGTTCGAGAGGAACTCGAGTTAAAGAGTGTATTTGTAATAGAGTTATTGCATTAATACAAAAGAGTAGTGAGGTTCTTCTTGATTAGGGTCAAGAAGGTTCCTCCATTTTATATCTTTCTTCGCTCATTGTTCTCAGTCTCTTTATTGTTTAAATTCCGCAAGAAACTTACCCAAGTTCCCAAGAAACAATTCACCCCCCCTCTTGTCAAGTGTTCCTACTCAACTAACATATAATAATTATTTCTAATATATAATTTAATTATTAACAGTCAAAGTTGTTTTGTTGGCAACGTAAAAGTCAAAATGGTGCATGTATTGTGAAACGTGAAAAGAGGATATTGATGTCATAATTAAAGTAAGAGTATTCTTTAACAAAATTCTACCAATTATATCGATGTAATTTTAAAAGAAATTATCAATCAAAGTCCATCCGAAAAAGTTGAAGCGGCAATTGATATGGAATGGAGGGAGTAGAAAGCTATGAACACATACATTCAAACAAAATAGTCAGTTCAATCTTCATACTTATAACTGTGTAGAATATTGATTATACTCTTTCATTGACATACTATTCACGCCCATGATTGAATGAGGGCTTGTGTAATTTGTAATTTGATTATAGGTCACGGGTTCGAACCCCATCCCCCATTTGTAATTTGTAATGTTCTTGTGGCTCATTCGCACTAGAAAAAAGAACACTCATGATCGACACCATTTTTTATTAATAAGATACATATCATAAAAACCGAATCTAGCTTTTGCTGCGTCCCTCAATTGAAATGGTAAATGTTGGTTATGAGTAGATCTCGTGTGTTAAATTCGCCAATATAGACCAAAATTAGTCTTTTAGGGTGCAAAAATGAATCTTTTGTGTAATTTTATTTTTCATTTGTCTAAAGGGTTGAGTGAAGGCCTTGAAATGGGCAGGTCTTGCACATTCATTAATTTCACTCACTTGCCCTCAGATTCATCTCAACTGTTTCACCGAATAAACAAGCAATCCTTATTTCATCTATTCCATGACCGAAAAGGGGGGTTTTACGCAAAAGAGAGCGCTAGGGAAAAATGGAAAAAGAGATAGAAAGTCGCAGAAGTGCTTCTCCAGGGCTAAAACTGTGATTAGATCTATCCTTTCAGTTTGTCTCCTTTTTAGTACATTTTGAAGCAAATTCAGGTCAATAAATCTTCATTAAATTCTTTATTAGCAGCTCCTGTCTTCGTCTATAGTTATCCCTAAATTCATAAACTCGAGATCTAATTACAGCCTTAGCAGAAAAAATCCAGGGTCCCACACTTTCCAAATAGTTTGTTTAGCTTTTTGCTTAACATAAAATCTACTCGAAACATATTTTGTCTTCATATATCCTTAATATCATCCAAAAAACGAATAATGAAAACATCCCGAATTGTAGAGTATTGCATTCCGTGTTCTAAAGTTTAGGTATTGATGTTTCCTACAACCTTGATTTATAAGTTGGAAATACATATCCAAATGCTCCGTCTTAGTTCTACAGACTAACCCTCTGACTCTTAAGGTATAATGGTATATCTCCAAAATTACTACTCATTGCTACCTTTTATATTACATTACACAAAAACGAGTACCCAAGTAATACACAGCACAGTCTTTTGGAGCATTATGCAACTTGCAACAATGAAGTGCTTTCTACCTTCATTTAGCAGTCACCTGCTGATCTCAGCTCCTTCATACATGTTTCTATTAACTCAGCTATATGCAATAGGATTAGGAGCCCCCTGTAACTCTAAGCAGCACCTCCATACAAAATTCTCTAAGGAACTAATTATGAGCCTGTTTAGGTTTGCGTGTGGCATTTCTAAGTTATAACCTCTATGCAGTCCATAGCATTGGGTGCTTTTCAAACATATTTTCTTACAGGTGTCCAGCGTAAATTGGCATGCTCTTTTGATCCCAAAATAATCCTCCTCTTTAACTTTGGCATGAAGATAAAGAATTTTCAAGTAACTGGGACTTAGATATCATATATCAAACCATAATGCTGCATACGGAAAAGTTCAGAACTTCAGATGATCTCCCCAATATAACATTAGCAAAAAAAAAGAAGAGAAAAAGGAACTGATTTTGAACTTTATAGAATCATAGGCACAATTTTCCAGCAACCACTTAAGTTTTTGGTAGTTGGATATGTGTTCATAGAGGGAAGATCAAAACCCAAATGTTTCCGCAGCCATGAAACTCCCCTGTTAGCAAATATATACTTCAAAAACTTAAAAGTAGCTAAGGGGATAATAGCAAATATGTCTACGACTATTTTATGAGCTCATCAGCACGTACTACCCTATCAAGTGAAGGGGAAGAAAATTGACAGTCAACTTTGCCTTCCTAACTGCATTTGAATAAAGAAAAGTCCTTTGAACACTCTCAGTACTCATTTCTAGAAAATTCGCAGTCTCTTCAACCTAAATCACCAAATGTTACAATGTGCTACCCTCACTCCCTCAGACCCTTCTTATACCATATGATCAGAGGTTACATTGAAGCAACGCTGCAACTCGCTTCAGTGTTAGCTTTCACATTAAAAGCCTGTGTTTCTTTTTCGTACCCATGATAAGTATACACTAAAACATAAACTTCCACACTACCGGTTGGGATTCTTTTTGTTATAAGATGAAAAGTAAATCATCCATTTACAAACTGAAGTACTAAACATTCAACATATCAAGCAAAAAACATGAGCTAATCAACCATGACATATTAATTTCTTATACAACATACCAAGCAAAGAACATCCAACACAAAATAATTTCAAATAGCACAAAACAACTAATCACATTATACAACCCCCTTCTTTGAAACGAAAAAGGGAAGAGAAAACTACCTGTTCAATGTCCCTTTCCCCGGGTCCACCCCTATGCGAATCACCCATCTACGTTGCGAAATCCAGTGTCGTTGTGATCTCCCCAGCCTCAAATCACCCATTTGAAGCAATCCAAAAACTCCTAATACTAAACCTAAAATTCAGTGAATTGACTACTAACCCCATATAATAACAATGCCAATTATGCTAACCATCATCGCTTTTCTACCCCAAAATTTGTGTAAGCCATCATCATCATCATAATGTAACTCCAAAACGCATTATTCTCCAGCTCACCTACTCCACAAAAACACCAAACACTCAAAATTGTAAAAATATCCTCCAAAATGCAAAATCAGCCCAGAAATCAACTCTTGAAACTCTTTTATCTCACTAATCCGTAAACCCTAATATCAAAATCACCTCAAACTCAACTCAAACAAAATTTAACTACTTAAAATCACAAATAAGCTCTGCATTTACCTCAATCAAAATCCAAAATTCACCAAAACAATCCCAAAACTCCTCCAGGGGAAAAAAATGAAGAAATCTTCAAATACCTTAACCAATTTGACTTCTTCGAAGCTTCAAAAAAATGCAAAAAAAATTACGAATCCGTCAAAACTGCTGACTTTTTTTCCCGATCAAAAACTCAGAAAAATCTAAAAATCTAAAAATCTAGCGAATTTGATTAACGTAAAGTATACAATACCTAAATTCTCTCTCCCTCTGTTGTGTGTGTTTTCTCTCACCTCCCTCCCCTTACCTCTGGTGTGTGCAACAAATGTAAAATGTGACAAGAACTAAGCATCGACACTTTGAACAAGTGTCGACTTTGCTAATTAATTTTAAATTAATTTTAATTTAATTTAAAAAGAGTTGGTTGGGGTGCCACATAAGATACCTGGACTTTATTTGGACTTCCCCAGGCTATATTTATGTTGTCTTTTCATTGACAAAGTAGGCCCAAATTTTTAAAGAATAGATATTGGGCCCACTTTGATGCTTTTGTTTTTTAGTGGGGGTCTACTGTAGCTACTGTTTTTCCCGCTTTTCTTTTAAGTTTTCTGTTTGTTATTTGTCATAATCTCACGTGATCCTGCATTTTAATTTTTAAGGGATCACCAAGTGCCCACCATGTTCTATGGAGCACTCCGTAATTGGTTAGAACTTCCGCAAATCGCCAAGCCACAACATTTGTATTCCTTTTATTTTTACTTTTTAAAAAATAAAGGTCTTGCATGCTAGAGTGTACAATAAATTTATCGTATATTAAAATTATTTTTACCTAGTTTTTTTTAATCATAATCCAGTTTTTGTATCTTTAATATGTTTTTATTGACTTTTATATTATGAAAAAAATGATAGATAGATATTTTACAGTGTTAAATGATTAATTTTATACATTATTAGTGATTTTTAAGAAATAATTTTTATAAAAAAATTATAACTTTTTATAGCTAACTTTTACATATATCGGATTAACTTTTAAGCATTTTTAGTTAACTTTTACAACGGTGTACAATATTTATTATAGACCACTTTTAATTTTATTAATACGGTACATCACTTTTGGACAATATTCATTAACTAACTTTGACAATTATTCTTTCACATTATGTAAAAACAAACATAGTCAAGTGAGATCTTGTTAAATTCGTATCAATGTGAGGATTCCAAATATCAATTTTTTATAATTTTTACTTACACGCAATTAGAGATATTCATGTTCAAAGAAGCATGTTGGAATACGTGAAAAAAGAAATGATGCATCTATTGCGAAGCGGAAGAAGTAGTTTGAGTGTAGAGCTGATCAACATGAGCCTGGTCCGGTGGCTCGACCTGAATTTAGCGGGTTTTGGGCAGAATTTTTATGCCCGATTTCTTAGCCAACCCGATTTTTGATATTTTTGCGGGTTTAGGACAACGTAAAATTATAGTTTTAGTTATAAAATTGACCCGACCCAAAAGGCCGCTATTTTTACCAAGAAATAGTTGGTTTTGGACACACGAAATTCGGCCCAAAGCTTGACTCGGCCCGATCTAATGTAATGGATAAATTTTTAAGGCCGCAACCCTACCGACCTGTATTTTGATCAGGTCTATTTGAGTGGTAGCTTATATTGTTGCTCATGGATGGAGATGCTTCATGTTGCCTTCTCAAAAGAAGGCTTTGTTAGGTGACTAAAAATTTCCAGAACATTTAAATGACAATTATGTAGCAATTGGTTGAATTATATATTGGGCCAAACTTTTAGTGATTTAGGTTAGTCACTTGGGAGTTGGGCAAATAAACTATGAAAATGTGAAGCTATAGTATCTATCCATTGTAAGGGAAGATTCTAGATATGCTTATTATGATAAGAAACTCATAATGCTCGTAATAGTGTGTACATCTATTTTACTCCGTAACAAATAAGGTGATGAGTTTCCAACCATAATTTAAGAAGGTTAAAATCATTCACAACACGGAAGTTAGTCGATGTATATTGTAAATAGAGCATTCTTTTGGCAACAAAGTTCCCTTATTAATTCCCATGTGTACGTAGCTCTCTTTAATTCTAATTTCTTTTGTTCACCGCATTATACCCACATATAATATATTTTCAAGCCCTAACACCCGCTCGATAATCATAAGTTCACTATTTTAGACATAGGAATGCATTTTTAATGTATATATCTGGAGGAATAATGCTCTTTCTTCCTATATAAGTACTCCGTACTCTTTATAAGGTTTGTGTGTGTATGTGTGTGTGAGTGATAGTACTCCGATCCTTAAAAGAAGACTTGTTCATCTTCTTTTAAAAGTACAGAGTACATTTTAAAGGATTTAAGTCAAGGTGTATATTTGTTAGAAACCTTGAATCAATTTCCTCCCTTCGAACTTACGATGTTTATGAAGTTGGTCTAACATTGCCAGTAACATAAATCACTCTGATTTTTACTTGTGATTCTTTGATTACCTTTCTTGCATCCAACTATGATATCCTAAAACTAATTATACATATTCCTTAATCTTTGTTATTATATTGAATAGCCTAGAAAATTATACAAAGTATAAGTCCCCTTAAAGGGAATACAAGCAATTGAAAAGAAAAAAAAAACGAAGTAGAATACAACAGATAATAAAACTTTTATAAAAAAAAAAAGTCATTTCTGTATGCAGATACGGATTGCCATTTTTTTCTAATTAATACTGTGTCCTTTCTCTTTCATGGACGTTTATAAGGGACAATGATGAGGAAGTAAAGTCTGTTATGTTTTCAAAAAACATCAATGAAATGGTACATGTTTTAATCGGAATGGTACTCTGTTTTTTATGAAATTGTACTCTTTTTGATGAAATGGTACATGTTTTTATCGAAATGGTACTTTGATTAACGAAATGGTACTTTTTTTTAATGAAATGGTACTCTTTTATAAATAAATGGTACATATTTGGCATTGTGATGTGTTTGCTAACACATCACAGCATGCCGCCTCGCCAACCTCGGACAATGATAGAGGAAGAAGTATAATCAATATCTGATATGTATTATATCACCCAATAAACGACAAAATAGGGATAAGATAAACGCTAAAGGACAAAATCATTTTTTTTTTAAAATGGCATCCGTTTTTGGAAAATGGCATTGATTTTTGAAAAATGACATCCATTTTTCCAAAATGGCATCTGTTCTTTGAAAAATAGCACTTGCTTTCATTTTTATCTTATCTCTATTTTGTCGTTTAGAAAGGTGATATGTATCTTGAAATACATATCAGATATTGGCCTCTCCGCCCTCAATGATAGAGTGACCCTAAGGGTTGGTAACCCTTTCAATATTGAATTTTGATTGGTTACACATGCATTGAAACTTTACATACAACACTTTCTTTCTCCAATTAATTATGCTTATATATTATTTTATGTTATATGTATCTCAAGAGTTGCCAACCCTTAAGGTCATTTAGGTCAACCAAACATTTTCCGTTTATAAGTTACAAGGTCTAATTCCAAATTTGATTCTTATACGGAGTAGTTTTCTTTGTGTGCACATTGTGTGAACATAGGACGAGTAAATAAAGAAACAAAATGTCTTGCGCGCACAAGGTGTACAATAAATTTATTGTACACCAATATAACTTTTACTCATTTTCTTGTAACTTTAACCTAATTTTGATTAACTTTTATATTAGTAAAAAAAAGTTGATAGATAAACATTTTAAATGGTTATATGATTAATTTTATACATTTATTAGTGATTTTGAAGAAATAAGTTTTATTAAAAATGAAAAAAAATTCACTAAAAAATAGATAACTTTTACATATATAAGCTTGACTTTTAAGCATTTTGAGTTAACTTTTACTCTAGTGTACAATATTTATTGTACAACCTTTGTAAATAAGAATTTGTGATAAAAGAAAACCAAATGTACGATGTAGTAAGCCGAATGTTAGTGAAGAAAGAATAAACTACTCCGTGCAAAGGATAGGATAACAGTCCGAATTACGATGAGTCGTACAATATTACAGCTACAATCAAAGGAAGTACGGAGTATATATTCACATTCCAAACTCAAGACTAATGCAATTGCCATCTAACTAAATCATCAAAAAAAGAGCTAGTCATATAATTAAGTTGATCCATTAATATCCATATCCATCATTATGATCCTCTTCAAAAATCATGTAGTGTTTCCTCCTTGCTTTTGCTTCTCTATCGGCCTGCATTGCGACAAAAATGTTCAATTTTGATGGTAAATTGAATGGCAACTAACATTTCACTATGAACGCACGGAGATTCGGAGTTAACTACTCCGTATATATAAATGATGTTTTGAGTTAGTGGTTAAGACTCAATGCTTGTGTACGATATGTCACATGTTTGAAATATTCAAATCTTCCCTCTCCTTTATAAGTTGTATTGCCTCATTCGCATTAACAGATGCGGAAAACCCCATAAAATGAGACCAAAACAGAAAACTCTTGTCCAGAATAACCCGTGATGGGGCGTTGTAATAGGAGGACTTGACCGATTAAAGACATATTCTAACATTCCCCCCCACCCCCTTATAATTTGTATTGCCCTGAATGATTTAATGTCTCCTTCACACTAACTCCGTTTAACTTTTCCTTAATCGTGTTGTGACCTGTCTCTGAAAACGGATTCTTGAATTCACTCTCAATAGACTTCATTAAAAAAAGTACCCCTTTTTTTTTGAAGAATGATATATATGTAGGCAAGGGGGACTTTTGCATGAAAATGGGAAAAGATGCACAAATGTGCATATGTAACAGAACATGATAACACGTACATACCTTTCTAATGATCCTTTCAAATGCCTCGGTTCCGTTTTGTTCAATGTACTTTTCAGCGGCGTATAGAACATCATCTGGTTTGCTGAATAAATTCTTCTTGGGTATGTACCACATGGTTGAAGTGGTCCTTTGAGGGTTCATATAGAAAGGTCTAATGAAATTCTTATAAACATAAGTTGCTCCATTGAATTGAGGCAGAACCAACCAGCATGTGAAAAATAGCTTAGCGTAACTCCATATGGGAAACCTGTTTAAGATAAAAGTAGTTTTTATTTTGACAAAAGTTTAACTTAGTTATGTTTTATTTAAAGAAGAACCATACTGAATCAACACCTTTTAGGTTATCCAACTTAACTATGCAAGTCTATGTTTGAGTCGCTACCAGATATTTTACAGCTGATGGGGCTCGATCTTGTGACTTGAAGGTGAGTTTCTCACCAACTTATGTTGTTTATTAAGTTAGTTCAGTTCTATCTGACTCTATAGTGCTAGGAATGTACGCACGTGTAAGTAGTTTATGACAAATTTTCCTTCAAGAATACAAAATATGACCCGCGTTACAAAATGAAGTTTGTTGCTTACCATTCAAGGACTTTAGCAAATGAGAGTTCGAAGATGGTGATCAAGGAATATAAGACCCAATAAGTAAGCCATTGTTGATCATCCGATCTTGAACCACTCTCTATGGCTTTAACTGAAGCATATCTAAAACACAATTAGAAAGGGACATTTTCATGTCAGCAGATCATCACAAATCAAGCAATGAGAAATACGTTCCAGTAAAAATCAATTTTAATCCGTACGAACTTGTAGGACAATACATTATTGAATCACAAACAATCAATTTGGATAAGTAGAATATCAATGGACAAAACATTATTGAATCACAAACAATTAATTTGGATAAGTCGTTAGTAATACCAATAAAGTTTAGGTCACCAATGGTTTGTTGGTTCAGTGGTGATTGGGGCTGAATTTGGTAGGGAGAAACCCGTGTTCGATCCCCCGCAACAACAATTGGGAGGGGAATGAAACCTATCCACCCAAAACTTGCCCCGAATCCGAATTAGCCCTAAGGGTTAACCGGGTGCTAACACCAAAAAAAAAAAAAAAAAAAAAAGGTCTAATGATAAGAATAAAGGTTTGTCTATGATAGTCACATGTCGTATCTCCCTT
This sequence comes from Spinacia oleracea, assembly GCF_020520425.1. Taxonomy (NCBI): domain Eukaryota; kingdom Viridiplantae; phylum Streptophyta; class Magnoliopsida; order Caryophyllales; family Amaranthaceae; genus Spinacia; species Spinacia oleracea. Next base: position 124,075,733 of record NC_079487.1, on the reverse strand, counting down.
TCCAGATGAGTGTAATGTCCTTAATTATAGCTCATTTTCAATAGAAAAAGTACAAAAGAAAAAACTATCTCTAGCTCATTAGATGTATACTATAGTACTTCGATCTAACTTTATGAAACATTACATATGAGTATTTCAAACCGCTAATAGAATATTTTTTATAAACTTTTTTACAAGGCTATGGCTACACACGCTACACGCTCCTTAAAACATGTTTAATTTGTTTATCAAACACCAATAATTTGATTTTCAATACAATTGTATATTTTCACCATCCTCAACTAAGCTAAGGCTAGACCTGGTTATTGGACAGGGTAGTCCAATGGATATAGGGTTAGGGTTAAGTTAATAGGGCTTTTATTGGGCAGGGCTCTTATTGGACAGGGTCTTTATTGGACAGGGTCATTATAGGGTCAAACTTATACTACAATTAGTTTGAAAATAAAAATAATAATGATACAAAAAATTACATGCATAGCTTCGTATTTACTTGTACTTGCACATGGCTCTTTTGTTTTTCATTTTTCATTGCTCGTTTATTGACCCGCCCAATAATGACCGCTATTGACCCGTGACCCGCCCATTATCGACCCTCTAAAAATGGCCCTTTCAATACCCGACCCTCTTTTGACCCGCACCGACCCTGACCCGCCCCGCCCGATAACCAGGCCTAGCTAAGGCCAAGTATTTGGTCTTCAAACATTTTTTCACAAAGTTGTTTTTCTCTTGACCTGCATCTTTCTCTTCTTTTCTCCCCCCATCCCTCTCATTACTTTTCGTTTTTTAATTATCTCCCCTCAAATCCAATAATTTAGATGTTGTTAACATGCTTTAATTGTCACATATTTTTAAGGTTTTCAATCTTTTGTCAATTGATTTTAGAATGAAAATCGAATTTTAATTTCTCAAAATGAAATCAACCCTATAAAAGCACATACTACTGTAGAACAACTTCAGGTGCATTTGTCGCATGAAGGAAAACATGGAATCGAATAAGTTTCAAGTTTCAACCAATAAAAACCAAATCTTCCACCTAACAACACAAACACATTTATTTTATAATTTTACTTGTAAATTGTAAATTTACAGAAAAATTCCAAGTACACCGAAAACATCACATGTGACACCATAACTCAGTCCATAACTCCATTCCAAGATAATGTGAAGTACTCCGTATAACAAATTAACAACCACTCTAATTAAATTCTAAACAATGTACATAAACATTTTATAGAGTAATATTTTCTTCAAAATCACACCAACAATGTAAATACGTGGTTACACACATCGTACATTTTCTTTTTAATTAGATGGTAAGATAAAATGTTCTGCTAGACAGGAATCTGCGGACTAGAGACACTTAAAGTGGAGGAATTCGAGGACGGAGAGGCGACATGTTGTGATGTGTGAGCAAACACATAACATCGCCAAACATGCACTATTTCTTTTAAAAAAAGTACCATTCATTAAAAAAAAAGTACTACTCCGTATTTTGTTAAATAGAGTACCATTAAGATAAAACATGTACCATTTCCATTTCGATTAAAACAAAGTACCATTTCGATTAAAGCATGTACCATTTCGATTAAAGCATGTACCATTTCATTGAAATTTTTTGCTGTTATGTTTTTACAAAAATATAACAGATCGGAATTTTTACTTCCTCAGAGGAACCTGCTAAAAGTGTCGAACCCAAAATTTTTGGTTGGAAAGTGAAATGTTTTCCACTGGGTCGCATTGCTTAAACAAAGATCGTATATACATTATATGTTATCTTGCTGTATATTTCCTTTCTTGCCAAGTGCCAACACATCTCACATTCTCACCCAACAGTTGAGTAGAAACTAGAAAGAACGAAAACACAGGAAGTTTCAAAGAGAAGAAATAACTTACAAAGGGTAAACCAGAGCAACTAATGGCCTGCAAAACACACAATATAACACCAGATTAAGATCAGAAAAACACTAATCAATTACAAACAAAAATTGAAAACCCTAAAAAATGAAACTTACCCAGCAAGAACATCAAAGTTGGTAACCACAACATAGAGAAAACTTTGGTCATTATTATTAGCAGATCCACGCATTGTTTTCTCTCTGTTTTAATTTGTTTGAGAAATTTAGGAGTGAAGTTTTTTTCAGTGGGAAAATGAAGAAACTTTTGACATAGAGATTCTGTTTTAAAATAATTACTCTACGGAGTACTAGTCAAGGTAATGATCCAAAAAGCAGTGCATTGTGCATAGTAGAAATGTGGAAGGGTGTTATTTTTTTCAAAGGGGTTTCAGAGTGGAGTGGGACATCACCAAAGAAACTTGGAAGAGTGTTGTCCGGAGAAAGCCAAGTTTTTGTGTGTTTTCACGATTACCTAGGCACCGATTTTGCCAATTTTTGTCCTCCTTTTTTGGTGGTGTTCGTGTAATGTGTGTGTGAACACAATGCTCACACTCAAGGTTGGAACCAAGTTCAAATTTAACCTGGAACTTTGGATGTAAGGTGCACCATCTCACATAAAATGAATAATAAAATATGAGAGAGTACACGTACAATTAGATACACCATCTCAATGATCTCGCATAGGATGAGTAAGATATGCATTCGGTGGTGTACATGGACAACTAGGTCACCCTCATGAATACAAATACACAATGTTCACTGCTCAAGGTTGTATACGGAGCATGTTTAGGACAACCCAAATTCTTATATTGACTGTCCTCACCATCAACTGATGGTGAGACCAGTTCACACTTGCGAATTTAGATATGTTACTTCTATACTTTAGACATGTTACTTTTTTATATAATTTTAGAGGAGGTACTTTTTTTAGTTTAGGTATGTTACTTCTATAGTTTATACATGTTACTTTTTTTATACGGGGTAGTTTTAGGGGAGATACCTTCTTAGTTTATGTATGTTACTTCTATAGTTTAGACATGTTACTTTTTTTTATATATATAATTTTAGAGGAAGTACTTTTTTTTAGTTTAGGTATGTTACTTCAATAGTTTATACATGTTACTTTTTTTTTATAGGGAGTAGTTTTAGGGGAGATACCTTCTTAGTTTAGGTATGTTACTTCTATAGTTTAGACATGTTACTTTTATTAAAAATAATTTTAGAGGAGGTACTTTTTTAGTTTAGGTATATAACTTCTATAATTTAGATCTGTTACTTTTTTTTATAGTTTTAGGGGAGGTACGCTATTGGTTTCGCGCTCGTCACACCATCAAGTTGATGGTGTGACTGGTCTCACAGGAGACGCGCTGTTAGGACAATGTTTTTAATCCATTTTCCTTTTGTTTTAAAATTTTATAATTTGTTTTTGCTTATTTGAACTAATTGGCCCTATTCAATTAAATTCGTTGAATTTGAGTATATATCTCCTATTTTCCTAGTTTTAAACCTAGCTTATATGAATTAATTGACTCTTGTCTTAAAAATGTGGTTAGTTTAGGCTCTAGTTAAAACAATTTTAACTTCATTTATAATAGATTGTTTATGCCTTTATGATTATTCTCAGGTCAGATCGGATCAAACATCAACCAAGTTTTCGTGCTAAAAACCACCAATCATGTCGGTCGAGATGGGCCAATATTATAACTAAGATTTAGTTTTGAGCATCTCAAAACCCTGCCATGAAAAAATTTGGACCGAGCACCACAAAAGTACAAAAATTCTGCCCCATCCCGACATTTTTGCGCCGGTCGATGAACCGGAGAACATAAGATCAGGTCTAGATTGCCGGTAGATCAATCTGTCATGGTAAACGAACATATTTTATCGATTGTACGAAGTATAAAACCTACTCCGTATAAATAAAGAAATGTTGATACATACTCCGTAATTTAGACTAGAAGATGGGCTAGACTTATTGACAACAACCGGCCCATGAGGGAACCGCATGGGAATAACTACCAACTAAACAAATTTATCCGTATGTAATTACTATTTGACCATGGACCCATACAATAATAGCATGGATTTATTTATTCATCTTTTCTATTCACATAAGAACTAGTGTTTGTCTTTTTGATCAACTATGTTTGTCATTTCAAGTTGAATCAATCACGTTGTCCAGCACAACAATGTTGTGGGTAGTAAATGTAATTAATGAGCTCTTTGGCCTGTTCGATGAACAGACTGATTATAGGAAGAAGAAAATTGATTATTATTTTTTCTTTTTTTACCCTTACGAAATAAACTAGCATCTAAAAACCCATTTTCTCTATTGACATATCATTTCTTTTTTCATACTTGTATTTAAAAATATTCACCAATGTTAATAGTATAATAAGTCAAACACACAGAAACTGAATAAACTCTTTGAAAGAGTGAAATAAAGTAAGATGAAAAAATAAAATAGAAAAAAAACTTTAGAATTTGAAATTTATATTATTAGAAAGAGACTATGAATTTAATGGTATGGAGACTTGAATTATAGAAATATTAGAAGTTGAGAATTATTTTGAGCAAAGAAATGAGGAATTTATTGAAAAAGGAAGAAAAGTAAGTCATGGAGTAAAACTGTAAAAAGTAAAATAAATCAGAAAAAAAAAGGAGAGAAAAACTGTAGAAATGGGCCCAGCCTAATGGGTCTTGACAACTAAATGTCAAAAGCTAAAAAAATAAAGGACAAACGGGAATCGAACTCGCACCTTTCCTGCGAAGGATTTAACGCTTATCCGCTGAGCCAAGTAAGATTCTTTGAGATTTAGGCAACAGAATAATTACATATTTAAATATGGGGGCCCTTTTGACAAGGGGCCCCTTGTGCGGTCGCCCCGCTCGCACCCCCTCTCCGCCGCCCCTGAATGTAGTAAGGGGAACCATCCTTCAAAGTGCCCTAGTGAGAATTGAACCCACATTTTAGTTGGAATAGGCCAAAGCATTGCTTGTTATTATTGTTCAATTGACAAAGGCAAATACAGAAAATTCAAGTTCACTAAAAAAATCAGCGCGTCTCCTGTGAGACCAGTCACACCATCAACTTGATGGTGTGACGAGCGCGAAACCAATAGTGTACCTCCCCTAAAATTAAAAAAAAAAAAAGTAACAGATCTAAACTATAGAAGTAACATACCTAAACTAAAATGTACCTCCCCTAAAACTATTCCGTATAAAAAAAAAAAGTAACATGTCTAAACTATAGAAGTAACATACCTAAACTAAAAAAGTACCTCATCTAAAATTATATATAAAAAAAAAGTAACATGTCTAAACTATAGAAGTAACATACCTAAACTAAAAAAAATAACTCCTCTAAAATTATTAAAAAAAAAAAGTAACATGTCTAAACTATAGAAGTAACATACCTAAACTAAGAAGGTATTTCCCCTAAAACTACTCCGTATAAAAAAAAGTAACATGTATAAACTATAGAAGTAACATAGCTAAACTAAAAAATGTACTTCGTCTAAAATTATATAAAAAAAAAGTAACATGTCTAAACTATAGAAGTAACATACCTAAACTAAGAAGGTATTTCCCCTAAAACTACTCCATATAAAAAAAGTAACATGTATAAACTATAGAAGTAACATACCTAAACTAAAAAAAGTACCTCCTCTAAAATTATAAAAAAAGTAACATGTCTAAACTATAGAAGTAACATACCTAAATTCTCAAGTGTGAACTGGTCTCACCATCAGTTGATGGCGAGGACAGTCTCATATAAGAATTTGGGTTAAAAAATTGGAGAAGCTTTATTGACAAAAAGAGGAATTCAGCCTCCCATACCTCTTAGGTAGGTGTAAAAAATATGCGGGAAGTTAAACATTTGATGATTAAACTAAAAATAACAACGGCCATGTAAGTATTTCATGGATAATGATGTGAAAATCTTTGTAAAAAATAATACGGATTTTTCATGAAATACCCCCGAACTTTGGCGAAATTCACCAAATGCTTATCGACTTTCAGAAATTCATAAAATACCCCTATTTCAATACTTAATGTACCAAGTACCCTTTAATGACATCATCAACCCTGATTAACCCGATTAGCATTTAATGAACAAATTAACCCCCTTAATCGACCCACCCATCAATTAACCCACTAACCCACCCATTTTTTCCACCCTTTCTTTCTCTCTTCCTTTCCTCCTCACCCCTTCTCTTCCTGACCACCACCACACACACCGCCACTGACACCGAGGAAGAAAGGAAGGGCGAGCAACGGGGGGGGGGGGGGGACTGGGTTATGCCGGCGACGCGTGGCTGGCTAACCCGGATCTACATTCGGTGGGCGAGGCGAACTCAACAACAGAGCGAAATCAGAGGCGAACTCAGCAGCGGCGGGCCGATTGGGTGACCTAGCGAGCATAGACAACGCACTACTGGAGGTTGAGCGATCTGAGTCTTTCAATTCCATTCCCAATTGGGTAAAACGAAATCATATTGCCCATCTAGGCCAGTTAGCACACGATCGAAATCCATGGTATGAAGTTTGAAATTCTCTCTTTACCCAGGCCGGCATCAAGGAGAAGAAAGTTGGGTTTCAAGTGACTCACACGAGTCACTATAACTTTAATTTTGGCTCCTACAACTTGCATTCTGCAATTGAAGGAACTTGATATACTGAAATTGAATTAATTTCAAGCTATGTATGTACATCACTATCGGTACATACACTGTTAATTGCTGGCTCGTGCAAGTTGGTGTCAGTGGCGGTAGCGGTGTGTGGTGGTGGTGGTGGTGAGTGTTAAGTACTATACTTTGAAGTATAAAAAACGAAAATTCAGAAACTAGATTAGGACGAGATAATCTATGTCCTTAGGATAATATTAGCCCCACTATATTGCTGATGGGATTCAAAACTAATTTACCCCCAGGATTCCCTAATCAAATGAACGGATTACAACAAGATCATTCATTCTCATGAACATGTGTTTATTAGAAATATGAATGAAAACGATAATAAACATTAACCTTCTGCCTTAGGTTAAATAGGAAAATAATATGGCAGTTATCAAATAACCGTTTCTGATATTATCCTATTAACTTAAATAATTAATTAATATTTTAATTAATTAAAATATTAATAACTGTAAAAAGATTAATCGTTAAATAAAAAGTGCTAAATCTTGATTAATAATATATAGCCATATTATTAACCAAATACTAGCGCATCCAAGCCCAATGCCCCACTTGGCCCAATGACTCAAGCCACAACATATTTAATAAGTCAAGCACATGGGTATATTTAAAGATATGCAAAAGTTCATATTTCTTCCATGTGGGAGAAAACTCCCACATAACAAAGTGAAGACTATTATATCGATCTAACAGTGAGGAAGAGAAGGGATTAGTGGGTCGATTTTCTGCATTGGTGGACGCCGACTAGAGTGTAGATGTGTTACTTTGGTGGGCATCGACAAAGGTGGAGGTGGAGGAGAAGCATGTCAGAAACATGGCTGCCATGATAGTTGAGGGGGTCAATGAGAGAAGGAAGGGGAAAGAGAAAAGAAAAATAAATGGGTGGGTTAGTGGGTTAATGGGTTAATGGGCGGGTTAGTTATGAGGTTAGACATTAATTGGTTGATTATGGGGTTGATAACGTCATTAGGGGTATTTGGTACATTAAGTATTGAAATAGGCCGGTACTTTATGAATTTCTGAAAGTCGAGGGGCATTTGGTGAATTTCGTCAAAATTCGGGGGTATTTCATGAATAATCCGAAAATAATAATTGTTATATTCAACCAAACAAAAACGTATACAAAGAATACAAGAAGCTATCCAGGACAGAGGAGGGGAGCAGATAACAACCATATATAATTTTCCTCTAAAGTGTAAATAATAAGGCTCAACTCCGATCCTGTATTATTATTACACCATGCATTATACAATGTTTATGCATATAAAGTTAAAGACGTAGTCGGACCACTGAAACACAATTAAAATTAATGAGAAAGAAAGGCAAAGGGAAATCACTCATTCGATCAGGTGGATAGACATGATAAAATAAAACAAGGTGTAAGCTGTATATAACTGTATAACTGTATTGCGTATAGTAAATAGTGGGGGACATAACACACAGACGCACAGCACCTGAAAGCCTGATCACATTAGTCTCATCATGTGTTGTACATGTTGCATTGTTCGTGTCGTCTGTGCATACTTTCCCCTTGTGAATCACACCTCTGCGGACAAATAAGATGCAAATTACAATACAACAAACGAGGGAGATGAATAGAGAAATTCATTATATTAGCCACATTAATAAAGTTATATTTTGTATTAGAGCATGTGTATTAATTGCATGACTATTCATTATTTAGTGAGGAACGAATTAAAAGTCTAAAATGATAATTGAGGCAAATAAAAATGGACATGGGAAGTATAAGACATTCTCATTTCTCAAGAGAGGTATTCGATCTAGCTAAAACAACCCTACTAATAACATTAATTGATGAGTTGCCTGAAAAAGTGAAAAGCATTTGGTATAGAGAGTTATGCATGTCTCTCATACGTGTTGCAAAGATAGATTTTCAGGTAGACGTGCATACGATGAGGTGTTCTGGCATATCATCTTTTGCCAAGTTACCCTCCATGAAAAGCTAATCAAGAGCCTAGCTCATGATTGATAAGGTATAGATTGAATTATTGGATCTTAAATTTCTCTTTTGATGGAGAGTTATTCCAAAAGTTTCAATGTACATGATCGACCTGCATACTTTTACAATCATATATTCATTTATTACATATATTACAAGTTAACACTATATATGTACACGCTGTGATTAAAAAAGAACGGAGGAATTAATAATTAAATGAGACTGGAGTACACACTTTGAATCTAATTTCCTCCGATCCAAGCCTAGCCTCATGATATAATGTACTACAAAAATGAAAAATGTGCGTGGGTTGATTATAATGGTAGTCCCATTTTACATTTAATTAAGTTATCTTGGCCTAGCTTGGTGATGAAAGCATGCATGGACAAGTCATGAGAGCAGGCTATGTTGGATGATGATTCATGAAATCACGAGAGAGAGATATATATATGTAATATGTGCATCATAATATATATATTCAGGTTTTGCAGAGATGATGATTTACATGGAGCATAATACATTGAATCACCTCCCAATAACAACGTACGATTAACTCTTATCGATCTATCTTGAACAAATGCAATAAAAATATTCTTTAAGCTATACTCCCTCCGTCCCGGAATACTCGACCCGGTTTGACCGGCACAGAGTTTAAGGGACTTGAATTGACTTATTTAATTTAATAGGTAGTAGTTGATAGTGGGGTATTATTTTAATGTAGTTAATGGGAAATGTGTGAAGGAGTGAGGTTGGGGGAGAGTATGGGTTGAATTTTTAATTATTTTTTGTATGGAGTATGGGGTAGGTGGGTTAATAGGGGTGGAGTGAGAAATAATATAATATTATTAGAATATTTCCATTTTTAGAAACAGGTCAAGTATTAAGGGACGGCCCGATAAGGAAAACAGGTCAAGTATTTCGGGACGGAGGGAGTATATGATTCCCTAGCTAGCTATATTATGATTTGCATATATACGTACTCTTCCCTTTCTAATTGAAAGATTGGTCCATTTTTCAAATAAGTTTTATTTATCTTCTCAATTACGTAGTACAATTTACAAAAGAACATGGTGTACAATGAGCATGATGGACCAAAAGAATATACTTCGTATATGTCCATAGTCAAAAGAACATTACACTACGACAAAAGAATATGCGATATAACATTTTAATTTTTTGTTATAAAAAATAATACTCCCTCTGTTCCTAATTAAGTGTTCACTTTCCAAAAATAGAATTCCCTTATAAGTGTCCACTTTCCATTTCTAGATTCCACTTTTCCCACTTTTCCACACATTTTCTCACTTTTCTATTAATAATGATTGTTTTTTCTTACACATTCTACACTTTTCAATCCCCACATCCACTTTTATTTGTACTTTATCAATAAACAATTATCTACTTTATCATTTCCCAAAAAAACAATCACAATCATTGTTTTTCTTACACACTTTTTATTTTCCTTAATTACCGTGAATTCCTCTAAAGTTGACACTTAAATAGGAACGGAAAGAGTATATTATTTCACTATTTTTTAAAAATATAAATAAAAAATATATTTAATTTCTTTTCACGTAACTAAATATTATTTTCATTATATACTAGTGTTCTTAAGGTGCAACATGATCCACTTTTAAATTACGTCACTGCACTGCGTCACTTCACCAAATTTTGAATAAAGTGAATTTTGAGTTTTTGATTATGAGACAAACAAAAAGGTACAAAAGAAATACCAAGAGTACAAGCTTATCCAAAGTAATTTTCTTATTTTATTACACTCTTTCGATCGACGATGGAAATTGAATTTGTTGATTGTTGATTACTGACATTCATGCGGAGGAAACCTTGAATTGTTTATACGAGTACTCCGTACTCCGTAGTCCGTACGAACGTAAGATCCGTTGATTAACTATACTCTTGTTGCCGGGTAAAACCTTTCGGCTTTTGGGGAACAATACGATAAGTATATAATGTCAAATCAACATAATATTAGTGCCACAATAAGTTTTTGTCCATTTTCCAAACTTACCCTCGGCTAAATCAGTCACATTCAGAGTATGCAATTCAGGGTTTAGATTAAGCAAAAAAAAGGATTATATTTGGAAAAACCCCATGTCTAATGAAGTTCAACCAAGATTTGTTTTGTCCATAAATGGAATGTTAATTTTTTATTTGGGGGTGGTGGGACCCTTTCAAATATGCAAAATAATGCAATAACGTTTATATTTTGAGACATTTCTAAATTTTCAACCCATATTTAGAGATATAAAAAACAGACCTAATCCAACTAACATCTGACAAAAATCGACATGTTTTGGAAAAAATATTCACACGTTCTATCCGCATGAGCACAATGATCCCGAACAAAATAATTTTTGATAATATTCGAACTGATTATACCCGATCCCTGATCGACCGATGACCTTACACACAATCACTTGCATGTCAATGATTTAATGAAGTGTTTTTACTAATTTTAGAAAAATAAGTCCAGGTAAAAAATAAAAGGCACAAAATATTACTTTAATTTATAAACAACATAACTTCTGATATTTTCAAATAGTTAGGTGTTGAAAACGTACATTTAAATTGATACAGTGAAGGAATTATTATTAATGTTTGGCGAATTAGCAATAAAATAAATTGAGAAATTAAGTATGTGTAATACAAAAGAAAAAAAAGAATTAGCTCGGGATGTGTAAACTATCCGAGCCGAGCTTATAATACTTATATTCAAACTCGAGCCAAGTTGTATTTTTTCGAACTTATTAATCTTTTATGTTCCATTTGCCTAAGACTAATTAATTGATTGATTTAGAATTCGAAACTAAGTTTTTATTATTTCTTTTGATATTTTCATCAATAAAGTACAAATTGTTAATGAATTTTAAGTTGGATGTTTCTATAGTTAAAATGTTTTAATCCACGTACTTATACAATTAATCTTAGGTTACGTTGTCTAGTTCGTCACACTTTATTAGATCTGAATTGGAATTGTTCATGACTCATTAGTCAATTAATTAAGCTCAAATGAAAACCCTTAATCGCCATCATCAAACTTCTAATTCCTTACTACGGAGTAGTAGTAATAACCATCCACCGACGGTGCATCATCACTTCCACCACCAAATCCTTTTTTTTTTAATCCAATGTCAAAAAAAAAAGCCTCCTTTTTGTAATCCAATACAAATTAGAATAAGAGAAACAACAACAATAACAAGTTGTCAGTATTGAAGAGAAAGGAACGGGACATTTTTTAATTGTCTCCTCCAAATCTAATCAATTAATTGATCCTAGATTGTATACATACTTTAAACGATCTTAGTGCTTAATTGCTTTACTTATTCAACTACCAAGTTCTTTTCTTTTAAAATTGATTACAGCTTCTTATTACCTCTACCAACTCCGGTCATGTACTTGAGTCTTATGAGAGTTATGACCACATGTCCGTAAAAATCAGTTATACAGTGAATATTCTCACATATCTATATATCATATCGTGATTGAGTAAATACTCCCTCCGTCCCTTAATACTCGCACCGGTTTGACCGGTGCGAAGTTTAAGACATTTAAATTAGAACTGCCAAGTATACTATTTTTATATTGTAATTATGGAATTAATCAAAAGTAAAGATCAAGATTCAAGAAAAAGTGATTCTCGACTTGTATAGAACTCGATCTACAGTCTACACACAAATTCTCGTAGTCATATAATTCAATTCAATCAATCAAAAATAATAAAAAGTCAAAAACTTACATCAATTAATTAACACAATAATGACCTTCCAACAGTCAAACACAAATTGTTCATGCCTCAACTCAATATATGTTCGGTAATTATTGAAATTTTGATCATCTACAAAATAACATACCTAGCTAGTTTCTAGCTAGAAGCATCTCCATGATCCACATTATTAGACCTTTCTTGTTGTTGTGTGTGGGATCCAATTATCGTACCCGGTACCACACTCCTCATACCATTATTGAACCCGCCAAACATCCCGAATTGACCATCAAATCCGCCACCTCCCACCACCGGATGCCCGGCCAAAAAACCCATTGATGTATTACTATTATTATTATTATTATTATTGCTATTAACAAAATTCATAAAATGTAACCCACTTGCCACTGTGCCGTTTCCACTACTAGTACCCGTAGTAGTGGTAGTATTTGGATAAGCCCACGTTGTTGTAGTACTGTTATTTCCGGAACCCGGCCCGTGACCCGACCCAAGCCCGACATTCAAATTCCGACTCTGATTCAGATTCTGATCCCGATCCTCCTCGTCATCGTCCTCCTCTTCTGGAGGACAGTTGCTATCACGACACGTGTCACCATTATCCCGGCCGCCAGGGTGTAGATTGAGCATTGTGGCGGAGGGAGTAGAGGACAACTCCAACCCACTATTAGGGAACAAATTAATCTGACGGCTAGGATGATGATTACTCAACTGATCACTAGCGGCGTTAATCATCAACATATTGGAAAACCCCATCCAATTTGAAGGACTAACGTAGAAGTTATTATTACCAAAGTAATTATTGTTATAACCAACCGGCCTCGTATGTGAACCGGCGGAAACTGTCGAACCGGACCGACGAACCGAGAGACTAAGAGAAGTAAAATTAGCCGGAATAGTCCCGGTTCCAGTTGCAGCAATAACAGACGGTTCAGCCTGTTGTAAAAGCCACTCAATAGTTTCACCATCAGACCGGTGACCTAACTCCTTGGTCAGCTGAAAAACCCGGGCAGCACACTGAGCCGGCATTCGAATCCTCCTCCCTCGACCGTCCACCTTAGTGTGTCGGTCTTTTGAAGATGTTCGCTTTGGGGCCGGTTTCTTCGGCCCAGAAGGCGAACCACTTTGAAGGGTCGACTGTTCATGATTCTCAGTGAGGTCGAGTTTGTTATTGTTATCGTGTGGGGTGGAAAGAAGGTGTAGTGGGAAGGTGGAGGTATTAGAGTTTTGGTGAAGATCATCTTCCATGGTTTAAACTAGTTGTGATTATTTTAGAAGGAAAAAAAAAAGGAAAAAAGGGGATTAATTTGTGGAATTGTAGACCCTTAAAATTGATGTGTGGGTCTTTTTTTTCCTTCTTTTGTGGGAGGAGAGAGAAAATAAATAGAGAGGATTATGAAGGAGATGGAGAAGTTGAATGATGAATATGTATATGGAGAGATTAATATTGGAGATTTGGAGGGAGAAAGGTAAGGTTGGAAAAATTGAACAGTTTAATTTTTATTTAATTTAATTATTGTATTTTGTTGGAAATTTCTGAGGATTGATCAGTGTGGATTGTGGAGTGAGTAAGTGAGTAGAGAGTGTGGAATAGCTAGTGTTTTCACCTGAACTAGGTTTTGTAGTTAAGCATGTTGCAGCACTGCAGCAGCTATCATGCAATTTGTACAGGTGATCATGGGAATTGGGATTAATTGTTTTTGATTTAAATATTTAATTTATTCTTTTTTTTCTATTTCGGGATGGGCAATAGTTTGAGAAAGCTACTTACCAATTCAAAAAGTACATATCAATCATACCATCATGGAGTTTAGGTTAATTTATAGTGATATTCTAAGAGTTGAAATTATCTAATTTCACACTGAACTTATCAGAAACAAAATTGTCTTATTTTATTTGAACTTATAGAAACTGAAACTTAATTGGGCTTATTGAACTTGATATAGAGTATTGGAACTCATATACCAAATGACCTAGCTATGTGTAGATGGTAAAAATTAGTCTCATATACTCTCGTGTCATTAACTCTTTAATGTCACGTAATTAAAGTTGCATAATAGGCTATTTATTAGCGGAGTTTCTCTTACCACCCTCGGTCCTGCACTCCCAATAAGTCAAATATACAAAGATGACTTGATATACTTCCTCCATTTCATAAATATCACACCATCTTATTTTTTACATTATTTACACTAAACTTTTGGTCGTTTTTTGTGATCCTTCTACTATGTATTTACTTACCCAACAAAAAAGAAGTATATATATGTGACTCATGTAAGTACCTTTTTTCCTTTCCATGTTCATCATCAGCTAAGATGAGTTAGAATGGTTGATCTTTTATTTTCAAAAGAGTAGAGGCTAATCTTGTTTTGTTTCCTAATAAGTACCCTTACATTTAAGGTTTTCATAAAAAAGATTATATATATAAAAAAAGTTAAAAATATACATTAAGACAAAGAAAATAATATACTACCTCCGTTTCAAAAAGATCTTTACGCTTTGAAAAATGTGTCCAAAAATCAAAACTTTGACCATAAATTCTCACTATTATAGTATTATATGTATCAAAAATTATCATAAGATATCTTGTTAGATTCATCTTGAAATGTATTTTATAAATATCAACTTTTTATAATTTTTTGACATACGAAATTGGATATATTAGCGGTCAAACATTGTACCGGAGTCCGTGCAAATAGTAACTGTAAAGATCTTTTTGAAACGGATGTAGTACCTTACAAAGCTACATTTCCTATAACAACGTTTTTAAAAATAAAAAAATATCAATAAAATTTGCAACTAAAGACTGGCGGAAGTATTTCATGGTAGTTGTAGACTTGTAGTTATCATGTCTAACCATTATTATCACTCATACACTAACCTAGTGGCGTCTTCAAGCTTAATAATGCATGCATAGAGAAGAATTCCTAACTTGGACCACCAAACAAGAGCAAGATAGTAGAGTCCACATACATGTACTAGTATAATTAAGAAACTCTTTTGACTATTTAAGATATGATGCTGTTATCATAAATATGTTTAAGGTTTAATTTAGTCAATGGAATGATATCACAATAAATAAACTAGTTAACTTAATGATCAAAACACAGATATATTTTATCATTGTAGATGTCGTATGACTGATTATTAATGAAATTATTCTTTCCCGTAAAAAAAAGGGAAATTCTCTATGGTAGCATTATACTTTTGTAAATTCTCAATGGTAACAAAATTATTGGCATTTTCTCAAAAATAGCATTAGTAATATGTAATCTCTCTAAAATAGCATTATTTTAATAATTTTAACCTAATTAATTAATATAATACTGACTATGGTTAAATATCAATAAAATTACTAAATAACCCTACTTTACTATCCTTAACTATTCCCAAACCCCCCGTCAAAAAAAAAGGCTATTCCAAACCAAAAACTCCGTAAAACGTCGGGAAACTCCTCTGCAAAACCGTTGTTTCCAAGTTCCTCCATTAATCTTTCCTAAATATATCAATCTTCACGGTGGTTCCTGGCATTGGACAAAGAGGATAAATTTCAACTTTTGCAAGGTATTTCGTCTCTCCTTTTACGCAATTTTTTTTTTTTGATTTTTTTGTTTGAACACCGAATTCCCTACTGCCCTGATGAAGTGTGAAGTAGGTTAAAATTTTCGCGAATTCTTTGGTTATTTGATACTAGTTTAATCTTTTCGAGTGTATGAATTACTTTTTGAAGTTTATTGTAGCCTGTGTGTATGAAGTTTGGAATTTAGATTCATTATGACTTTTTATTGATTTTTTTTGTATTGATTTGGATTGAATTCTAATTTTTGATTGAATTATGCGTTAGTGAGTTATAAGTTATGCGTTAATAAGGTCTTATATAGGATACTTATACAGAATACTCCAATTACACTTTCTTGTGTGAATTGGGTTGAGAGACAGAGCATTTGCTACTCCAAAAAAACACATATTGCTCCAGAAATAACAGAGTAAAATTTTGATTATTTTCTCACACTTTTCAGAGTTTCCTGTATTTAGTTTTCTGTTAACAAATTTAAGCCTAATACTAAGTATGGTTTATTATCATAATATGTTGCATTGTATACATTCTGATTGAATTGAGCAAATTGAATTATGGGTATTCTGATTTTTGATTGAATTATGTAAACTGAGGTATTCTGGTTTTTTTATAGAATTATGCGTATTTTGATTACATTATGTGAACTGAATTACGAGCATTCTGATTTTTGATAGAATTATGCGTTATGTATTGTTTCTGAATTATGCCAGTTGAATTAAATAAACATTTTTTTTTATAATTGCAGGATGGGTGATAATATTTTGTTAAAGTTTATGTTTGGAACTGGTGATGTTGATGTAGTTGTGGATGATATTGATAAGGTCATGCTGGTTGACTTGATAATTGATTTTTGCGATAATGCGGTTAAGCAAAAAAATGAGATACCTAAATTTCCTAGCTTTACGTACATGCATAAGAATGAACGCCTGCCTCTAAACACTGATAATGAATTAATGAAGATGTTTAGTAATTTGAATGGTAAGGATGTAATCAACATATGGGTAAGTGATGAAGATAAGCCATCTCAGATTTTTAAAGTTGTTACGAGTTTAAGGACAACCAGAAATGCAAAAGAGCTTAAGGATGTGATGAGAGGGGTTGTAGAAAAATTTGGTATTACAGTGAATGATGGGGGTAACATTGGAGTTGAGAGGAATGATGATGTTGTTGCATTTAGTCCTCCAGAACTAACATCTAGGAGAAGCCTAAGGTTGGAAGAGGAGATTCTGGTCATTCCAAACCTTAACTTTGGGCAAAATAAGGAACCTTACAACCCAGATGAGGTTGATTGGGAGGCAATGGATGCTTTGAATAGGTCCAATGATGACACATGGTTAGATTTTCAATTATCTCCAGTGAAAAGCAGAGGTGGGTGCAAGGCTAGAGGGGGAGGAAGAAGTAGAGGAAGAGGTGCGGGGAGAGGGGGAAGAAGGGGATCTGCTAGGGGGAGAGGGAGAGGTCCAACTAGAGGGTTTGAGTATTGGTTGGGGCTTGAAAATGAAACAAACATTGCAACTGACCCTATAGTTGAACATGAACCTGTTGTTGAAACTCATGAGTCAAATGAACAAGAAATTGGAATTAGGGTTGTAAGGAGAAGTCCAAGAAAACATAAACAACCTGTTATTCAACCTGTTATTACTCCTGAACTTGTAACTGAACCTCAACTTGAAACTGTCATAGAACCAAACCTAATCTTAAGTAGAGGGTCATCCTTGTCTTCAAAAGCTTCCGTTCATAGGAAAAAGATACCAAAGACGACAGCTAGAAGGAAGGGGTTGCTTGTAAGTGGTAATTCTGTTTCCGGAGGTGGAAATGAGCAACTGAACAGAAGTGTTACTATTAGTGTTGATGTTGATGATAATGCACTCTCAATTCGAAATAAGGATTTTGATGGTGATGAAAATGACTCGGAATTCAATGTTAGTGGCAGTGACATTGGAGGTTCAGATTCTGATGAATTGAGTGCGGATGATGAAGATAATGTGGGGTTAGATGGTGATACCGGGATGGTTGTAGTAGATAATTATGACCCATATGTTGATGATGTATGGGTAGATGATGGAGTAGATGATGATGGGGATGGGAATTACTTTGCAAAGTTGTATAGAAATGGGGAAATGTTTGAAGAGAAAGAGAATGTGAAGATTGAATTGAAACCTTGGCATCTTTTTTGTGATAAAAACCATTTGAGGGATGTAGTCAGAGATTATTGTATCCAACGTGGTTTTTCTGTAGTGGTTGATAGAGCCAACAATTCCATTTACACCGTCTATTGTTCAGCCGAGGGGTGTGAGTGGAGGCTACATGCTTCCAGATTAGCAGATGGGTTCACTTGGGCTATCAAGTCAATCAAGAATCCAGAGCATACTTGCCTAGGTTTGGAGATCCGAAACCCAATGGTCACAGCAAAATGGGCTAGCAGAGTGTTGTTGGAAGACATTAGGGCAAACAATGATATTTCTGCAAAGTCATTGAACTTGTTGTTGTGGAACAAGTTTAAGGTTAAAATGGCTACAAGTACATTGTACAGAGTGAGAGCAAGGGCACTAATTGAAATACATGGAGGGTTTGATGAATCATATGCTCATTTGCCTGGTTACTGTGAGATGATAAGGAAAACTAACCCTCAATCAGTTGCTTCTTGTGTGTGGAATCCTGCTAATCATGTTGACAGACCATTGGCTTTTGTCACAATATTTATTTCATTTAAGGCCTGTGTAGATGGACTAAGGCAGGGCGTTAGAGGTTTTGTTGGTGTTGATGGAGCTCATTTAAAAGGGAATTATGGGGGTGTATTGTTATCTGCAGTGGCATTAGATGGGAACAATGAGTTGTTCCCATTTGCATGGGGAATAGTGTCAAATGAAGATGCAGACACTTGGTGTTTTTTTGTGCATCATTTGAGAGATTTGCTGAGATCAACTGGAAGAGGAGATGAGTGGTGTGTTATCTCAGATAGACATCAGGTTAGTTTGCTGCATTTCATTCCATTCCATTATATTTTGTGTTTTAAAATTTCATTTGAATATTGAATGTTGCTAACTTGGGATGGTGTATGAGCAGGGTATTGAAGTTGCATTTAACAAGTTGTGGCCAGAAGTAGATAGGAGATATTGTACCAAACATTTGTCCGGCAATTGGAAGAAAGCATTTCCTGGTCCACTCATGCTTTCTCTATTTTGGAAAGCAACGGGGGCATACTCAACTTTCACATTCAGAAAAGCCATGGAGCAAATAGATAAGGTGGGAAAGGGAGGAAGGTTGTGGCTGGCCAAACTTGGTAATCAGGCTAGATGGAGTAAGCATAAGTTCAATGTTGCTACAAAGTGTGATGTAAACACATCAAATTTTGTTGAGAGTTTTAATGCAACGCTTGGTATTGACAGATGTAGACCCGTGCTTACACTGTTAGAAGGTAAATTCACACGTCGTTAAACTGTTTAATATTGTAATATTGTACAGTCTGTGTGTTAGTTTCTTAATTGTGTTAAACTATTAAATTGTCTGTTTTAGGTATTAGGAGGAATACTATGGTGAGATTAGCTACTAGAAGACAGATGTGTGAAGAGTGGACAAGGAATGACGTATGTCCAAATATTGTGAAAAGGGTTCAAAAGCTTTGTCATGATTCTAGGACTTGTCATTCATTTCTTTGTTCTGAAGGTGAGTTTGAGATATTTGAAGGTAAATCTTACCTACCCGTAAGCTTGAACAATCAAACTTGTATTTGTGGACAATGGCAAATTTCTGGAATTCCATGTAGGCATGGGATGAGGGCCATATTAGATGCCCAACTTGACCCTCATGCTTTTGTTGATGAGTGGCATTCTGTCCGTAGATACAAGTTAGCATACTCTAGTGGCATAAAGTCTATACCAGACTTTGAGCAATGGCCTGATATGAATATGCCAAAGATATTACCACCCGAGCTAAAAAGAGGAATTGGAAGGCCGTGTAGGAACAGAAAGAGAGATGATACTGAAGAGAAGAAGGGGAAGAGAGCAAAAACTGTAATGTGCAGCAAGTGTCGGGAATTTGGGCACAATGCAAAGACTTGCAAGGGAGGGGCTACTGCAAAACAAAAGTGGGGGAAAGGGAAAAATAAGAAGACTCCGGTCCAAGGTATATCTTCTCCATCTCATGGCTTCACCAATGAAGCAACAACATCTCAGCAAGGCAGGGATACCAGACAGAACACTCAACAATTTCTCTCTCAATCTGTTAGATTAACTAGTCAGACAACAATGCAATATGCATCTCACCCTGTACCTGCAAGATTAACAAGATCAGGCTCTGTCTTTATGTTTGCTTCTCAACCAAGACATTTTTGAATTATTTTGATAAGTTAGGTGGTTTTCAGTTTATGCTTGAACAAGGCCGATTTTTTTTTTAAGTTTGAACAATGTTAGATTTGTTTGTGTGTGAATTGAACATGGTAACTGTGTGCCGATTTATTATTTTAATGAAGCTGCTATTTTGTTGAAATTTTAATGGTTTTTAACAGCAGACATATGTTATCTTGCAGTTTTAATTATGCTGAAACAGGTTGTAGTACATGATTGTAGTTGAAATGGTTGCATGTCCAAGCACCACATCAATTAGTAGCTTCAGAAACCACTCATGGGATCATTTAACAGTATGACAGCTGCAATGCTTGTGAATGGAACTCTGGCTGCATTAAGTAAAACATTACATGTTGCTCAAGCACCACATGAAACGAGTTTCTCCCTAAGAGTATTGGATCCTGGATATCTGTTTTTTTTCTTTTCGTGGTGTTTCAGGGCGTGGAGGACTAACTCATGCAGACCTCGACTGGGCGCTCTGACAACCCTTGCCCTGCTGAGGCTGCTGCTAATGCGGTGCCCTTCCTTGGTTGATTGGTGGGAGTTTTGTTTTGAGAAGCTGGACAGTGAAGAGATGGGAGAGGTGGTAACAATCTGTTGGGAGATTTGGAGTGCATGTTGGGTGAGATGGGCACAGGGCTAGGAGTGGTCTGCAGGGATGATGCAGGGGGTTTCTGCACATGTGCTGCTGTCCAGTTCAAACAGGTGTGGGAACCCGTTGTGGCGGAAGATGATATTTTAGATGATATTTTGTTGTTGGTTAATTTGGTCGTTTGTCAAACAAAGAGAGAACAAAGGCGTCCATGCCTTGGCTCACTTTCAACCATGGGTGTTTGGCCAAAGGATATGGGAAGATGATATTCCTCCCTGTATTTCGAATATTTTGAGTGCTGATGTATTCATACAATGAGCTAAATGCTCTCCTTCAAAAAAAGAAGGCTTCCCTGATCAATGCAATAATCCTGACAAATTCACCACAAAATTTATATTCTCTTCATTCATCCACTGATAAATATTTACACAGAGGATTAAATTCCATTGTTACAAGACTGCCAGATTTCCAGCCAAATAATAAAGCATATATTTAATCGATTAATTACACTAAGTAACAAACTAATTATGCTACAATAACAGTATAAAACGAGTGAGCTGCTGACCATCTCTTGAATTCTACAACTTCAGACTGAGCTGCTTCCCATCTCAATTCTAAGGCTGTAATATTATATGCAGTATAAATGATCTTCTTTCTGCTTTTCTCAATTGATCCAGTTATATTGTAAGAAAATTCTCAGTTATTTCTGTACAATGCACTTCTCCTCTTCTATTAGCAATCTATACTAGCATTTTTTCTCTCACCATTTCGAATGCATCAATGAGCTCCATCCATCGGTCCCAAGTTCGTTTAATTTTGGAGAAGAACGTGAAAATGTCATCAGCTTGAATCGATTGAGAAAACTGACATAAAAGGATCAAAGTGATCATGTAGATCAAATAAGAAACATAGACAAAGGCAGCTCTGAACAACCAAGGTTTTAATACAGAGTATCTTGACAACTTCAGCAGTATCAATCATGTCCCCACATAACCAAACATAAGAAAAGCAGCAACAAAGGCTAATAAATGAGTACTGGTACTCCTTAGTTAATTGCCTCATTTAATGTATGAACCTAATCTAGATAACGTAAAAAGCATCACATTATGAGGAGTAAAGCACTATCAAATTGCCTCATTAAAAAGCATCGCATTATCGAGCAGATTCCAATACTATTCTACTCCATAACTACTAATGAGTTGCATCACTGAGTGGATTATGCAACAAGAACTTCTAGTAAAGATTCCAATACTATTCTGTGATACAGACTTTTAATGTAGATGAATTAAAATACCAAGAAAAAAGAAAAAAAAACTCGCAGTTTAAACAACAATGACAGACAAGAAATTATCGAGCAGAGGCGAAATTAATATGAACATAGAAGTATAGAACAATCAAGGGCTAAGTTCCTGCACATAAACTTGAAAATTATCCAATTGAATCGAGTTAACGAACAAACAAAGAATTGATCGACTAAAGTAGCAGAACTTAGGTCGACAAAATTGGGCAAAAATAAGCAAAATGATAATCTGTTACAGAAAAGGAATCAATCAACAATTTTCTGCGAAATTGAGTATTAACAATCACGATTAAACTTCATTCGACGCGAATTTGAGGTTTAATTTCTCGTAAGAATCAATTAAGAGCTTCAAATTTTGACCAAAAAATTGAGATGAAAATAGAAATCCATATAGAAATTGTACAGGAAAGGGGGTTATAATTGAAAGAAATGAGGAGTAATTGAACGAAAAAGAAAACTCAGAAATCCGAGGAAGCAGATGAAGGGGTGAGAGGAAAGGATGAAGAACATACCTGGAAAAAAAATGAAGGGTTGCAGTCTTGCAGAGGACTTTAATCGTGAATGTTGGAGACATTTTGGTTTGATTAATTGAGGATAGTAAAATAGGGTAATTAATTTAACTGATTTTTAACCATAGTTAATATTATATTAGTAAATTATGTTGAAATTACTGCAATAATGCTAGATTAGAGAAAATGTGTATTATTAATGCTATTTTTGAGAAAATGCCAATAATTTTGTTACCATTGAGAATTTATAAAAACATAATGCTACCATAGAGAATTTCCCTAAAAAAAATGATCAAAACAAGACAAGTAATGACGTTAAGCCTAACACCCCAAAAAATAAGATAAGCGTACGTCTAAATTTATACCAATCCTTAAATCTCACTCAATTCTAAATAAAGAAAATTTACATTATCTTTCCCGGATTTATTTTATCTTCTAAAAGTCAAAATAATTGTTGAAGTCAATTTTCATTTTTTCAGGCTCATTTGCAATTCGAGATAAGTAATAGGTTGTTCAAATCAACTACGAGGATTAATCAATAAAATTAAGAATCAATAGAGGTATAAGAATATATTCCGTACTTCGTAAAACACTCCTTGAGCTCTATCCTGTACTCTCGTGTCATATTCCATCTCTAAGAACTATGGTCCTGTTCGGCAAAAGTAGCGGTAGCGGATAGCGGGAAGCGGTTCAGTAGTGGGTAACGGTTGGAGTAGCGGGTAGCGGTCAATAGTAGCGGGTAACGGTTAGCTGTCAAAGGTAGCGGGTAACTGATATGAGTGTTCGGTAAAAGTATCGGTTGATATTATAAAATAAAATAAAAGGTGAAAAATTATTTAAAACTTTATTATAAATTTGTCAAACGCTACCCGCTACCTTAAACGCTACTAATTTTAACGTTTGATAAAAGCTACTCAACCGCTACCTCTACCGCTAACCGCTACCTAAATCGCTACCTCGCCAAACACTTACAAATTTTACAAGTAGCGTCTTGACTCGGTCAAAACGCTACCCGCTACCTCAAAAGCTACCGCCGAACACGCCCTATGTTGGTTGTACAAATTAATACGTACACATATTGTATGGTCTCGAATCACGACTCTCGCTGTCACGGCTCAAAATAATTGATATGGAGTAACTACTCTAACTAGTAAACTCTGGTTCAGGACCAACCAAGTTTTCATACAAGGGTGATGCCAATCGTTCACCTTCCAATAAAATCTAATTGCTGGCTAAAGGACTTGTCAAAACCAATCATTAATATGGAAAATTGATAGTACATGATCAAAGTATGGACGATCAACCTTTTTTCTATATATTAATAAATGTTAGTTGAGATGTGTTTTCAAGTTACAGTGTTTTTATTTTATTTGTTTTAGATTCTTTGAAATGGAAAATTACACATAAGTTAGTAGGATAGTCTTATCTCAAATTAGATTAGGTCCCGTGTACGCACGGATATTCGAAAATTATTATTTGTCTATCTTTTTATAAAATATTTAACTGAAATATTAAAACTCGAACGTCATGTACTCATTTTATCATCTAATATGCAATTTTCGCTCTTCTCCACATTATATATTTTATTTGTTTAATATGATGATTTGACCAAAATATTTGATATATGCTTGATATGTTAATTTGACTAAAATATTTAGTAAGAACATTTTCTACTATTGATATGACGATTTAATGACTACAATATTACCAAAATGGTTTAATACGTTAATATTCTATAATCTTATACGAAGTAATTTTTTTGTAAACAAAAAAAATTATACAAAAGGAGAGATAATATATAATAAAAAAGAAACTTCATCCGTTCCGGAAATATTGCACCATTTGTTTTTCACACTATTCACACTACGACTTTGGCCATTTTTTGTGATTTATACGTAAGGAAATTTTAGTCACGTGGGGTCATGTTAGATTCGTCTCGATGATATTTTCGAAACGGAGGAAATATGTTTTTTTTATAGGAAAGTGATTTTTAGTGGAAACCAGGAAATGACACGTGTCAATCTTGGTTTCTCTTTTACTATAATAATACTTATATAGATAGAATTCTATATATTCTATATATTATATAAATAGATAGAATTTTTATCAAAAATAAAATAAAATATATAGATAGAATTGCATGTACTTGTCTTATACGTACTCGTATAAAATAAGAAAATTTATTGTCTAAAAAAGTCTATATTTTGACGGATAGGAATATGATGATCAAGGAATGCAACATGCCACACGACAGTAAACATGTTACGACTTACGAGTACTTTCATAATAATCCATAAGATACAGTGTTTTAACGTTTTATAAAAAAGATGGAATTGTTAATCTTTATCGACATTACTATAAATAATGGGTTTTTTCGTAGTACTTGGCTAATTAATTATCAAGTAGCAATCATATATACGATGTCAAATCTACTTTACTATCATTGTGAAATCTTGCACTAGAATTCCTTAATCATTAATTAATACGTAAGCTTGTTTAGTGGTTCCTATCATAAATAAAATAAAATAAAGTGGTTTAGTGTTATCCTTCTCATTAAAAGCACTCTTTTTCTTGACTAATGTTTTAAGGGAGCCAATCACGATTAAAATTTAGAAGCCGTGTTATCTTTGGTTTTCCATTTAGGTAAAAAGGTATGTTATATCCTATCAAACAAAATAGGGAATGTTATATTTATCTTGTGTCACTATATTAGTATATTTTTAGAGTGGAGGTTGGAGGAGACGTCAACGTTTACAGATGGAGCTTGTTATGTCAAGAGGGCATTTGGTTCGCGGAGTAGTACTCCCTCAGTTCCTTAATATTCGCACTGTTTTGACTTAATATACTTGTTAATGCATAATTTTGACCACCAATATCTTTAATTACATATTATAAAAACTTATAAAAATATTAATATTTTGAAAATATATAGTATGATGAAGCCAACAATATATTATATATTAACATTTATTTTCATATATACTAGAAATAAAATAGAGTCAAAGTAAATTTTGTAAATAGTGTAAAAAGTCAAATCGGTGCGAGTATTAAGGGACAGATGGAGTATAAGGTTTGAATCAAGAATGATATCAATATGGTATGAGTTTGGAATTGGTTCTTATACGGTTATACCATGTACGTGTTAAAGTAAAATTATAAATCAAACTCACCTCCTTAGGTTTCTATATCCCGTATCTTGAGGGTTTGAGGTGTTGATTTAGACCATTCTAACCCATATCTCTCATACCTTAAATTCGTGAACAAACTCCATTAGGGTGTATATTTAGGGTTCAGACTAGATTCAGGATTAATTCAATCTAACCCGAGAGAAAACTCAATTTGAAATATTGAGTTCAATCATCTGATTTAGGATCCAATAGTTCTTGGGTCTAATTCATATCCAAATTAAAAGAAACTTACTATCCATTTCAATTTGAAAATTCAATGTTTTAAATATAATTGTTTAAATCCGAATATAAATACATGGAAAGAAAAAGTGACTCAAAATAGATAGCACAAAGTTAAGAAGACCAATTCCTTTAAAC
Organism: Spinacia oleracea; assembly: GCF_020520425.1. Lineage (NCBI taxonomy): Eukaryota > Viridiplantae > Streptophyta > Magnoliopsida > Caryophyllales > Amaranthaceae > Spinacia > Spinacia oleracea. The sequence goes on along the minus strand of NC_079487.1, from coordinate 124,049,570 downwards.
AAAAATGTTTGACAAAGCCATATGCAATGGCGAAGGTACATCACGTGTGAAGCCAACTGTATGATGTGGTACAAAATACAAATGGCGGTGATGATTGATGAAGATGGTTTACCAAACCCCAATTTTAACGTCCATCCTTTTCCAACTTAATCATACATATTAGCCATGTCGGAATGTTGGTGGTTGTTCATCTTTACCATTTTCTTCTCTTTTTTATTAATATCATAAAAGTCCAACTCAAAAATGGGAACACGATTTATCACTCAATTTATGCTATTTGGACTTGTTTGGGCCCATATACATGGTCAGCCCAACTCGGTATAAAAAGATAAAATTACCCTTGGGTCTTGGGTACCAAGGAGGACAGCTGTTCATTAGAAGTAGACATAATTACATAATTACCCCCGTGTAATCATATAAATACTCTATTGTAATCATTAAAAAAGGGGCTATCGAATCATTACCTAAAAAAGCAAATCAGTTACTCTCTCTCTAGTTCTTCTCACTTAACAATCACTTGTCTAATTTTAAGTATCACACGAAGGTTCCTCGGATATATTCAGGGGCCGTTTAAAACGATAATACAGGTGGTCGAATATAAGGAGATTGCGGTCAAATACGTCATCGGTTAAGCTAATTCCCAAAATATTATATTTACAGTTTCTCCGGCAGAAACAGTTTGGCGCCGTCTGTGGGGATCGTTAAACAAAAAGCCATGGTGAATATCCGACGTCCTCGACGACCGTCACCTATTCGATCGACATTCCTCACCTACCCAGTCACCCTCTCAAGGAAGGTCCTCGGCACCCAGACATGTTGACGACCAGCTGCGTCGAGGTCCGGTGCTATCTTCTCGACACGAACACGTGCTCGAGTCGATCCATGCCAGCGACCAACAACCTCATGGAGAAGTCGAGGGACCTCCACCCGTCACACAGGAAGACCTAAGGAGACTAGCTGAGAAATTCAATGACACCTTGGAGCGTAGCCTCAGGGCCGCTGTGTTGAACCTCCGGGGTGGTAACAATTGCCCATCTCGACCCAGAGGGCACCCTCGGTCGCCTACGGAGCCCCTAGACCAACGGGGGACAAGATCACGTCCCCAACCCCTCAGAAGAACATTCTCTACGAGAAGCCCTCCTCGGTCCGAAAGAGAACATGAAGCACCAATGGGTCCTCCTCGACAAGCAAGAAGACACTTGGCATCGAGAAGTCTCCCCCTGCCACCCCAAGGGCGTGGCCGAGGCAATGCTCGAAATGTGATTGCCCGACGAAGACTCGGGAGAGGCCAGCTCGACGCCCGAAAAATCATCAATTCTCGAAGGGAAGATGGGAGACATGAGGATACCGGAAGGGTCTCTGGTCACTCTCACCATGAAAATTCGAGAAGGTCCCTTAGCCGGCCTTAATGCTCCCTCGCCCCGGTAGGTCCTCCACGATCTCGACACGGATCCTCTCGGGTACGGGATCAAGAAGAGAACTCAATCACATCTAGGAGAAAGGGGGATGGACACAACCAAACAGAGAGGGAACCTCCTCGGAATATGAGACGGAAACCAACCCCCCCTTCGAGACGATGTGCAGCTTGTTAATCTGAGTTTCCTATGTCCTTTTAGCAAACATGTCATTGAAGCACCAACCATGAACAAAGTCAAGGTGCCTTCCACCGACCCATATGACGGGACCTCTGACCCAAAGGATCACACGGATGCCTACAAGGCTCGAATGTCTGTCCAAATAGGAGATGAAGCGGCATGGTGTAGGTTCTTTCCTGTCACTCTCAAAGGGATGGCTCTCTCATGGTTCTCTAGGCTATCGGTCGGCGTCATCACAAGATTCTCAGTGCTCGAAGCTCTCTTCAAAACACATTTCATTGTCTGACAAGTATATAGAAGGACCAGCATGCACCTCATGTCCGTCCAACAAAAACCAAATGAAAGCCTCAAAGAATACATCAAGAGGTTCAATGACGAGTCATTGAATATACACAACTTGCAAGATTCCGTTGCATTCACTGCACTTATGACTAGGCTAAAGGTAGGAAGCCGATTTCGTTGGGTCTAGGCCAACGAGCAAATATCTACTCTCCCCGAGGTAATGGTCCGGGCGCAAAGATACATTCTATCCACTGAGATTTGCAACCCGTCGGTCGAGAATGATCTCAAAAGGAAAAATGAGGTCGTTGGACGGGTAAAAGAGAAGAAACCCAGAGAAACTGACCATGGAAACGACCCTCGGTACAACAGTAACCGGAGGGAGATATACCTCGACAACAAGGAAAAGTCGTTACTCCCAAGTCCAACCCCGATCAGGACCCACACATCCAAAAGAGACAAGAGTCTTTGGTGTGAGTTCCACAAACAGTGTGGTCACACAACTAAAGACTGTCGAGAATTGAAGAGGGCATTGGATAGGCTCGCCGACGAAGGGAAACTGAACAAATATTTGAAGGGTTTTCCTTCGAAAAAGAAGGGGGATAACACAAGGGATCCGACGCCCATAGAGATCATACCGAGGGATACGTTTCAAGAGGATCCCTCTCGAACTGTCCACGCCCAGCACGATGATCCCCTAGTCGTTGAGATGAAGGTGGCCAAGCGAACATTAAAAAGGGTATTGATCGATAGTGGAAGCTCGACTGACATCTTGACTCTTGAATGTCTTGAAAGACTACGCTACAAGATAAGCAACCTCATCGACATTAACCGGCTCCTCATAAGTTTCGGTGATCAATCAGTATATCCCGTCGGCATGATCAAACTTCCCGTCCGGATCGGGGAGAAGAGAAAGGGAAGAAGCCTCCCCATAGATTTCATGGTCGTCGACACACCCTTATCGTACAACATAATAGTGGGGCGACCTCTACTAAACAAAACCAAGGCGGCTATTTCAACCTACCAACTCCTTGTCCAATATGAAGAGGACAACGGGTTAGTCGGAAAGCTCTATGGAGATCAACGATCTGCTCGACAGTGCTACTCCGACATCTTCAAGAAGGAGAAAATTTCAATATCTAGTGAAGAGCCTCCTCTGAAGAAGAAACGATCGGAATATAAAGAACCATCGGCTGATGATGTAGGTGTATTCCTTGGCAAGAACCCAAAACAATTATGCCCTCTCTAAACCAGCCGAAGAAGACGAGGAGATCCTACTCGACAAAGACCCGCCACACACTGTACAGAATATCTCCCGATACTCCAACGAAAGGGTTCTCCCTCGACCATTGCATGAAGGAGATTGGTTACTGAGGAGAATCGAGGCAACCGGCCGACGAAGCACACTCGAAAAAATGGTACCCAATTGGGAAGACCCTTACAAGTTTGCAAAAAACATGCGGCATGGCACCTAGAATCTCATCGACTCTAAGGGCAAGTACCTCCCTCGACCCAATTGGTACCCAATTGGGAAGACCCTTACAAACCCTCACGTCGTTCCTTGACCAAACTAGAGAGCTAAGATCGAGGCAAGACAACTACTTCGGTCGAACAGCAACCTTCGGTCAAGGCCCTTCTCCTTCCTCGACTAAATATTAAAGTTCGGCTACCAAAAAAGAGTTCATGACCAAAAAACAGTTTTTCTACCAAAGACATCAACCACCCAGGAAAAAAGTCTGTCAACGAAGACGACACCACGTCGAACGCGCCGAGCACCGCGCACACTAAAGTTATCGACCTAACTTCTCAATAATTAAAAATAAAACTAGGGCAAAATCCAGGGAATTCTCTCCAAGAGTGGGGCGTCGTTGAAGCCTATCAAATCTTAAGGCCCACGAGTGCTTGATGATTTAATCCTCGACTCTAGGCGACATGACGACGTGGTCCACCGTGGCCTAACTTGACGGATTTGCATGCCACATCATCAATGCCACGCGATCTCATATCTACCTTCTTCGAACAAGATGTGGCATGGCCTTACAGAGTCCACCATGGTCTTACTTGAAAGATTATCCTTCAAGCAAGAGTTATACACGCACTTCCTCGACAATCTCGTAGGAAGGCCGGAGGTGCTTCTTCGGCAAAGAAGATTGTAAGCCTATCGTACAGGTCTTCCTTGGCTCGTAGGGATCATTATCTCTATTCGAAGTCCAAAACTTGAAAAGGAAACACTTAACACTAAATTAAGTGTTCAAAGACCTTCTATCAAGGCGTACTTAAGCATATCGTTTAAAGTATTAAAAGACCTTCATCCCAAGGCCCTTCCTCTTATTGAGGTCGGATTATCCATTGGCCCGAGGTGCTTCTTCGACAAAGAAGATTGTATCCCTCTCGTACATGTCATCCCTGGCTCATGGGGCTCATTAGCCCTCTTCGAAGTCCAAAAATGAGAAAGGGAATACTTAACAATAAATTAAGTATACAAAGACCTTTTATCAAGGCGTACTTAAGCATATCGTTTTGAGTATTTAAAGACCTTCATCCCAAGGCACCTTCCTCTTATTAAGGTCGGATTATCCATTGACATCGAATCAAACCCGTGGGGGCTTATTAACCCCTCATCAAATTCAAAATGTTAGAAGATGAAAAGGGTGTTGTATGAACACATCGTCGACTAACCTTAGAGGTTTTTGATCCTTAAATAAAAACCCAGGAAGATTCCTCGACGGTATCTCTAAACCAAGGAAGGTTCCTCGACGGTCATATATCTCTAAATCAAGGGAGGTTCCTCGGCAGTTTTCTACGGCTCAACCAAAAGGAAAGTTCCTCGACATGAAGGAGAGAACCTTTCCTCGGCCTAAAATTAGAGTTCGTCGATCAAGAACAAGATCAAGACTCCCTCGGAAAATTCATATAAAGGTAAAGGGTACTTCCTTGACAAATTCATAGGAAGATTAAGGGTACTTCCTCGACAAAGCCCATCTCCTCAACCATTTACTACCGATCAAACGAAAGGGGGTCCCTCGACCGTTTGTCATTAGTCGATCAAAAGGAGGTTTCCCGACGTGAAGGAGACACCCTTCAATTTCACGCGGCCCATAAGCGAGAGGAGGGGCGACATTTGTCGACTTGTGAGAGGGTGGTCCTCGATATGGAAGGAATGAGTGTCACTCTACAGCTCATATATAATCTCCACTATATATCAAGTGAAAGCCGATCTAGTTAAAGCCCACGTAATAAGCTCGACAACGCTAAACCAAAAGAAAAGGTTCCTCGGCGAACACAAGAATTGTTCCTCAACTCCAAAGGAGGGGGTGGTTCCTCTACAATAATCAAACAATGGTAAGCTCGACGTACCAGGACTCGAAAGAAAAATAAGAAATGAGTGTTCCTCGGCACGGGAGAATTAACATCCTATAGTTCCTCGACTAACAGGAATTAACATTATGTTGGAGGAAGTCGAGCAAGCTGAGTATAAGAAGGAGGTTCTTCGACGAGAATAAGAGTTGTCCCATGGCCCCAAAGGGAGGTAGTTCCTCGACATTCAACACTTCCCAGTGAAAAAAAGGGGGAGGTTCCTCGACACGGACGCAAAAAAATTAAGAAAAAAAAAGAATTCGAGGTAAGTATGAAAATTCGCTCGACACACGGCCTACCGAAGACGTCATCTCCTATGTCAAGCGTGGGGCTAATTGTTTGGGCCCATATACATGGTCAGCCCAACTCGATGCAGAAGGAGTACTGTTACAAAGTGATGCCTTCCTACGAACTCTTTCTCTGGCTCGTAGGGCTCATTAGCCCTATTCGAAGTCCAAAAATCAGAAAGGGAAACACTTAAAACTAAATTAAGTGTTCAAAGACCTTCTATCAAGGAGAACTTAAGCATATCGTTTAAAGTATTAAAAGACCTTCATCCCAAGGAGACTTCCTCTTATTGAGGTTGAATTATCCTACACACGTCGAATCTAGCTCTTGGGGCTCATTAAACCCCTCGGAAAATTCGAGATGTCAAAAAATAACTTGTCTCGCCTCGACAACCAAAAAGGAAGTTGTATGAACATGTCATCGGCTAATATGAGGGGTTGTCAACTCGTAGGCTCTCGATACGATTTACTATACATCCTCCGATGTCAAAATTGAAAATCCCAAACAAAGGATAATCATCCCTCACTATAGAGATGACTACTTCCTCGACCAAAAATTACTACCCGATTGTATTGGGTGTCAAAAAACTTTACTATTGGCATTCATATTTATTATGTCGAGGGACTCACTATCAGTCGGCGCTTGGGGATTCTCCTCGACCGAGACCCTGTAGAAAGTCCCTCGACCGACCAAACTGTGAAGACCCTCGACCGAGGCGCATGAAGTTCCTAGGAAGCTCATTAACCATCGCACCAGTGAGCTCCTCGACCAAGGTCCAAGGAACTTGACTCTTGGCATCCATGTTGTGGTTGTCGAGGAACTCATTATCCCTTAACGCCTGGGGTTGTTCCTCGACCGAGGCCCTGCACGGAAGTACCTCAGCAACTTGTTGCACTTACATTGTTATGCCAAGGAACTCAACATCTAACAACGCTCCAATTCGGCCAAGGAAAATACGACGCGGGAGGTAGACCCTTCGTCGACGCACGGGGCTGCAGTGAGTTCCTCGACGAGTATATACACTAAACCTTGGCACCAAAGGGCGATAGTTCCTCGACACATGAGGTTATTTACTCTATGGGTTCCTCAACATTTACATTCCCAGACAAGGGAAGTACACGAAAGAAGGGTCATCGACCCCCGCAATAGTTATTCCTCGACACGAAGGAAATACCCTTCAAAGCCGCGGCCCATAAACGAAAGAATGGGCGACGCTCCTCGACTTGTGAAAAAGCGTTCCTCGACCAAGGCACTGCGAAATCCATCGGCTATTCATTAGCCATCACATCAAGGAGCTCTTCAACTAAGGTCCAAGGCACCTCACTCTTGGTATTCATATCATGGATGTCGAGGAACTCACTACCTCATCGACGCATGGGGCTATTCCTCGACCAAGGCACTTTACAAAAATACCTCAGCAACTAGCTGCACTCACATTGTTACGCCAAGGGACTCAACACCCAAAAACAAATGGGGTTGTTCCTCGACCGAACCCAATTAAACGCACGGGGTTGTTCCTCGACCAAGGCACTACGCGACGGCCCAATAGCAGGCCCTTCCTCGACACGTTGCTAAACCGAATCCCTAATACACCCAACGCTGCGTTCCTCGACCAACAGCTCTCACTCGGACATAAAGAGAGGTTCCTCGACCGACACGTAGGCGTGATACCTCGAAAAATAATTTTGCACTTGTCTAAGCGGTCGATGAAATGCAAACTATTCCACGCAAGAAGAGTTTCCTCGACCAACTATGTGTCACACAACTGTCAGTTCCTCGGCCGAGGATAAGGGGTTCCTCGACCAAGGGCGTGTTCAATATTCTTCAATCAAGGCCATAGGGTTCCTCGAGATGCGCAAGAAGAAGCTCCTCGACCATTTATTTGTCGCGCAACAACAAGCTCCTCGGTCGAGGATGAGGAGTTCCTCGACCAAAGACATGCCCGATACTCCTCAACCGAGGCCATAGAGTCCCTCGGCCAAGGAAACTCTCCGCCGACACTTGGGGCCATAGCATGTTCCTCGACAAGGGAAGAATGTATATCCCTCTACAGCTCACATTCCTCTACCAAACGAAATGCTTGAAACGTGAAGCTCTCGACCGAGCATCATTATATGAACCCAGGATGCTCCTCGACAACGCAATGTGAGGTCCACCAGTAGAAGAGCCGTTCCTCGATCGGGTTCATTCAGTTCCTCGACCAAACAAACGCTCGAAACAAGAGCTCCTCGACCGAGCATAATTGCATGAACCTAGGACGCTCCTCGACAACACAATGTGAGGTCCACCCGAAGAAAAGTCGATGAGCAACGTGAGGATGGCGTTCCTCGACACCATGTAATCCAGGAACCAAGAAAAGGGAAGAGGACCCTTGACCTGCGCATAAACAAACTAAGAATGACGATAAACGATGACTGATACTGAACTCCGCTCAACATACGACATGCCGAGGATGCCATCTCCTACGTCAAGCGTGGGGCTAATTGTTTGGGCCCATATACATGGTCAGCCCAACTCGGTATAAAAAGATAAAATTACCCTTGGGTCTTGGGTACCAAGGAGGACAGCTGTTCATTAGAAGTAGACATAATTACATAATTACCCCCGTGTAATCATATAAATACTCTATTGTAATCATTAAAAAAGGGGCTATCGAATCATTACCTAAAAAAGCAAATCAGTTACTCTCTCTCTAGTTCTTCTCACTTAACAATCACTTGTCTAATTTTAAGTATCACACGAAGGTTCCTCGGATATATTCAGGGGCCGTTTAAAACGATAATACAGGTGGTCGAATATAAGGAGATTGCGGTCAAATACGTCATCGGTTAAGCTAATTCCCAAAATATTATATTTACAGTTTCTCCGGCAGAAACAGGACTCTATGCTACATATATACCGGAGTACTCCCTCCGCCCCACTAAAATTGTCTCATAGAAAAACCACTTTTAAAAATTTTGGTTGAAGTTTGGTATATAGGGTTGTTCAGTCATTTCTCTAGCTTTTATCTATGGGTGTATTCAGCGGTATCGTTTGAGGTAGCGAGTACCTAGTCAAGACGCTACGTGAAAATTTTGTAAGTGTTTGGTTAAGTAGCGGTTAGCGGTTGGGGCAGCGGTTGGGGCAGCGGTTGGGTAGCTTTTGTCAAACGTTGAAATTAGTAGCGTTTAAGGTAGCGGGTAGCGTTTGACAAATTTATAATAAAGTTTTAAATAATATTCTTGCTTTTATTTATATTTTATAATATCAACCGCTACTTTTACCGAACACTCATATTAGTTACCCACTACTTTGACAGCTAACGTTGCCCGCTACTATTCACCGCTACTCGCTACTTTAACCGCTACCCGCTACTCAACCGCTAACCGCTATCCGGTACTGCTAATTTTGCCGAACAGGGCCTATATCTCTCATTTGAAAAGAGAACGAGGCGAATTTAACAAGATATATGCAACAGAAAACTGGAGCAATTTTAGGGTTTGTTTGTTTGTGTCAACTTTTTTTTTTTTTAATTATTTCACCAATAAATAAATCATATAGGTTCCATGAGTTCTTACCAGTTAAGATAAATCCAACAAAATTAAGTTTTTCCCAGACTATTTAATACACAACTAATTTATTTTCAGCAAAATAAAGTCCAGATAAGTTCAAATTAATTTTACTTTCAGTCAAATTTAGTACATCCAAACATAGCATTAGTTGAATGAAAAGAGTATAAAATAACATCTTGTTGGATTTGTTTTAGATTATATCACACCATATAATTTATGGAGTCCATGTACTCCACATGCATAGGGTATGGACGTGTATTCAAACTTTTTGCAATGTCCAAAATTGTCGACAACTCACTATTTGTGTATTTTCTCCTCCGACGTTTTCATGAATTTATAGGAATTTTCCTAACTACTCCGTATATATGGTTAGGAAATAATGAAATAAATGAAATTATGCCCTTTTAATTAGTCCGGCCGAAATGATAGTAACGTACTAACGTACACGAGTACTCCGTATTATTGAAGGATGGTCGGAAATACGAAGTAGATGGTTTGTCAATTATTATCCACTCTTTTGTTTTATCAGTACGTACGTAGTTTCACTCTTGTAGAATTGAGTGATATAGAATGTAGGCATATTTCATGTATAACTGAACCAATGCTATTTTTTTGCCAATGTGGTTGTACTTTATGAGCATATGAGAAAAAGTAACAATACGACATACTCCCTCCGTCCCGGAATACTTGACCTGTTTTTCTTATCGGGTCGTCCCTTAATACTTGATCTGTTTCTAAAAATGGAAATATTCTAACAATATTATATTATTTCTCACTCCACCCCTATTAACCCACCTACCCCCTACTCCATACAAAAAATAATTAAAAATTCAACCCCTACTCTCCCCCAACCCCACCCCTTCACACATTTCCCACTAACTACATTAAAATAATACCCCACTATCAACTACTACCTATTAAATTAAATAAGTCAATTCAAGTTCCTTAAACTCTGTGCCGGTCAAACCGGATCGAGCATTCCGGGACGGAGGGAGTACTAACATTAGTTGTACGATGGAAATACATACGTATGAAAATAGTCCAATTGCTGTAAATCTCTTAGTAAAGCTGGTCAAATAACGAAGTATATACTTACCTGGTTATTCCATATGATCGAGTTGTGAAAAGTTTAGGCATGTGGTACTTGGTTTTTCTGTAAGACTTGAGTTGGATAAACATAAAGTCTCAAAAAGCCTCTTCATTTTCACCCTTCGTGGTCATACAACCGTTAATTTAAAAATTACTAATAGTAAATATGAAGTACTCCCTCCATTACTTTTTTATCTTCATATTTCTATAAATGTCGTTCCTATTTGATCTTCCTGTTTCTATTTTTGGACATGATTTTTTACCATAATTTTCCCCACCATCCCTTATTTAATTCATCCACATTTCCCCATTCACCCACCCAACCCCACTTTTATGATTTTTTATTACTTTAATAAAAATATCTTCTCCCTCCTTCATTTCTTTATTACTTTTCTTCATTTACTGTATTTATTATTTTCTCTTACACCCAATCATTACAATATTTCATTTTCTTATTTTCCACCCCAAACGCCAAATAGGAAGATCATTTAGAAATGGAGGGAGTATTTGAAAAGTTTCAAAAAGTAAAGAAAGGACTCAATCGATTTTCAGTAATTTCCCCATTGCTACAATATCAGAGAACTGCTAATGGAAACGGAGGTTCCCTGCCTCAATTGTATTTTCGTGTTAACATTATGTTCCACATGATACAACAATTTGTTAAATTAAGGCTCCATTAGGTTTAATGAATAACATTTTAAAAACAAAACACAATTGCAACACGACAGGAGAAGATGCTATTGCAGAAGAAGAGGAAGGCGATTTCCTCGAAAGTTTATAGACATGAGTAGACATGATCTTGGACCAATACATATACGAATTACAATACAAGCATAACTGATTACACTCAATTGATATAATGCAATAACATTTTTAAGGTGGATAGTGCCGCAAAGGCAATACAAGTACAAACACAAATTCTTATTTATAATAGGTGTACAATAAATATTGTACACCTGAATAAAAGTTGACTCAAAATGCTTAAAAATTACATTTATATATATGTAAAAGTTATTTATTTTCCAACGATAATATTTTTTTATTTGAATAAAAATTATTTCTTCAAAATCACTAATAATGTACGTATAAATTAATTATTTAACCCTTTAAAATGTTTATCTATTAACTTTTTAATTTTATAATATAAAAGTTACAGAAAAATAGGTTAAAGTTACAAAAAAAACTGCATAAAAGTTATCTTGGTGTACAATAAATTTATTGTACAACTTGTGCGCGCAAGACCTTTTAATTTGAAGTACAAATACAAATTATAAATAGGGCAATATATTAAAATACAATTTACAAATGGAACAAAATGTAAGGCCAACATTAAAAATTTATGGTTAGGTGTTCTTTTGGAGAGAGAATAACCAAGTTTGTTTCCAAGAGAGAATACCGTTGGTATTAATACTTTATATTAACGGTTGTATAGTGGTTGTTCAGATGTCTTTTGAATGTTTAATTAGTGAGTACTTGTGATTTTTGGTAACGGGTGAATTAAAAAGATGTGTAATTTTAAGGTTGGAAAAATAAAAAAAATATATAAATACTATAATGTTGAATAAATATTGGATGTTAATGGGGGAGTGGAAGAGAGTAATCAGTATAATACACTATTAACTTGATGTTGAAAAAAGAAAATGGAGTGGAAGAGACATTAAAAGTTGTAAAACATAGAAACAATAAAGAAAATTTGAAAAAAAAACAAAAGAAAATGATGGATGAAAGGAGAGATGCCACATGGCTTCAAATAATCTATGATTTTCCTTTTTAAATGCTAGGTATAGATAAGTTATGAATAAAAATTATACGTAATAACTAATTACTAACTCGCAATAACTTAGAATCATATACAACTAATACAAGTATGAACGGGGTACATCTTTAAGAATCCAAGAAGTTCATGACATGTAATTGTTCCACTGTCAGTAGGCAGACTATAAAGAGAGTAATATCCTTACCACGGATGAGTTCTACAAAGGTACCATAATTAGACAGCCTATAAAGATATTAATTAATATCCTTTACCAAAGAATATATCGATTCATGAAAACTGAGTGGAGAACTGGAACAAGAACAAGCTATGAAATTTTGTCACCTTTTTATATGTCTTGTGGGCAGAAAACAGATCTTCGTCAACTATCATATACACATATACGTTCCTCCAAAATCTCCAACTAAGTAACATATTCTGTACAGGTTTCTCACCTAGAGTTGGAACCCATTAACCAACCAATAAAGTAGCATTACAATTCTTCTACATCAATTCAAGCCGTCCAAGGAAATAATCCTACGCTATTATCATATTAAAGGCAGAGACTAAAAACTTACAAAACAAATTCCTAATCACAGCCTCTAAATATGAATTTTAGTTTTTTTAGGATCTAAATTTACTGCTTGCTCACAGGTAATTACCTCCCCACCTTAACACTGGATCAAGGCCATCTGTATCAAGTGATCAATTGTGCTTGGATCAACCAACCTTTTGCTGTCTTTTTCAACCAAAAACTTCAACTCTTGAATGTAATATTCAATTGCGTGAAATCTTTACTAAAAAAAATTACATGAAATCATTTACGAATAATATAATTTAAAAACTTTTTCTTCGTAAATATGTATGGAGTAGTAAATTACAATTTTAATTACAACAAATGAAATTATGATGAAATAAAAGTCACCTTAAAAACAAAACAAAATCATGCACCGTAAAGGGTTAAAACTAATTAAAATTAAAAGCACACAAAAAATCTTACTATTTTGAAAATAAAATTATATTGAATCTTTAAACTTTCAAAGAGTTATTAAATTCCATATGTTGGTAGAAAATAAAAAAAGAATGACATACTAATAATTTGCAGAATTTCATCGACTTTCAGCGAATAGAACAAATCCAAAGCATATTCTACATAGGCATTTGCATTTTCAAATTTTAACATATCGCGGTCATGTTTTAAAGTATTCCGATCAACAAATGTTTTCCAAGAGTCTTATTTTGGATCTATTCTTTCGGGAGTGATAGAGTGCCAAAATTCAACAATTTGACACAAAAAAGAGATTCATTAGTACGTAGATACACAGTCAATATCACTATTTATCGTGTGCATGTTGTTTGGTTGAGGTCAAATACATCTCATAATATGAAAACATTTAAATATTGCTCAGTAAATATTAATTCAAATACATTTCATTTTATATGAAAACATTTACTAGGTACAAAACAAAACTTTCAATCGCGTGAAACTATTTATAAAATAAAAATTACATAAAATCATTTACGAAATATATAATTTAAAAAATTTTACTTCGTAAATATGTATGGAGTAGTAAATTACAAGTTTAATTACAATAAAGTAATTTTATCTTTTTTATGTTCAAAAGCTACAAACCCTAAAGTAGTTCAAACTTAAATTCAAAATAAAATATAATTTTCTTGAATATGAAACACAAAATAATTTCAAAAAAAATCTTCTATTCACATAATCTAAATATAGATCAGTAAACATTTATTTATACACATCTCATTTTATATGAAAACATTTATTAGGTACAAAAAAAACATTCAATTGCGTGAAACTATTTATAAATAAAAATTATATGAAATCATTTACGAAATATATAATTTAAAAACTATTACTTCGTAAATATGTAAAAAGTAGTATATTACAAGTTTAATTACAATAAAATAATTTTCCTTGTTTTTTACGGTTGATAGAATAATTATATTTTAGGTTGTGCCCGAACCTTTTTAATGACAAAACGGTTTTATCAATGGGATGAGAACAAACTATCAAAGAAAAAAAAGTTAAGGCATTCAATCACTATATGAGAAAATTAACTTCAATTCTGTTAAATTTAATATGTTTTGGCCATATTATGGACCTCAGTATTAGCACACCTAGCTCAATGCTCAACTTGACCCAATAACTTGAATCCACATCTATCTATACCTAGTCTATACCTAGGAAAACCATTGATTATTTTATGACAAGTGTCACCTCCATCTTATTGATTATTTTATGACAAGTGTCACATTCATCTTTCATCCATAAATTTGTTTTTTTTTTTCTTTCAATTTTTCCTTTTATGGTTTGTTATACGTAGTACTTATTTACAACTTCAACAACTCTTTCACTTTATTTTGCTCATTCAACATCAATTCACCATTTAATTCATACATTCAATCATTCAACTTCTTTCACTCCATTTTCCGCTTTAACACTCATAATTCACCATCTAATTTATACGGAGTATATTTTTTCAACTTTCAAATTTCACCTTTATATAAATTATATATTCACACTAAAATTGCAAACCCTCAATAAAATTAGCACTTTAAAAGACGTATTAATAACCAATATATAAGTGCATGTTCATCGAATGGGCTCAAAAGCTAGTTATATTCAATACATGTAGCACATGAGTATACTTAAAGATATGAAAAACACCATATTTCTTCCATGTGAGAGAATACTCCCACATATATAAAGTGAAAACTTTTATCTAACAAATCTCAACTTCATTGGTAATAAAGTCTCAACTGAGAAGTTCATAATCACCCAATCAAGTCATTTATCTCATTATATCATCTCATCAAACCAATTACAGATTTTTCAAGAAATGACCATGAGGTTTGTCTTAATGAATCAAATACCCCTAAATTTTCCAGAATGCACCAAATACTCCTGAGGTTTTAAAAAAGAACACAAAATGCCCTTAATGAGCATTTCTATCCTTTCCGTTAAGTCTTCGTTAGCGTGAATTTACTTTTTTGCCCTTACTCAACCATTTTCTCTACTAATCCTACCATTAACACTTAATTTATTAATTAAACCCCCAAAAAATTAATTAACTACTAATATTTTTTTAAAAATCCTAATTAATTTTCTTCTTCTTCTCTTCACACCATCAATCTTCTTCTTCTTCCACCATCATCATCCCTAATTAAAACCCTATCTTATTAACTTTTGCCCTTAGTCGGTCCTTTGTCTCTCCTCACCTTCACTTTCCTTCAATTCCTTCATCCTTCCCGAAAAAACCTCACCATTTTCTCTATCCTCAAGCTACAACAATTGTGGTCTCGATTTGAAAAGGAGGAGAGAAAAACAACCTTCTCATACGTGGTCTCCATTGAATTAGCTGGATTACCGAGGAATTGTGACATCCGCTCCACTTGGGAATCATTTGATTGTATATAAAAAAAATCGTGCTTCGTATCTGATGCTGCAATTTGTTTTACTTTTGGTACGTAGTTTAATTTTTCACTTTTTAGTTTTCTTTAATAGAATTTTGGAATAATCACTCAATTTGAGTTTTGATGCCTTATTGAGTGTAGTATTGTCCAGGAGTGGGGCCCAAGTAACTGGAATTTTGGGTTGAATTTGGTGTTCTTCATTCATCTTTTGGTAGATTTTTGGGTCTTTTCTGGATGAATTTTTCTGGATCATTTCATGAAAAATCCGAACCAAATATAATTAGTTGATACACATAATATGAATATTTGCTAAATATTTTTCTTCTTTTGTTTTCGACAAAATTTCACATTTAGGCCTTGTTCGGTAAAAATAGCGGGTAGCCGGTAGTGGTTAGAGTAACGAGTAGCAGTGAATAGTAGCGGGTAATAGTTAACTGTCAAAGTAGCGGCTAACTAGGGATGTCACATCCGAATCCGAACCGAGTCCGAGTCGATCCGAAGGAAAAAATTCGATCTGAATCCGAGAAAAAAAGTCCGAATTCGATTACAAACATCCGAATTCGAATGGATATGGATCAGATATGGAGTCTGCAGAGACTCCGACCGAATCCGACTCGAGTCCGAATCCGAGTCCAAATCCAACCCAAAATTATTTCAAAGTGTATTATTTTTCGTACATAACTTTTTTTTAAAAAGGAAGTTCCTAATTTAATCTAATATATATTTAATTAAAGCGCACATATTTGTAATTTATTAATTTATTAGAAACTTATTAGATTTTGGTAAATGAGAAATAGGATTTCTAATTTATTTTAAAATTAAGAAATATAAGTTCTATGTAAATTCGGATTTGGATATGGATATGGATTCGAATTTGGATATGGATATGGATTCGGATTTGGATATGGATGCAATTTTTTGAATCCGAATTTTAAACGGATTTGGATATGGATATGGATGCAATTTTGGAGTCCAAATTTTAACTGGATTTGGATATGGATGCAATTTTAGAGTCCGAATTTTAAATGGATCGAATTTGGAGTTTATTACATCCTACCCGAATCCGATCCATTGCCATCCCTACGACTAACTGATATGTGTGTTCGGTAAAGCGGTTAATATTCTAAAATAAAATAAAAGGTTGAATATTTTATAAAACTTTATAATTCCGTACAAATTTGTCAAAAGTTACCCGCTACCTTAAAACCTAATAATTTTAAAGTTTGACAAAAGCTACATCTACTCTACCGCTAACCGCTACCTAAACAAACTTACAAATTTTACAAGTGGCGTCTTAACTAGGTCAACCCGCTACCTCAAACGCTACCACCGAACACGCCCTTAGGCTCAAAGATAAAGACGTTGAGAGCGTAATATATTTTGAGCGAAAATTAAAGAGCACATTAAACAATAAAATTATAACAATACATTAAAAAGCGTTCTTAATAACGTATACATGCCACGTATATCCTTCCTTATTACGCCACATCACCACTAATCAACATCATGGCATGTCATTGACAACCAAAAAACATGTAGAAAAGATCGAACACTAGACCTAATTGTTAAAAATTACACATTCTACCATCTTAGCCAACTACAAGTTACGTTATATTTTCCATATAACCATATATATTCTTTTACAATAAATGATAAATTGAATAAAAGTAAATGCAAAAGAAAAGAAGAAAAAAAGGAATGATTACTTTATTTATAAATGTACAGTTATTACTTTCCTAGCTTAAACCTCAAAAAAAAAAAAAAAAAAAAAAAACTATGAGTAATAGAGTGTAATAATGAGTAAGAGGAAAACATTGACGGAGGTTGAGTACGTAATTAATCACTGATGATGAAGAAGAGGATTCGACTTTGTTTTGATTTTCGAATGTGAGGTTTTATATTGGGAAGGTTGTTGATCAGAAACTAATCTTGTGTCACCATCGCAATTCGATGAAGAAACCATCTATATGAGCACAGATTTTACGAAAAATAATAAAATCCCCGGAAAACGCCCGGGCCACACGTTAGTATACAAAAAATCATGTATATATTTAATTTCCTTAAAAAATATTACTAGTTATGAGGTGCCAAAAATCTTATAAAAGGACCTGTGTTATTGATCGTTGTTAAATGCGAGACTGGGCTGCACCCGTCATCAAGAGAGAGAGAGAGTCCACTTAACAAGACCGTACGAGGTTCTCCTTAAAACCACATATAAAGATTATTTTTGCGTGGACCTGGTCCACAATGATATTAGTATGGACCCAAAATCAATAATTTTCTCTAGCACCCTTTTACATACATAGAGACCTTTATTATTCATATAGTTACTATAATAATATATTAAACACTAAATTTCTTAGATATAGTAACCATATTTTGTATCATAGTAACCTATGTTTTTAAAAGTTAATTGTGTCTTAAAAATATATTATTCAAGCACAACATGTATCTATGACACCATTTTGATATTTTTTTTCCATAATAATCTTAATAAACATGCCAAAATAAATTTGGAGCAAGTTGTTGACCTTCATTTTGGCATGGTCCACAATAAATTTAGTGTGGAACAAGTCCATTTAAGAATTGTTGTATAACAATACGGGGAATAGCCCCTTAGCCTTATTAAATGATTACCTCTCCCTTCTTTTATCAATGTGGAACACTTACATGTATTGTTTGGGAAGACTTGCTTTAATACTCCCCCTCACGTGCAAGGTCTCTTTTTAGTTCGCTCACATGTGAATATGTGATATTTCATGGGTCAGAGTTCCCTTCTCACTCCCTTGGTTTCACACTGTTCTACCAAAATTTTGTGTTTGAGTGTTTCACATTGTTATGATCACTTCTATTTTTGACAAACAATTTTTATTAGCATAAATTGCTTTTTACCACCTAAAAAACTAAAACTCGTATTTTACCACCTAAAAAATATTTAAAATTTGTATTTTACCACCTGAAAAAAAAATTGAAACTTGTTTCTTACCACCTATTTAGTTTAGTTTTACTTGTTGTTTCTTTGAGATTTTGCTATCTGATCTTTGAATTAATTTTATTTTTTATTTCGTATTGTCCTACAATATACCATGATGTTCCTCACGACAAAACAATTTGTTAGACTAAGCTCAAGCAAACATCTTTGCAGATTTTTGTTTAATGTAAGTATGTAACACACAAAATCAACAATTTCATTAAAGAAACATTCTTTGAGAGTGCGGGTTGGTAAGGGAAACCCCCCCTCAAAGTGCCCTAGTGGGAATTGAACCTCAAACCTTTTGGAAGGAGGATTGGTTAGCGGAGGACTAGGCCAAGGCATTACTCGGTTCCATTAAGCAAACATATTGTCTGATTTCTGAACACTACAATTGTCTGCAATCTTTGAACTAAATTCAATGACCTGGTCAATTTCTCAGTTGCTGCATAATCAACGGAAATTAGCTATCCATAGTGAAAAGGGTACTTTCCCATTCAACAAGATGACCGCAACTAACAAACTCAGAATTGTAGGAGCAAGAGGTAAGCAAACAGATCACTATTTTTTATTATTTTTATTATGGACCAATTATTAGTTTATGATACAAGAAGTAAGGTAAATCATTGACAAATTTCAAGTATTAACCTTCTGGTAGCGAAATTCTACCTGATGACAATGAACAAATTAGCGAAATTCTACCTCAATCGTCTACCAAGCTAGGAAAATGACCACTGCTATTTACCAAGAATAACATCCTCAAGGCTCAAGGGTTAAAAAGGCTCCAATCATGGACTTTGAAGCTAGAAACACAAAGCTTGAAGACCTCAGCAATTGGCATATGTCCAGAATGTTCAGCGGGGACTACTACTCCAGCACCAACAGTACCAGCACTCTCACTCAATGGACTAAAATCACAACATGGAAATATTTTATCAGTTACAGAAAAACTCGACAGTAAATTAAGATACTATTATTGTCTTAATTATGGTAGAGGGCAGTGAAGCAGGCAGGAGTCGATCCCAAGTCTTGGGTACTACAATAACTACTTACCATCAGCTACTAGATACTATTTTGTACTATCATGGTTTTCTCATTAAAACCGGTATATATAAAGTTCAAACCAGAATCTAATCACAAGAAAGCATAATACAAGATGAGACTACATGATCATATGCAGCAAAATACAACGTTCTTCAATTCTGGACTCTTCTAAGCAGGTGCAGAAGAGGAATAACAAAATCAACTTGGGGAAATTTTGTGGTTACTTTTGGCAGCTTGGAATAGCAGGAACAAGGACATATATGTGAGGTAGTTTCATCTCATCCGATATGGGTCGCATGCAATCTCGAAGTATTGTCAGTATATAAAGATAAGCAGTGGATACAAATATCATTGGAAAGCATATGTCGTTTAGCAAGGATTATGGTGACCACCTCAATTTGTACTTGAGGAAAATATACTTGGATGCGGCTGAAAGGGGAGATTGAGGTAGAGATAGTGTGAGAAATATAGTGGTCTAAGAAGTAGATCAAACATAGATGGCACTTCAATCAAAAGTTAAAGAAGACGCACACTACACCATTTGAAGGTGTGTTAGGAGTATGGTATAGGAGCTTTACGGTAGAAGGTTGATATTGTTTATTTTTATTTTTTATGATCAGTTAGTGAAATTTCAATTGTTGTCTGATTTCATGTGAAGATTTGATCAGAGAATGTCAAATTAGTTTGTTGACCTGGCTAACCCAGACTTTTTTTTTTCTAGCAACGTCAATAAAACTCCTTCCCATGGTTTTCTGAACAAAAGAAAAGATGATGTAAAAAAAAAGCAAAAAATGAAATTTCAAGCTTACTTTATAACAAGAGGCTCATACGCAGTGATCAAGATATCTGTGCCAACTTCCACAAGACGCAAATTGGCCAAATATACCTATATAGGCCATACAATGAGTCAAGTCAAAAATTGTATATTCCGTAGATTCGTGCTGACATTAGCTGGAGAAAATAAACAATAAAATCCTAATAATACAAGAAAAAAACAACCCCCTTACCCTTACTATATTTTGTGCCTCTCTTCCTTGTCGCCCCTTAGAAATGGCCTGCATAATCATGACAAAACTAGTTTACATTTTCCTGAAATTCAAATCAAAATAAATTCAAATAATCCATTAGCATCAGCACATCCCATGCCGCCTATGCATGTCATCAGCTTAAGAACTGCCAATGATGTCCACCAAGGTTTTAGTTTTTGCTCGTTCTCAATGTCGTAAGACAAAAAAGAAAATTTGTCACCTAATTACTAGAAATTGGTTCAATGTAGAGTAAACACCTATAACATCATTAGGAAACTAGAGATTTGCAACTTAATATCACTATCAAAGATGGTGCAGATAAAATAACCAAAATAAATTAGTTCAACTGAGAATTGCACCTATTTAGCTATTTAACCCTCAGCAGAATAAAAGGCATAGAGTACTCGTGCCACCTTGCTTTTGTCAAAGACTTTGCAGATGTCGTAGAACTGTACTAAGCTGGATTTTAGATTAAGAAAACTGTAGCAATAAACTAAGTACCTAAATCCCCAAGAAGCGATATTACAAAATTACAAGGCACTTCTGGTTCCATCAGCAGTTCGATAACCAATTTGGTTGCTCATCACCTGGCAAACCATAACACTCAAGAGGACACAACATTTTGAAGACAATTGCTCTCACAAACTCGTATCATAGTTCATGCATAGAGTAAAAGTTTATCCACCAAATACAACTAAATTAGACTATGAGAAGGTTATATGTGTTCGTCAACGCTTTTTTGCAGTCTATTTTTCGAAAACATCTGTAACAGTTCAAAGAGAAAATGAACCACATGAAAAACACATCTGATAAGAAGGGTTGCTGTTATCCACACTGCAGATCCAATATATATGATTTGAAGCAAAGTTTCTAAGATCCAATATAAAAACTGGTCAAGCAGGGAAAAATACCATTACCCAGCAGACAGCACAATATATTCACCACAGCAAAAAGGGTAACAGAATGAAACAATATTACATCGACACTAAAAAGAACATGTAACATTAAGCATACAGGAGTAACAAGACCAAACTGGAATATGCTCAAGAACTGCGTGTATAGTACTCTGTTATTTTGTATCTGAAGATTGTCCTATAAATCAAGTTTCAGGAAGGAAGAACAAGAACTGGAAATGGAAGCATACTTAACCAAATTATTATATTAAACTAGTTTTTAGGCCCGGGCGATGCTCCGGGTTACTACGTTAATAACATTCACATTTACTTATATTATTTGTTTTTGCAATAATACATGACACATGCAATAGCTTAGTGGTAAAAGCTTTATTGTTTAAATTCAAGGTCATGGGTTCAAACCTTGTGCATACCATGTTTATCATTCTTTTTAAAGTACATGGAATGAACGACCTATAAGTAGAGCGCCACGTGGCACGTATACTTTCTTTTAGACGCCTTTTAATATACTTCGTATAGTATAGATTGCATACCATTTGGCCAACAGCACTGGTGACGACAACAGGCATGCTTCTGTAGCACAGTCCGGGAACTTCTAAGACTCCTGACTGCTCAATCAACTGCACTTAAAACATATTCAGTATTTCAGTGTGATTTAATATGGAATTAATATGGAACTCACCAACATATTTCCCAGTTTCGAATAGTGGAAGTCAAACAAAACCTGGAATCTTAGGAAAATAAAGAATAAATGATGATTTTGATGACCGACCAAAAAATTACATAATGAACAACCATGCAATGCCATTTTGACAAATGAACAAGCGGAATCGAAGCGTAACAGAACCATTGAAAACTTCAGCACTGTTGAACTAAAATTTGCCTGAATTCCATATGCTCAGTGACCACATAATTCAATTCAAAGACTGCATTTTAAGGAGGCAATGATGCATACTACTTAAGAGCGTGAAGTGTGAACATAGCACATAGGACTTTGTGCCAAGAATAACTCATCTGTATGACCCTGCTTATTTCACCAGCAGAATTTGAAGGCCATAATAGTATCATCCAGCAACCTTCTAAAAAGATAATGAAGTAGATTACTAATGGTGATATGATGATATCTAGTTTAAGTACCTTCCTCTCCCTAACAAAAGAAACTAATGAGCCACTTGGTTATTCTGTAATGGCTTTAAAGTTAAGCTGCTGTGCAGAAAACAGTAGCCCTCCAGTCGTCTTGGACGATTCCAGTCGTTAGGTTTGGATTTCCGTAATACGTTCATAACTTGAAGTAACATAGCTAGCGTCACGTAGGTCTCCAATTATGCAATAATAACTTCTAAATTCACTGAAACTTATCATAAACGGACATATTTATCAAAGGTGAGTTCTCCCACCGATCCTAATTCACATCCAATATCACAGCTAGAAACAACTTCATTATAAGGCAAGTTCCAAATTTAACATATGTAAAAACTCATCAAAGAATTACATAGTTAAAATTCATCCAACTCATAGAAACAAAACCAAACAAGAAAAACTCACCATACCACCTTCGGCATCCTGTTCCCTAGCAAGGTCTTGAAGAAACCACACAGCACTACCTTCATCAGCAACTTCTTTCTTGAACTCTAACAATTCAACGAATAGACTTTCGTCTCGACTAGGGTCAACAAACGCTTCCTACATTTACAGAAAAAGACACCGCATGTTCACCCTTTTAACAATTGTTAAAATTTAAAAACCCACAACACTCATCACTCCAAATAATTTCACAACCCAAAATAATAGAAATGACCTGATGATCAGGAACTTCCCGCACATTGCTCAAATCCTATCAAAAAAATATCCAATAAACAGTCAATTTATACTTTAATAATTGCTTACAAATAGTATTAAATCATTCAAGATAATTAGTATTATAAAAAAAGAACTAACCTGGAATCTAAGAGGAAACGTCATGGATATTGCCACACCAAATAAAGGGTGCTCAGAACATGCATCTTCTGCCATTTTTTACGCAAAAAAAAACTGCATTTCAAACAAAAGAAAAACACAAAAATCAACCAATTTGAAGTGAAGAAGATGAACTGTTGATTTAGCTAATAAAATGAACAACTTGAGTAGAAATGCTAAATAGCGGTTTGCCATGAATTAGTAAACTAAAAAAGTAAACTCATAACAATTTGGAGGGATCAGAATATCAATTTGGCTTCGATTAGCAATTCCATTCAAATAATACTATTATTTAATGTTTAAACATTGAAGTTAGGGCTAAACCTCTGGTGGTTGTGCAGCGGGGCAGTGAAGGAGGAGGTGCCCAATGCTCCGCAAAGAATCGGGCTGCGAGAAGGGTGGCGTTCTGGTGAAATGCGGAAGAGTGAACTTTCTACTTATTACTCCATACTAGGGATGAATCATGAATATAAATCAGCTGACTAACATCCTCAGATATGTTTATTTCTTTGATTCAGTGCTTCAAGGGGGAGAGTATACCTTCCACAAGACTAGCTCAGAGAGTTTGGGTTGACAAACAATGACATTTTTTAGGACTAAATTTGGTGGAATAGTTTCCCACAAATGATAACACCGAATATAAATTGCACTTACATGATTCAAAATCAAAACTTTCTAAATACTGGGTGTTCAAGAATCAAATTGAAATATTAACTACGAGATTGATAAATTGGTTAATTAAGTGGGGTTCTGAACTATGTATCATATAAAAGTATATACTAAACAACATATCATAGATGAGCATAAATGTACTTAGTTTTTGTTGTTGCAACTTACACTCAACTAACACTCAACAAAAGCTCAAGCAACTAACCATTTCTCCTACTAAGAAACAATGAAAACATCGATTTAAATAGAATTACACTATGAAACAATAGTGTCATTTCAACAAACACTTGGTGGGCAATACTTTTAATTCCCGAAACAACACAATTAACCAACAATTAACTGACCGGAACAACCAGTCGGAAGTTGAAGTCCACTTCTGGTGGTAATATTCGGTAATACAAACTGACTTCCGATTATAGGACCCGGCAGTACAAATCAACTGCCGGACAGAAATTCCAATTTTTTTTTTACCCAATATACACGAATTAACATCAAAGAGCAATACCGAATTGACAAAAAAAAAATGACATACCTATCTAACCAGGGAAGGGGATGCAAAACCAGAGAAACGGTGGAGGCACTGAAGGATTTCTTTTTGGGTTTTTGGAGACGCAAATTTGGTAGAGTACAAACTGGGTTCTTGATTTTGTAGCTTAAGAATGAAGCTAAAATACAGTGAGAAAATACAGAATTTTTTTTGGGAAAAAAAGGGGGTGTCGTCCCGGTGGAAGCTTTCTCTCAAACTATCAGAGCCAGGTTTCGATCCTGGGACCTGTGGGTTATGGGCCCACCACGCTTCCGCTGCGCCACTCTGATTTGTTGTTGAGTATTTGCAAACTTTTATTCTTGTGATGTCTCAACTAGTCAGCAAACGAACTTGCTTTGGGCATGATTGGGTTGTCATCCGTGGTTCATCTTAATCAATTGGTTTCTTAATTTAAAACGATTAATGATAATGGGAAATGCACCTATGACTTATAGTACATAAATTTCCAGTTTTAATACTATGTTAAGATCATATTGAATTGATACACTTTTTTTCAACATAGACATTCAGTAATTAAAGATGATGGTCCACCTGGACATAGAGTTTAATGATCTCTAATTGAATAAAGGGTTATATGTATCACAAACTACTATATATGGAGTGAGAGCGAGACATATACGATCTTGATTTGTCTAAACG
Source organism: Spinacia oleracea (assembly GCF_020520425.1). Taxonomy (NCBI): domain Eukaryota; kingdom Viridiplantae; phylum Streptophyta; class Magnoliopsida; order Caryophyllales; family Amaranthaceae; genus Spinacia; species Spinacia oleracea. The sequence continues at coordinate 124,024,452 of NC_079487.1, read as the reverse complement.
TATTTGGCTAAAATCTTGAACGAATTATGTATTTAATTATTTTGTTTGATTTAATTATGAAAATGAACCACACTCACAACGTACTCCATAATCTGTATTATTTTTTCTTTATTTTTTGGTAATAACATTATTTAGACTTCCCATAAAAAAAAACGCATTCTTTCAAATTATCCAAGTTAAGTATAACAAAGCTTATTTGATTCTTGCCTACTTGAGTATAACAAAGCTTATTTGATGTTTATTATATTTCATATCTTGATTAAGCAAATTAAACACACTTGTTAATTGTTATATACTTCATCCTTTTTTTTTTATATGACACAATTTGAGTTTTGACACTACTCATATGGTCATGTGGGGTCTTGTTATAATCGTTTGATATTTTTTTTTGATGTAATGTTATAATCGTTTGATTATATAGACTTATAATGTCAATTTTGTGTAATTTTTAGCCTATTGATAATTAAAGATATCAATGATTGAAATATTACATTGATAAACGTGATAAAAAAAAACTTGTATCATGTAAAAAAGACGGAGGAAGTATGTAGTATGGTGAAGTGACGGATAGTGTAGTGTTAGGTGCATTGTCTTCCTAGTTTTAGCCTTAATTCTAAAAGATTGTATGTATTGGAAATAATTCTGACAAATTTAAAAGTTGTTTGTGTTATTGACTTAATATTCAATTTTTTTCATGGTGAAATTATCATATTTATCATCATCCTGAATCCCATAAAGGATGACAAAAGTTTGTTAAACAACAACTTTGAAAGATTTACACTATAACATAGTGTAAGAACAAATCAAAGACAAACATTTCTAGGAGGATAAAAAAAATGGCACGACATATGATTTGAGGAAAAAAAATACAACACCAATAATTATGTTGAGAAAGAAAACCAAATATGGAGAAGGAAATAACAACAAATGATTTTAACTCACTAAGACCAGAAAATTGTGTTAATTATTGTCAACTTCGTTGCCTATATTCTCTCTATGCTCTTTAGCAATGAAGGTTCAAGGAAGTATGCAAAATGAGGGAGGAATGAAGTTCAAGGAAGTGTGGGAAGAGTTTAATCCAATTCATCTTTATTTGTTCATGAACATTTTGAATAAAATTTAGACTCAAATTTAAATGTATTTGAAAATATTATTAAAACTAGGTCAAATTTGAATTGAGTTTGAACTGAATTATCAATTAAGCTACTGAGTAACATAAATAAAATTATCCAATTATAATTACATCCATATAATTATTTGGACCAAGTCGAATCGCCAAAAAAAATTGGATAACATTTTTCATTCAAAACCTAATAACCCCCTTAAAAGTGCCTTCTCCACTTAGTCCACATTATAAGCGACAAATGCGTCGTTTGAATCAGATTAATTAAACTCATGATGAGTGATTTAATTCAATTTTAATTCAATTCGAGTCAAATTAGTTTAAAACCCAAAGTATTCCACGAAGTATATCATTTTCTTTCAACCTAGTTAAAAAATTTCGAGTATAAATTTCATTTACGTACCAATTATTCAGATAATCGAATACAGGTCGATTTTGCCGATTTCAATTTTTTTTTTCCACTCTACCCCATAAGGTAAACGATGAATTTGAAACCAAGTTGGAAAAAAGAAAAAGAAAAAAAAAGAGAGGAGCAATCTTCTTCCTCTTACAACTTCGCATTTCCCTCTCATCTTCCTCTCCCTCTTCCCATCCTCTCAAATTCTCTCTCCTCCCAAAACCCCCTTCTCGAAACCTCTCAGAATTCCCATCCTCAATTCCAGATTTTCATAATTTTTCTCTCATTATCCATTTTATCCCCCTTCAATTGCACCCTATTTATCATTTCCCCCCAATTGGCAAGAAAACCCTAGCTCCAATTCCACACACTTCTTCCTTCCGTGATTCTTCTTCTCCTTCTTCTTCTCACACATCTTTCTGTTTTCCTATCGAATCTAATTCTTTTCGTGCTCAGATCTTTTCATGAAAGCCCTTTCAAATTGGGCGAACGATTTTTTCTCAGTTTGAATTTCTTTTAGTTCGTATAATCGGCTAGGTTTTGTTGTTGATCGCGTTGTTGTTGATTTGTTTGTTTTTTCTGCATTTTTTCCCCTGGGTTTGGAATTTAAAGGAGAAAGAAAAAGAGAAGAAATGAGTAATCAGAGGAGGAAGCCGTTTCAGATAGAGGCGTTTAAGCACAAGGTTGTATTGGATCCGAAATATGCTGATAAGACTTGGATGATATTGGAGCATGCTATCCATGAGATTTACAATCATAATGCTAGTGGCCTTAGCTTTGAGGAGCTTTACAGGTTTACTTCTTTGTTAATATAGGTTTTTAATTGCATTTTAATACTTGTTTTGATTATATTATTATGCTCTATATGATGATTGGTTATTCTCCGCTGTTGTTGTGAATTTAGTGTCTTAGATTTCTGTTTAGTTATATAATTAGGCAGCAGTGGCGAATTTGTTAGCGTTTCAAAATGGTGTGATGGTTAGAGTTTTAAGTGGATGTGATGCATTTTGATGATTAGCCTGTGAATGATAAATTGAACTTTGTTTTAATAGCTGGGGATGGATGCCTCAGGATGGGGTTGTGTACGCGCATAAGATGAATCGAGTGCAGCTGATATTTAGTTGTTCTTTGGAGCCATATAGAGAGGCTGCTTAGTCCACTCCTTTGATTGAATAAGCATCAATTGACATGCTACTGAAGTACTTAACGCCGTGTAAGATGTGTTTAACATTTGATTATGCACATATATGCCTGAACTTTTAAAATTATGAATACTTAAGTGATGGAAAGTGATACTATTTGGGGAAAGAATAGCTGCTCTATGGGAACAAGTGAAGGAGACAAATTAGGATGTAGTCTATTGTTATGCAGAAAATATGGTTAATGCAATTGTTCACGAATTGATAAAAAGTGTTGTATAAGTTTTAATATCTGTTTTCCATATGGTATGACTTGCTATATATGCCTGGATTGCCTTTTACAAGTCTTTTAAATGATACCATATCAGTATGAATAGTTCCCTTCTGGCTTCTTGCTATTGTTGTTTTTCATTGATAGCTGTCATTTTTTGTAGCGGATTTTTAAACATTGAATCGAGCGTTTCGCTGTTAATATAAAGCTGTATGACTTGTACTTTTGAAGGCAAATAGAGAGGCTGCTTAGTTCTTCACTCATTTGAGTGGATAAGCTTAAACTTACATGTTAGTTAACAGTGTAAGATGTTGGGTTAGACTTTTGTTTTCGCATGTATACATGTGTATAATTGTAATACCAAGAATGCTTGGTTGATGGAAGGTTCATACTCTTTTGAGTTTGGCAATGGATAGCTACTCTATGGTAACAAGTGAAGGAGACAAATTAGGATGTACTTGATTGTTTGTAGAAAGTAGGGTTAATACAATTGCCAGTTGATTCAAGTGCAGAATGGTGCTAATGCCTGTTTCCTAAATAGTGTAACCTGCTGCATGCTCGAATTGCTGCCCTTTCACAAGTTTTAAAATGATACGGTATGGATAGGAATTGTTACCTTCCTACTTCTGCCTTTTTTTATTTTAATTATCGGCTTTCGTTGATAATTTCCACGTGTTGTGGCACATCTAGATGATTTGGGGTTCTGCGGTAGCCACCTTGCACCTTTTTTCTCACACTTTTAAACCCTGCCTCGTGAAGTGGAGTCTCATGAATAGTACTTGCAGACTTAGAGGATCAATCAGTTATTATTTATTAAACATTTTTTCCCTATATTTGGATAAAGATTTATATCTTTATGGTTAATATCACTTCTTCTCTTTGTTCCATTATTTCAGTTGCATTAGCTATTGATATTAAAGAATGTTTCTGAGTGAGCTTGCAATTATTTATTATAGTTTTTTTTTTCCTTACGAATTCCTGTATATTCTTGCTCTTGGGTCATGTATATGACTGTATAGTGGCAATGCTAAATTATTGTGTGTTCTTATTTCACAAGAGAAGGCTGTTGGCATTTGACACTGCTTTTATTAATTTGATGGACGGTCCATAACCTTCTTTTTAAATTTTACACTGCTCTGTGCACTTGAATGCACCTCTGAAAGATTGAGTTAATGATGAAAAACTAATACATTATTTCATTTCTACATATAAAGTTCTTTCTTTTCTGTTGATTCTTTCTGGATCCCAGGAATTCATTTGGCACAACTCCCATCCTTTTCACCTTCAATGTTTTATTGTTTTAAAGATCTTTTTAGCTGTTATGTTAGGGCATGGATACTACGGAATTAACTAGGACCTCTTTATATTCTTTTTTCTTTTCTTTTCTTACTGAAGTATCTGTGGCTTTGACTTGATTGTCATAGATCCTGCATTTATTATATTCGTAACACTTCTGTAGTTTTGTTTTCGGACTAATTCATGTTGCATACATCACAACCATTTTTTTTTAATTCTGCAATGAAGTACGCTTTTGAGAAGCACTTCGGTTACGGAAATTTTCCTAGCAGTTCTAAGACTTCTAATGAGAACCGTAACTTTGTTTGAAAGCCACGGTGGTTCACAGGAGAAATGCAAATTAATCCAGTATGCGCATCATGTGTTGTAGTATATTGCAATTCTGCCGGTATCAGATTGAAGGTGTTTTTGAGTCTGACAGAGGCAATTTAATATCAAAAGCTTGTTGAAATGAATTTTAAAATGATCCTGTTATCACAAGATACTAACTCTTATGGCTACCCTTTTCTAGTTTCATTTCAGCATCTGCTATCCAATTTACTTCAAATGATTTTCCTACTCCAGTACTCCTTGATCTAGAGTTCCTCAAAATTCAACGAATTTACTGTTATGCGCCGTTCATCTCCTGATTTATGTTAACTTTTACAGAAATGCTTACAACATGGTTCTCCACAAATATGGTGAGAAGCTATATTCAGGTCTTGTGACCACAATGACTTCACATTTGAAAGAAATTTCGAAATCCGTAGAATCTGCTCAAGGAGACGCTTTTCTTGAAGAGCTGAACCGAAAATGGGCAGAGCATAACAAAGCTTTGCAGATGATTCGAGACATACTGATGTACATGGACAGAACTTTTGTTCCCAGCACTCACAAAATTCCAGTATACGATCTTGGACTGAACTTGTGGAGAGATAATGTTATCCATGCCAGCAGTATTCAGACAAGGCTTCTAAACACTTTGCTTGATTTAATTCAGAAAGAGAGAACTGGGGAAGTTATAAACAGGGGGTTGATGAGAAACATAATCAAGATGTTAATGGATTTAGGGTCGTCTGTTTATCAAGAGGACTTTGAGAGGTCATTTCTTGACGTTTCTGCTAATTTTTACCGTGTTGAGTCTCAGCAGTTCATTGAGTGCTGTGATTGCGGTGATTACCTAAAAAAAGCTGAGAGACGTCTGAATGAAGAAATAGAGAGGGTTTCACATTATTTGGATGTTAAGAGTGAAGTCAAGATAACAAAGGTGGTGGAGAAGGAGATGATTGCTAACCACATGCCAAGGTTGGTTCACATGGAGAACTCAGGCCTAGTGAATATGCTTCTTGATGATAAGTATGAAGACCTGGGAAGAATGTACAATTTATTCCGTCGGGTTGACAACGGTCTCATTACTGTTCGTGATGTGATGACTTCTCACATCAGAGAGACTGGTAAGCAGCTTGTTACTGATCCAGAAAGGGTGAAAGATCCTGTAGAGTTTGTTCAACGTCTTTTGGATGAGAAAGATAAGTATGATAAAATTATAAGCTTGGCATTCAACAATGACAAGACTTTCCAGAATGCTTTGAATTCTTCATTTGAGTACTTCATCAATTTGAATGCCCGTTCTCCAGAGTTTATCTCTCTGTTTGTGGATGACAAACTTCGTAAAGGTCTCAAGGGAGTTAGCGAAGAGGATGTGGAGGTTGTACTGGATAAGGTGATGATGCTTTTCAGGTATCTGCAGGAGAAAGATGTGTTTGAGAAGTACTATAAACAGCACTTGGCTAAGAGACTGTTGTCCGGTAAGACTGTCTCTGATGATGCGGAGAGAAGCCTAATTGTGAAGCTTAAGACAGAGTGTGGTTATCAGTTTACTTCAAAGCTAGAGGGTATGTTTACCGATATGAAAACTTCTCAGGATACAATACAAGGATTTTATGCAAATCATGGTGCTGAGCTAGGGGAAGGACCTACACTGGTTGTGCAGGTTTTAACAACTGGGTCCTGGCCCACTCAACCAAGTATTCCCTGCAACCTTCCTGCTGAGCTGTCATTACTTTGTGAAAAATTCCGCTCGTACTATCTTGGAACACATACTGGTAGAAGATTGTCCTGGCAAACTAATATGGGTACAGCTGATATAAAAGCAACATTCAGCAAGGGTCAGAAGCATGAGCTGAATGTCTCAACCTTCCAAATGTGCGTACTTATGCTATTCAATAATACTGATAGACTTAGTTACCGGGAGATTGAACAGGCCACTGAGATTCCTGCACCAGAGCTGAAGAGGTGTTTGCAATCGCTGGCTTGTGTCAAGGGAAAGAATGTCCTTCGAAAAGAGCCCATGAGCAAAGACATTGGTGAGAATGATGATTTCTTGTTTAATGACAAGTTTTCAAGCAAATTTTACAAGGTGAAGATAGGAACAGTAGTTGCACAAAAAGAATCAGAACCTGAGAAACAGGAAACAAGACAAAGGGTGGAGGAAGATAGAAAACCTCAGATTGAGGCTGCAGTAGTGAGAATAATGAAATCCAGAAAAGTACTAGATCATAACAATATTATTGCAGAGGTCACAAAGCAGTTGCAGTCCCGTTTCCTGCCAAACCCAGTGGAGATTAAGAAGCGTATTGAGTCACTCATTGAACGTGAATTCTTGGAGAGAGATGGTGTTGACAGGAAGTTGTATCGCTACCTTGCTTAAGTAGGGGATCAGTTTTCAACTAGTGGTTTTTTCTTGTTTAGTGCTGAAAACTGGGAATTGAATCATGTACTTTAAAATTGCTCTTGAATTCCTTCAGCTCACGGAGTTTTTTCAAGGTATCCTTCAAAGTTAGGTATCCCTTTTACATACTCTTCTAGTCTCTTTATTCTCTAGCAGGAAAATTTACTGGTTCAGGAAGTTGATGAAGACAACCCACTTCAAAACACAATGTGGAGGCTTGACTCACAGACAGTACGTCTCCAAAGATTCACAACCCTATCTTCTATGGCAAGTTATTTAAGGGGATTATTCATTTCATAGCTGTACTTTTCTTTACTTTCCTAGATGTTGATGCTTCAATCATGTTAAGAGCTGTTTTGATTTGTATAGTCTGGTTTGTTTATGTCGTGCGCGTATTGCAATCTGTTAGCTTGCTGTATGCTATTCAATTTGTGCTCTTCGTGGGGCACCATAATGCTTAAAGTTTAATTCAATCTTGTCAATGTTTTACTTGGTATTTTTTATTTTTTCTTTTATAAAACACAGGTTCATCAAATTATGACCTTAGAGCATGTTCAGCCATGTCTTGTCTTAAGACTTACTTTAAATGCCACATCAGCTTTCTACTAAATTTTAAGAATTTTTGATGTGCTAAGACTTGCTAAAACTATACTAAATTTATCTCTTCACCCCTAAGAGTCTAAGACTCAATTAAGATTTCTCAATACATGCCCATGACATTACCCACTTTTAGGATGACATCACCCATGTGAGTGTCCAAGTTTTAAATTGAGTTTGAAAAACCAAGACTCCACTTAAGACTTTGTTAAGACAAAAGAAGATAAATAGGTGAAATTGTGAAAGTCTTGTCTTAAGATAATGATGATGTCATCCCAAGTCTTAAGACTTAGGGACTTAGGACTGATCTTGCTCTTACGTATTTATTTTTTTGAGGGGAGGGTGTTACTTAATGCAGAAAATATTTTTTTTACGCAGAAAATAAAATTACCAAAAAATCCCTAATTAAATAATAAAAAATTATTAAAAGAAAATCATCAATTATCAAATGTTGCTGCTAGTCTCCTATTTACGCTGTCTGCTGCACTACTCTTAAGTTCGAACAAAAAACAAAATCTGCACAAACCAAACGAAAATCTCCATTCTAAAATTCAGCTTTTAAATGCTCTCTAATCTATCCTTCCTAACTGATGTTGTGTTCTATGCTCTCTCAACAAATAGATCGATAATAGTGGAGACAAAACCCTTGCGATTAGCCGTGAAATGAAGCTTTCTGCCTAACACTAGCAAGAAATCACACTCGCCTGCAACCACGGCCGCCGGCGAGCCTCGTGGTTGTGGTATTGACAGAGCGGTGGGGTGGGGATATGGGAACATTCTAAGGGAGCGCAATATATGTTTGCTTGTTTAAAGGTCTGAAGTATATGGACATGGGATTCATCTTTTATTTAATTTTTTTTATTAATTAATTAGGGATATTTTTGTAATTTTAATTTCTACATAAAGAAAATATTTTCTGAGAAGCTGTGTTACTGAATGGAGTTTAAGTTCCTTTTTGTTATTTCCCTTTTATTCTTTTAATTTTCTATCAAGAAATCTAACCCAAAGACTTTTTAGCTTAATAATGGAGTTCCATTTGAAAAATCAATGCAATTCAAAATGTTTAAAATGTTACTGCGTATATTATAACCAAAAACAGCACCAATATTCCAATAACCTTTCATTAAACAAATTCTGATCATGAACTATTATGCTGGAGCAAAACTGATGCAGACCACATTATTTACATTAAAAACAAAAACAAAGATTGCGAAAATGGATGGAAGCAAAAGCAGTCCTCCAAAATATTAGCTTTGATCAGCATCATCGGCTATTCATCATCGCAGTCCCTGGCCTGCAAAAAAACGAGAAAAATTAAGGTTGATAATACAAGAGTATACTGTACGAATCAAGAAATTAAGGTGGAATGTGTTTTGACCCGATTACCATCTTCTACAGGCTCAAGTGGTCCTAAACATGGATACGGTCTCGTATATCTGAGAATGACTTGACATCCTTTCCCCATAACCTGCAAGTTCATTTGAAATTAAGCACTTAGACCAACAATAGCATCACTGTCAGTGTCATCTATGAGGAATTGTCCTATTCTAATCTTGTAAAAAAGGATTCTTTCGACAACTCATGTTATTGTGTTTGCAGGAAAAACCCAACAAATCTTTCTTGTTTTGCAGGAAGAAGAAGTTTGTATAGATTAACGAACCAACAATCGATTCCAACTGCATTGGCTCCACCCTTGTCAGCTTGTTCATCATCTCCAACATGAATGGCTTTGTCAGCGTCAACACCAATCTGATCTTTAATATTACAAAACAGAGCAAAGTTATAAGCCTTTTTGTGCACTTCCACAATAACTAACTTGCATACATCCCCGTAAAAAACAAAAAAACAAAAACAGTCAGTTTGGTAGGTGGTAATAGGAATGAGTTGGTATACACAATTTTGAGAAAAGTCATATACCCATGCCATTGGTAATGCTAGTTCATCCAAAGTACTCCTTTTCTTCACAAATCTTCATTACCATCTATTACCACTTGAGAGATGATATGGTAATGGAAATCTATGAAGAAAAACACAAGTTCTGGGATGAGGTCTGCATTACCATGTACATTACAATGATACTTTCCTGGCAAGGTTTCACTTAGATTCAATTTTCGTTATTGCCAATAGTACCATTTATCCAATAGGCCGCAAAGTAATTCATGGAAGCACCAAATGGGAGACAAAATCCAAACCTCGTTAAAGTTTGCAACACGTCACAGAAATCAAAGACTTGCAATAGGGACAAATTCATAGATAAACACATCACTAACAACTGTAGTTGGGGAGGAGGCGAGTCATTATTCTGCAGTCTTTAGCAAATAACCATACAACATGATTTACCTATTTATGGAAGGTACCCAGTTTTGACTTATTTTTATCAAAATTTCCATTGCAGAGCCAGACAGAAAAGAACAACCATGCTAGCATCTCTATTATATAAGTCAACTCTTGAGCACTTTGGTGTCCAAGTAAAATACCGGTAATACCTCATTAATATTTAAATTGTTAAGAATTTTTTTATCAAGGTTTTGTAACATTGTTTGCATATAAAACCTGATTTTTGAAAAGGAACACACGCATAGCGTGCAATGAATGCTAGTAGATTACCTAAAGCAACTTTGAATATCCTTGCATCTGGTTTTTCAGACCCAACCTCAGAGGATACCAAGACAGCATGAAATCTACAGAAAAATCAATAAAACCGATGTCAGTATTCAAGTAAGGGGAGTTCAAACAAAATTCTATCAGAAGTAGACAACCCCATAACAAAACCAAAGAGGAATAAGATGAAGACATAGGAATCAAATCAGATCACATACTCCTTCCGTGTAACAATGTTCTACTCATTTTTAGCGGACTCCATTGCACATCTTGTACTGTTAGTATCTCAAATTATGTAATGGTGAAAAATTGAAAATTATAAAAAGTTATATTTTGAAAATACATGTCATGAATCTAACAAGATCCAACATGAAAATGTTCTTCTTATATACAAAATAAGGTCAAAGTTTGTTTACAACCCATGAATAGTATGAGAGTAGAACACTGTGAAACGCAGGCAGTATATTAATGATGCAAAAAGAAAGGAACAAAGAGTTTAGAGCATCTCTTTACAAAACACCAATTTGTTACAAGACACCAAGTTAAGACCTACAAGAGGAAATAATCCTATTTTTATATCTGAAACAATTGGCCTAGAAAAAAAGATAGCCTTGCGGGCAAAGTACGTGGAGTTTAGAGCATAGTCTAGTAACCACAGAGAGGACAATGGTACATACAAATCCAAGACATTGAGTTCCTTCAATAGCTTCCTTAATCTAGTGTCAAAGTTTGATACAACCGCCAACTTAACTGCAACAAGCAAAGATATTGTAAAAAACATACATAGTTAGTCATCAGAAAACAAGAATTTACCTCCCTAATCTGTAGCCAAATTTAGGAAAATACTTGATGGGTATGACCTCCAGCATTTTTAAGGCATAGCAATGTCTCAAGGGCCCCATCCGGAAGATGCCAAGCATGACCATTTGCAAAATGCTGAGGGGGAAGTTAACCAGTGTTAGGATTTGAGATTATATCATTAGATTCAGAAAACAACCATGGCCAGTTCCGAGGTTAATCACCTCGTAAACTTCGTTAAAGTAGCTATCATCAGCACAACCGGTAGCTTCAGAAACAACAAGTTTCCAGAATGGTCTCCCATCGCCCTGTTGATTATGCAAACAGACCCAAAGTTTGTAACATGTATAAACTTTGTTTTTAATAATGCAGTTCAAGAACAGTTATTTGGCATATGCAAATCTTCACTACACTTTTAGCAACAATATAAGTGACTAAGTAAAATTGACCCCACTGCTTCCCGGAAAATATATTCATTAATATTTTTCTTAAGTATTCCTACTTATGCAGGCTCTGTCCCAACAAAAAATAAAAGTAAAAACTTGTGCAGGCTCTATCATCTCTTTACAGATTCAGCACCAGTAAATTGGATGATGAAATGTGGGTTTCGGCTGGACACTGGCTGATCAAAGCATCCTAACCAACATGCAGGCCAGCAAGTTGTTTTGGGAAAGGCTGCAGGGCCAAGTCTACATAACATTCTCAAATCCATTTCGCATCTACAAACAATTCAGAATTGTCCAATGGTAATATTGATCCTTTATATGATGAAAAAGAAACGAAAAGAAAAAAGAAGGGAGATAAGTCCGTTCTCATACATTATCAGACTAAACCCAAGGGGAGACAGCACTCTAGCCTAACTTCCAGTGAAAAAAATCTTAGAAACAACATGAAATGCTAATCGTTTCATTACATATTCAGACCCAATAATCCCGTTATACAAGGCAACTTCATTGATTTGGATGGAATTGTCTTCAAACCTATATTCTAAATATTGAAGGGAGAACAGATGCCATTTCTCCCGTTAATCATGTGAGCATTCTGCGGATAATCAAGTTTACCTGGTAGCGAAGTTTCTCAGGCCACGGAGCAGAAAAGGCTCTCTTGAATCCTTGTTTTATTTCAGGTGGAGTTGCAATTAACCCTACGAGTATTGCATCGCATTCAGTTCATATAAAAAAATATTGAAAGATAACAGAAATGAACCATGAAACCAGGACTTTTAGATAATCACAAGTAAACATCTTAGCTTTATAAGAAAAATCAGCCACCAAACAGTAGCTGAAAGGGACACGGAAAACTAGCTCCAAAAAGCTCTACTTGTCCAACCAAAAAATAAATAAAAATCAATCGAGTTTTAGCTTAGGAAGACATAATGTGTGAACTGCCACTGTAGCATTAATGATTTTCTACTTTAACTTTGTCCTGCTATATGTTAGTCAGTGATTCGATCCTTATCCATTTTCTGAATTTTCTTGTACTTGTCCAATAACATGAAATCCTTCGATCTGCAAAAATAATCCCTATTCTCTGGATATTTCCCTTGTTTATACAGATGAAGTCAGAAAATAAAAATGGTGTTCTACATCACATTCCTATACCAGTTTAAGAACAGTTTAAAAAAAGATGTCGATCATCCATTATGGGTATACCCGAGGAGCTGAATGTAATTGTTCTAATATTTCCCAGTTAAGAGTAATGTTCTAATATTTCCCAGTTAAGAGTAATTGTTCTAATAGAATTCAATACTATGTTGATCATATGGCAACCAAAACTTCCTGATTAGAAAATCAAATTAGAAAGCTTTATACACCATTTCTTGAGTTCTTGTCCTCCATGGATTATACACCTATCTTTCATACACACATGAATACATACTGTTTCATCCCCTGAAGTATACTCCGTAATACATACTCCTGTTCGTTATCAGTTTTCACACATCCAAAATTCCAAACCCACCATAGTAAAGAACATGACATGGATAATCTATTCAAGTTATCACCCGTACAATATTCGAAAATGTGACAACTTTTTCTGGACACTCAAAAACTGTATGCGAATAAACCACATTGGATCAATGATTTCCCATTTCATAATCTGAAGTCTACCCAAGCAAACATAGATTATCCATTTAAACAAAACACAGTTGAGTTTCATCAAACTAACCATATTTCTTGCCAATTTTAGCATAGGTCTGTTCAACAGGCTCAGACAGCTGCAAAAGTGTACCCCCAGCATCCAACAACAACCCATCATAAGCTTTCTTCTTCACTGACAAACCATTCCCTGCAATTTTAAAACCCAAATTCAGATTAGGTAAGTAAGACTGTAATTAATCCTTCAAACTGGCCAAATAACAGCAAATTTTAATTGGGAAATTGCAAAATTGATCACTAAAAACCCACCTGTGTGAATAGCCACGGCCGAAGATCGAAGGGAAATAGGAAATTTAGGAAGAAAACGATTAAATTTGAGGGATTTAAAGCTTGCCTCCATTGTAATGTTGAATACCATTATAATAACAAAGGTTGTTGAACCAAAATGAAGGGCTGGGAAAGTAGAAAGAGAAGGATGAAGGAAAAGAGAAAGATATTGATACCCAGAAAGAAGTAAATAAGAAACCAGAGTAGCAGCACTTTGGCCTCAAGCTCAACCATCCTAAGGTGCCTCTTTGAGTCTTTGGGCTTCCGCCGGCTACTCTTTTGTCAGACAATTTTGCAATACTATTTTCTGATGGAAAAAACATGTATTTGGTTAGGGTTCGGGTTCGGGTTCGGGTTTGACTTTGGTTTGGTTGATGGTAACTGAAACCTAATTTTCGCATCTTAAAATGATTTTTGCACACCTTTTTCACTCTACATGAAGACAACAGAAAACATATTAGATTAGGTCCCGTGCATGCACGGATATTTAAAAATTATTATTTGACCATCTTTTTTATAAAAAAATTAATTGAATTATTTATCTCTTAAATCTATTGCGTAATTAATAATCTCGGATGTACTCATTTTATCATATTTTAACATACTACGTATTATATATTTTATATGTTTAATATGATGATCTGACTAAAATATTTGATATATTTAATATGCTAATTTGACCAAAATATCGAGTAATAATATTTTCTATTATTGACATGACAATTTGACTAAAATTTTACCAAAATTTTAATAATGGCATATTCTATAATCCTATTTTTTTTTCCATATATAAATATTTATACAAAAGGAGAGAAAATAAAAAAAAGAATAAAATAAATATGTCTTTTTAGGAAAGAGTTTTTGGCGGGAAAATTTTTCACCAAGAAATGACACGTGTCATTTCTGGTGTCTCTTTTAGTATATAACTAGTATAATACCCGTGCGATGCACGGTTTTTATAATCTATACATAAATTTGTATGAAATATGTTAGAAAATTATCACCAAATTAAAATTAGTTACTGATAAATTTATCATTGCTCATTCGGTGTCTTATTTATCAAACCAATTAAAACAAATAAGAGTACATAGATAAAATTAGTTTCATTCTCATTCACCACTTGTGTCAATCATAAAGTTATCTCATCCAATCTTTACTTCGATAGTAATACCCACTTAATACTCGCACAATCGCCCAATCAACTTCATTACCCGATCTCTTAAAACCTACACCATTTGCTTTGTTCAGTTAAAGATGACTTTTAGGAGAGTCGGGACCTGCACACCCGTATCTACCTACAGTTCTCATACTTATCCCCTCCATCCACGATAGGAACAATATCCACCCCTCTCAATCCCGTCTCGAGAGCTATAAAATAAAATTTATACCCTCTTCATCACCACCCCTCTCGTGTATCTATGCTCGATCGCCTCAAACCCACACCTAGACTCAACTTTGGTAAGGGAGTTTTGAATTTTACAACTCTATTCTAGAGTCTTTGACAATTAGTTTTTCTGATTAGACTACGGAGTAATTATATTGAGAAAATAAACAAAACACTATAATATATAAGTAAGTAGTAAATTTTATTTAATATATTCATAATCAATTAGATGAAGGATTAGAGACGCAAGGGGTCCGATCTAAAATTCATTCTCACCCCGTCACCCGTGACATATACATTTTTTACCCCCATCATCCACCAAACTTTTCTCCATCCCCGCCCACTTGGGAGCGGAACCACGGGGATCTTCCAAAAAATCAGCCCCACTGACAATCTGACATCCCTATCTTCCATAAACAATCAACTTTTTCTTTCATCTAACTTTTAAATATATTGACATAAGTTTATTACGAAGTATTAAAATTGATTGTATTAGTTACAATATTGATAAAAAAAAAAATATATTTAAAAGTGGCATAGATAATTAGGATTAGGTGAGTGTTCTCAAATCCAATCAATTCAAACTCTCCCCATCACCAAGGAGGGCACATGTTATCCTTACACCCGTCTACCAACAAAAAATCTCTATTTGTTAGTCAGCATTGGTCAACATTAGTCAATCATCTACGCTTATTTTTGTCATCAACCCAATATAAAATCCAAACTCGCGCCATCATCAAGTGTGATGCACCATTTACATATATAAATTTAATTTTGCACAAAATTTTAATGTCACGTTGCAATCATTTACATTAAGATAAAATAGGTTTTTTTTTATTGCAAACATATTAATGATAAGGAAAATTAATCATCTAGATCTTATGATTTTGGAAATAATTTATTACGATACATTAGTAAAAAATTTCAATCAATGTACCCTTACGACTTCAATAATATGAGCGGATAAATTATTATTCGTGCTTCATATGAAAGTATTATGAAAATGAGAATGTGGCAAATTTTGTTTTTGATATCTAAGATTAATTATAGGCTAGGTCCCATCATAAAAAAGTATGTGGCTAGGGGGTCTCATTTTGTTATTTAACATTGATCCTATAAAATGTTTGGAACAACCTTGTTAAATATATTAAATCAAGACTTATGGTTTGTTATGCATATCCATATTCATTATATGACACAAATTCTTAAAATTTGGATAGTATTATAACAATTTAATTGATAGTACAAGTTCAACTATTATAATATTTTCTATATCGATCGGTTATCATAAATTTCATGCAAGGATTTTTCTTCGGATTACAAATAATAAACGATCAAAGGTAAACGTTCATTATACATTATTCACATCCATTATACGTAGTACGACATAATTTCTAAACAAAACATGATACTCGATTATTTACGTTATAAGAGTGCGAAATCATAGAGCGAAGTTTTTCATCACCACGTCAATTTTCCTCTCTTTTATTATAATATAGAGTACTCCCTCCATTCTCGAATATCAGTTCTATTTGGAATCTTGTCACTATTCACAACTGGTTAGAATCTTCTAATTTATTTCCAATACATATTTCAAAACATATTCGTGCGAGATTTTGTTTTGTTCGTCTCAATGTTTGGTTTAACACCATCAAATTTTTATATTTTTTTAATGTACGTATTTGGAGATATTTATGTTTAAATATTGAGTTGAAATGGGTGAAAAGGTCAACAGATGACTAATATTTAAAAATAGAGGGAGTATATAGATCATACTGCGAAGTACTTATTTACTTATGTCAATAAATTTCTTAATTTAAATATTTATATATATATATATATATATATATATATATATATATATATATATATATATATATATATATATATATATATATATATATAAATATTTAAATTAAGAAATTTATTGACATAAGTAAATAAGTACTTCGCAGTATGATCGATTATTATCATATAAATTACTACCTCCGTTCCTTAATGTTCTTTACGCTTTGGAATATGTGTTCAAAGTATAAAAACTTTGACCGTGGATTCTCACTGTTATATACATCAAAATGTTATCATGTAAGATCTTGTTAGATTGGTCTCGTTATATATTTTCAAAATATCAAATTTTTATAATTTTTTCATATACGGAAATGGATACATAAGTGGTTAAATATTACATTGGAGTCCGTGCAAATAGTAAGCGTAAAGAACATTAAGGAACGGAGGTAGTAGATGATTTTAGGTAAAATATATATGAATTATATTAATTATTACACAATTGAGAAGTAGATAGATTAGATTACGCAAGTTTTACTCATTTTTAAGAAAGTTACAAATTTGTTTAAAGTAGTGGAACATTAAAACATTACTCCCTCCGTATTTTAAAAAGAAATACACTTTGACCGACACGTAGTTTTAGGAGAGTGGGTGGAATTTATTAAAATAAGTGGGTGTATGGGTGAATTGTTATTATAGTAAAATGATGATGTGAATAAGTATGAGGGCCACAAGAAAGAGAAAAGTATCTCTTTTTAAAATACGATCGTTTAAGGAAAGTGTATCTATTTTTAAAATATGGAGGGAGTTGTAGATACATAGTACGTGTCTAAGAAAAATTTCAATATATATTTTTAAAAAGTAAGTTATTTTATGACCTGCCTATATATATATATATATATATATATCATTTCAATTTTGTTTTATCTTATTTATCTAGCTTGATATACTGTTACAGGAATGATTAAGTACGTGTTGGTTTATTTTGATGAATTAAATATATTTTTTGTACTAATTGATCATATATTATGTGTTATTTAATTGTGTTAAAATAAGAATTTCTCAATCGTATACTAAATATATTATAAATAAATTAGTCCACGTTTTATGGAATGAGTTTCCGTATTTATTTATTTATATGATGTTATATCTAAACCGAGATTTTATATCGTTGGCTAAATGTCTAAACAATAGTAATATTTCTTTTTATGAAAAGATAATCTTAAAATGCTTATATTTGTTATGAAAGTATAGAAAAGATAATTTACAAAATATTTTCCATGTATAGAGTGCTTTGTTTTTTAAAGAAAAATAAAATTAAATATTCTTATTAAGTGAAAGTTAACAAAAAAAAGTTATAGAATGATTTATTTTTTATATTTTTTTATATCTAAAAGGGAGGCCAATCAATGAGTGACAATTGTCATCACCACATTGATTTCCTCTCTTTTAGTATAATATATAGATAGATAATAGATGCTCCTATGAATGAGAGAGCCAAAATCATTTCCCGTGATTATAAGTGCATTTCTCACTCCTATACCCACTAGGCCACTAGTGCATTACACAATGTTGCAAAAGAAAATACTTTCATCAGTTCCAATATTATTGCACCATTTATCTTTTCACGAAATTTCACAAATATTGCACCATTTCCAAAAGGAAGTCTAAATCTATAATGGCTTGTGTCCATATGGACACAAGTGACTATTTTTAGTACCAACGCGTAATATGCCAGTACCAATAACACAAATGACTTGTATTGGTACTTCTTAGCAATTTTTCGTTTTTGGTACTGATATATAATGGTATAGGCCGGATCGAGTAAAAGTAGTCTAATAGCAGACGCGCAAGGCTCCTTTTGTTTTTAATGGAAACCATTTTCAAAGGAAAACACCTTAGCGAAAATAGTTTTGCTCTATACAAAACAAGCAAAGAAAATGGGGAAATCATTTTTCGGGAAATTGTTTTCCGTCGAAACAAACGGTGCAAGTTGTTTCTTTTACCAAGAAAGTCTGGGCATAACGGTAAAGGTATTACAGTATTCTATTTGAAGCATTCCTTAAAATATACTTCCTCCGTCTTTTAATACTCGCAACGTTTGTTAGTTTCACGCATGTCGATGCACAACTTTAATCATTTATATCTTAAATTCTCTTTATGCAAAAATTATAAAAAGTTGATATTTTAAAAATACACATTGAGACGAATCTAACAAGATCCCACATGACTATGTTTTATCTTATATAAAAAACACTACGAATAGTCAAAGTAGATTATATGAATAGTGGCAAAAGTCCAAACGTTGCGAGTATTAAAAGACGGAGGAAGTAATATTTACCAGATTACAGCACCAAAAACCCTGAAACTGACTATACAATTACAGTATGAAAATCTGAATATTATTATATGCATAGATAATTTACAAAGTGAAAGTCTGAAAACTGCCCACTGTAGGCCTAGAAAACACTGCTTCAAATAAACGTGTATGGCAAAATGAGACTATAAGATAAAATCTGAATAATGAAGTCAATCCATAGATCCCAGGAAATGTCATGTTTTACTTGGACTGTTTTTCTGTTCAGCTAAACGTAGCGTCTCTTTTGCCATGGATGAAAATGTCTGGGCGTTATCCTCCATCTCTGTGGTTTTCAAGCCGATACCCTGGACAGAACAAAAGTAAGTCCAAAAACATATATAGTTATAAAAATATCAAACTTTTGTATACATATTTGAAAATTTTCACAACAGAAAATGTAACTGTAATATGGTGCTCAGACGCTAATTTTTATTTAACTAAGAGAAATTAATCTTTGGCAGTTACAAACACAGTTCGAGAAATTAATATGATGAAGATTATTTCAGATTGAGGACAATGTGATGAAGATAGATATGTACATAAGTTGGTTGGTACCTGCAGTTTCTTTACATTCTCAGTAAGCTTGCTTTCAATCATTTTGGCAACACCAACTGGTTCCTGAAATCAGAATAATTAGTACGATCAGAATAGTAGCTTCTGAACACTGTAACATGCCTACCGTGCCATTGCAGAATAAAACCCCGTACAAAAAAGAGTAAGAGAAATTAGAAACTGTGATATCCAAAACCACAATAATAACATGCTACGATCAGAATAGTAGCTTCTGAACACTGTAACATGCCTACCATGCCATTGCAGAATAAAACCCCGAACAAAAAAGAGTATGAGAAATTAGAAACTGTGATATCCAAAACCACAATAATAACATCACTTCAATGCAGAAAAAAGCACATTTGTTTTGTTGTTTCAGAAGCTTGATAAAAGGGTTTTCTCTTATTGTGTAGCACAAAAAATGAGGATAAAAGGGTTGAAATCTTACATTACTGGAACTAGGTGATAAAAATCCATATTTCTTCTTGATTTGATCTACTGTCTCGACCTTCTCAGATTGTGGCTCTTCATGCGCTGAAGGTTTCTCAGTCTTGACCGTCATTTGCTTCAGTTTCCCTGAAATGACAGTCTTAGTTTTGTTAAGGTGGGTAAATATTTATCAGCTCCATAACACAAATTCAGTTAAATATCAGGTCAACACATGAAAGTCAGCCACATGCATTAGTCAAGGACCTTTTTACTGCCTTCGTAGGCATTATCGGAATCACTTATACACACCATGGGTATTGAACGGCGTTTGGAAAAGGGGATTTCATGTTTACTTCATGCTATGTTGCTAAAAAAAATAGCAATATTAAATTCTACTTCAATTAGGAGAATCCAAATCTTCGAAGTAACATTAAAAGATCAATGTACTAACCTTTAAAAGAATGGAACTTGCTTGCTATATTTTGCTTATTTAGCATTGCCATCACATTGTTCCCTTTTGGTTTCTCATCCTGATCATCAAGATCAATGTCATCTGCGGAAAATATCAAATGATTAAACAAGGAATCACACTCTCAATATACATTACAGAAGAAGCTCCGAACTGGAACAACGGTAAGCGACAATAATGAACATCAGATGACTATTTTACAAGTAGGGGGCTCTACCGCTCCTAGAGCTCAATAACGCATTAAAATAACTTGACATGGACAAAATCTAAAAATTTGACACATACAGAATAGCAAGGCTTACCGATATCTAAGTCGACATTGTCTTTTTCCACTGTAACGTTAGCTGGAACTTCCGTTTCAGTAGGAAAATTGGAAACTGCAAATTTCTTTGTAAGTTCCTCCAACATTGCTTTCCCATCAATAGCTTCAAAATCAGCTCCATGGTTTGGTTTACTTCCAGTAATATCTTTGAATAGTGTACTAAACATCCCCTATTACATAATAAGAAAATGAACAACATTCAGTCATAGTAAGTCACTGGAAATGGAGGCAAGAAACCTACAAATGCTATTACCTTTTTCTTTTCTTTGTGGCAGACTGGAGGAGAAGTTGCTCCATCCTCCCAATTCGAAAGAGTTTTGTCATACACACGGGAAAGGGAGTCCAAATGCCTAGTAAAACAAAAACAAAAAGTCGATATATAACCAACAAATCTTTTCAGTGAATTCTCATTTCGAAATTTTTCCTTAGCAAATAATCTAATTGATCAACACTAAGTAAATTATACCTAAGAAATAAAAATTGTAACTTTAACTTGTCATTGTGCGTAAAAATGAGTAAATAAGAAGACGGCAATGGTATATAATTTAGTTTTCTCTCCTTATATTTCAATCTTGCGGATATATCATATAGTAATAAAAAGCTTTTAAAATTCACCAAGAACAATATTCATCTTTAAATTCTTTAATTAAAGACACAACCACTTAGTATCTATCCTGTTAAAGCACGGGTAAGGTCCATATTGCAACTTATTCCCAGCAATCAAAGACTCTTAGAGAGGCATATATTAGCCACCAAAAAAATGTAAAAAAAAAACAAAAAAAAACTATGCAATTTCCATTTGTAGTTGAAGATAGTACATGTTTTCCACCGACAAATTGATCTTTATACCTGATTGCTCGGAAGTTTTAAAAGGAATTTCCCTGAATAAAAGTTTCCTAAGACTTACAAAACCAGAAAAGGAGTGTTCTACTTCTACTTATGAAATTATGTGCTCTCGAAACATTAAAGCTCAGATTTTTTTGTTTTGAACTTTTTCTAAACTACCATTTTTTGTGGTTGTATGTCTATAGAGAGCCAGTAAGGGCAATGATATTGACAAAAATGTACCCCTAAGTCTTAGATAGCAGTTTGTTTATCATAGATAGTATCAGTGCATGTCATTAAACAAGCAATGTAAGTCATACTGCATTTTGTTAGGAGAAACAAATCGGATAAGCATGAATACAAACCTATACTTTCCATTTTGAAGCAACATTGAAGCCACAGCAACTTCTTGATCACTCTTTACCTGAATCAGTTACAAAATTCAAGTAGCTTGTATAAACATTACTCGAGAACCATAAATAAGAGGAAAAAAAATTCTTAAGCTTAGTACCATTATAACTTCTCCATCTGCAGAAGAGCATATGGAATATTCGGGTAATGTATTCGTCTTCAAGGGTGAGCATATGAAACTTCTTAGAGTAGACTCTTTCACAAGAGACAACTCTGGAAGGGACCTAAAATTTCATAGGAAACATATTTAACGAAAATGGAGTATTTGTTACTGCTACCATTTTGATCCTCTATTCTTTGCAAGTTAAACATACTATTTCAGATACATATAAAAGGGATTAAGCAGCTATTTTCCACGTACATTGACATGAAGATATGACTTAACAGAAAATCTAGAAGATTGAAAAACATATGTGCAGCGAAACACAATTATGTAAAATCCGAATGTCTGTACGACAGACATGGTCCAAATTTTGCTAAAAGGCAATTCAAATTTCTTCAACTCAAGTTTGTGTTCATGAAGCCAAAACCATAAAAACAATACTGATTAAGCTCGACTTATGACAGTCATAACTGAAATTTCGCATCATAGAACAACATGATGATATGTTTGGATAACATAATTGATAGTGTAATAGAACTGAAGGAAAATATCAAAATTTTACCTTATTTCGATTTTTCCACATGAAAACAGAAGTACTAGTCCTGTACTGGAGGTACTGCAGACAGTAGATGCCCAGCAGCAGGAGGTTGAATGAAACTTCTTTTTGTAAATTACCTTCTTTACCCCCTGAACTATATGTGGTAAGGAATAGATATATACAGCCTTCTCAGAACAAAGCAACACCTGCTGCTTTTGTGCTGCTTCCTCAGTTGAGGATCCTCTGCTTGCTTCTGCTGTGTTCATTAACTTCATTAGTGACAACAAGTTGATAATTTCTTAGGGTATATCAAAGATAGCTAGATTTCTCACGAAAAATTAATTGACGGAAAGTATGACATATTTACAGAGAAGAGAATTGAGTTACCTAAAATCTGCATAAACAGAGTTTTGGAACGTTTCTTAGGATGAACTGCGCTACTGCTCAGTGTATTTCCGGTATCAGCATCAAGTGCCAATAAAGATGAATCCCTCGTTGCGATGATCAGTATATTCTTTTCAAAACCACAAAGTTCAGATGATTCAAACTTCAGAGATAAAACATCTGAAGACAACTCAGTTCCAATTTTTTTCTGATACAAAATGGAGGAACCCTCTATATCAATAACCGAAATCTGCAAAGAAAGTAAATCCAAAACCTGTTAATTGTTGAACTCGACAATAATCTCTGCTAGCAGTGTCTTCCTCATGCAGACATTATTTTCTCCCAAAAGCTCCCTCAAAGGATTCTCATGAGGAAACAAATGCAACTAGACTGTGCAACTTTAAGTTGATGCTTCTTATTTTTTCTTTAATATACACTTACCTTAACATGAATGCCCCTTGATGAAAAGAGAATAGGCCACACTTGTTACAGACAGTATTTAAGCAAATAATATAACACTCCTATCATTTTATACGAATGAAGTTTACTAGTTTTTTAGTTCACATAAGCTACAAAGAGTGATTTTTGTAATCAGAATGTGTGTAGAAGCTACGAAGTGTAGATAATTTGCCTAATTTTGCCACAAAACACAAATGAGTTTGACAAATCTTTTATAATAAACTGAACTAAAGAGGTATTGGAGTTCTTATACCAGTCAACAACTGGAATTCCTAAAGGAAAGATAAGGTCATAAGGACAGTTAGGGGATCAAATTGGTATAACTTTTGCATCATTGAGAAGATTTGCTCCAAAGATACTGATTCTAACTTAAAACTCCTGTAGGATGATAATGATAAAGCATTTATTCTCATGACGTAATTCGTAGATTACAGATAAAGAGAATGTTAACTCTTGTTGAGTTGTCGCACATTTCATTCTTTCACGATAAATACTTGAGCTAACAGTTTTAAAGCCGGAAGGAACCAATCTAGGATTCTTCAACAGACACAGAAGTTTATGCTACATGCTTTTTTCTGCATACAAAAAGTAGGACTTTGAAAGACAAACAGTTAGTGTCTAGGATTGAAGAATGGATCCCCTCAAATTTTCTAATTCAGATAGTATAACATATGTCCTTTGCCAATTCTGCATCTTATTCCAATAGGAGAGAAGCAAGGAGATGAAAAGCTGGAATTATCAAGGGTAATAATAGAGAAGCTTACATATCCGTGTTCAGATCCCACCGCAAGATATTTTAAGCTGTTATATAAGTGGAAAGAGAGTACAGATTCATTGACTTTTATGAACTTCACACTATGGATGACATGACTGTTTCCTTTCTTCGAACTTCCTGGAATAGTTAATACACTGGAAACTGATTAGATAACTCAGTCAACTGCACCATGTATACGACATTGTTAAGTTGAAGAATTTCTCATCTAGATTTATTTCTTCCAAACAATGCAAACTACAAGGGAACTCATGACAGCAACGCAGCCAAATACCAACTTATGCATCTCAAGTCAAATAACTGAACACAGAAAATAAGACAAATTAATAATTTGATTTTGAATATCATTGCGTCAAATATCATGCAATCGATCAAGCTTATGCCCACTAATTATTTAAGACTGTCAGAATAATAGGCTACCATTTCACATAAAACCTTTTTGATAGTAAACTAGCATATTGACCTAAAAAAATTCTCTGACTTATCCTGCAAAGCATGAAGCATTTCAGAATTCATGCTTCAATGTTCCTAATGAACGAGTAGAACCCTCAACTTTATATCAAGTATTAGGTGCATGACGTTGTTTATGCAATAGAGGCCATACAACTTTTCCACATAATTCACAGTAAGAAAAGAGGTGACTTTAGGACCAATTGAGAACAACCAACTTATAAATTTTACTACATATGAAGTATATATTATGACAAAATCCCAAGGCCATAAGAAGCACCTTGTTATGAGGTTCAATTAAGAGAAAAAATAAATTTGTTGCTAAGGCTATATTCAAGTGACAACATGCAGTACATTCTAACATTCCCCTTATATATAACCAGTATGATGCTTAATACAAGTCAACATGATTAAATTATTGCTGATACTACTGTACCTGATAAAGAGAAAAACCCGTTCTCTACTGAAAACGGTTCAGGCTTAAATTGATAGATACGGACCTGTGTAGAAAATAAATTTTCATATGAACAAAGGGAGGAATATCAAATAATGAAATATAAGTTCCTCAAAAGACAATGCCTGCAAATTTACCATGCCCCTTCTGTCTCCAGAAAAGAGAAGCCGTGGTCCAGAACAGTAGTGGATTGCTGTTACTGCTGCGCCACTTTGAGATGATTCATCCTCATTCTGCTAATGGCAACAATACAATATAAGCCACTGTGGCCATTAGAAGTTCTTATAACAACATAACAGACGAAAGCTAATATAGTTTTAACCATGTAGGAAGTTCATGCACACACAAAAGCCCTGAAATAATAGCTTTGACTTAATCAGATTCCCTGACGCTGAGAAGGTCATCTATAATGAATGAAGAGCTTCAGTTATTAAAGAAGATTGAGTTCCTTTTTGCTGTGTAGGTTCTACAAATAGTTGTCTAGTTGTGTTTATCCCTTCTTTACCGTCATGACACCTTTTTTTTTGTGTATGTGTGATGATTCTTCTCTATTTTAAGGGGTTGAACTGTTGAAGTTGTTAACATTGATGCTAGAATCACTAATCTCAAACTCTAGGGAACAGTAAATGACTTTCTTATATTATATGAACAATATTTATATTTTTGATGTAGATAAAAAAGAAGTCCATGTTGTATTGCTTAACAATTTAATTGTAGTTCTGCATTCCACAAGGAGTCTAAGGACAAACAGACTTCTATATGGCTGGAAAACCTGTAGTAGCATTTGACTGTTTCCTGAAGGGGGTAACTTACTTAAAGCAATAAACCAAGAATCATATCAGTACCTGTTGTGTTAGTGATAGGAGTGGGATTAAAAGGGGGCATGTGACATCCCAAAATTTGATGGTCCCGTCGCTGTGTCCTGTAATATACAAGTTCGTAATCTTTGAAAATCCGGTAAAGTGGGGTGAATTGGTGTGCTTTGCTTCAGAAGGAAGGATAGATGGAAGATTTTTTGCCACTGAAGTGTATTCCTGCATAGCGATTACATTATATAACAATGAATAAGAAAGAGTCACATGAAGGACTAAATAGATATATCAATACCTCTTCCTCAGAATCTATATTGTTGGAATGGTTTGTGATAAACTGAGCAGAAGTAGTAGTTGAAGAAGAAATTGGAAGCTTTATCATCAATTCATTTGGCAGTGACGCTGATGATTTCGACGGAGATTGCAACAAACACTTCTCAATAGAATGATCATCATAGGCATACATGAGCCCAGATTTTCCCAACAGAATAAGAGAATGTTGCTTATGTTTGCTTGTTTCGTTTGAACAAGAGATAATTTCTAAATCAAGACAAGGTTCAGACAGCTGAAGCCCCAACTTAATTGTTCGAGATTCAGTGTCTTCATTCAACAAGACCACCTGCAACACCAAAACTTCTCTGCATTATTTTATGATCTATTTTTTACCAACATTCTAGATTCTAGAGGCATAAAAAGTTTCCTGGTACATCTATAAACCGCAAGCTAACTAAAGTAGCAATCAGCAGGACTAAAGTCCATTCATGTCCTAGTTTACTTGTATAAGAGTAAGCTACCCTTAGGAATTAATCAATAGTAACATGAAAGCTGGATTTCAAATATATTTTAAAACTTGATCTTGAGTGTCAAATCTGTCAACCCAATTAATTCAGAAACACAATCATCAACATAAATGTGAAACATTAAAGGAAGAGTTCCTGTAACTTCTTTTGGTGTTGATCCAAATACCTGAACCAAGTTTGTGGACGTGGCATCAGAGGCGCCAGTAACATATAATCGATTAGCTTTACCATCTGAGTACACGCACTTCAATGATGTTATGGGAACTTTTTCTAATCTGTAACTTAGATTGATCTTAAAAGTTTGAATATTGTGTGTATTGCCAGAGTCTCTACTCGCTGGAGAGCCACTTCCTAAGTCTGAATTTGAAAGGATGTTATAGATAAATATATCCCCAGTGTCGTACCCAACAGCAACTTTACTTCCAAAGGGGCACACCCAGCATGCAGAGGTTACTGTCTTAGTCTCTTGAGAAGACAGTTGAGTCATGGATCCACTATTACCAATTGTAAAAACAGCTTTGCTTTCTTGGATTGCCCACAGTGCAATGAATCCATCAGCAAATATAATAAGAATCCTGCAGTCGCAAAGTAAAGACACAAGCAATGAGAGTTCAATAAAAATAAAAATAAAAAAGAAATAGAAGAACGAAACATAGATACGCTACCTCTTGCTTTCTGCCGTTGGTTGAGGCAATATATGCATTACCGCGTGGTCAACTAGATCTTTATCAATAGATGCTGAAATAAAGGAATTATCATATAGAAGTAAGCATTAATCACCATAATCATGTAGGCACACACATTGAGAGAAAGGGGTCATCAAGAGTATTATTAGACAAAGACAAATAAGATGTGAAGCCATGTATCCTTTACTAATAATTTGCAATAATGTACAACTTTAGCAATTTCACCAGCTTCAATAGCCTTAACGCATTTCTTTTTTACTAATGAAAACCACAAATGGACATAGGTCCACTGAGAAATTCTTCCCTCCGTATCTGCTAAATTCAACATAGAGAACCTGCCATTTAGAAAGATCAGAGCAATAGCAAGAGCAAGATCAAGATGCCTCTACAATCCTGAAATCCTGATGAATCGAAGCTAAATAGAGGTCACAGTGTCACACAGTTGCAGGGTGATTCACACTCTAACCACTAATAAAGAGAGATAAGACATGCATTAGAAGCGATACACTAAAAGATTTGCAAATCTTCTGTTTACTAAATCGTTGCACGAACTCGCAGTACCATGTTTAGAGCTAACTCTTAGCACAGGTCAACAGAATCCAAGGACTCAGAAATATGGGATGACCAGATTGAAAGGCCATAAACTCACCATGTGAAGCTGAAAAAGGGATCCAATACTTCATTTTTTCTATCTGGCTCGATTCCTTATCAAGCTTCCACACTGTGACATTACCAGCACGGTCTCCTATAAATCTACCATCTCAAACACAATCAATACACTGTAGCAATCAAAAACGCAGACTTTGGGTACATCACGTCACGAGAATAGAGAATTCGTAAAATTCCCACAGAACTATAATAATGAGGTACTTACATGAAGAAACACTGTTGCATTACTGAAAATGATGTAATATCTTCACTGAAATCATGTACATGACACAAAATCTTCTTATCTATGTCCCAAACCTAGTTACAAGACATGCCGAACAATAGAATGTAAATGTAAAGAAAACTAGGGGGGGGGGGGGGGGAAGCAACGGAATAAGCATAAGATTTAACTACCTCAATTCGGTCTTTGACAGTTACATTCAAAAGATAACCTTGATTGTGAATGAACTACAAGTTAGAAAACAATGGATTAGCTGTGACAATATTAAATTAATGAAGTGTAAATCTGGTGCACTTTCAGCACCAAAATAAGACAAGGAATATTGGTAGTAGAATTGGAAAAACCTGCAAAAACTTGCTAGGCTGCACATCATTGGACTCCAACAGAGCTTGGG
Source organism: Spinacia oleracea (assembly GCF_020520425.1). Taxonomy (NCBI): domain Eukaryota; kingdom Viridiplantae; phylum Streptophyta; class Magnoliopsida; order Caryophyllales; family Amaranthaceae; genus Spinacia; species Spinacia oleracea. The sequence goes on along the minus strand of NC_079487.1, from coordinate 123,995,820 downwards.
TATTATCTTTTCCCAGCAATTTAATCTGCCCATTCCTGTAGAGCAGAAACAAGAACCAAGAACATTACAAATCTTTTAGGATTTGACCAAGTATATAAGATAACAAAATGCAATTCTTAAAACAATTAAGATGTCATTTGGTGATACACAAGTGTTCAACTGTAAAGCGGTCTGCTCATTGTATTAAAATCAGATTTGTGAACTCTAGCAAAGAAAAACGATAAATTTGAAGCAGACTACAGGTCCATTTAGTATTACAGCTTGTTTTTTTGTCAAGAACACATAGAGAACAAACTTGCATTTAGAAGAGAAATCGAAGCAGCAGCAGCTAAAAGGGGACTAACTTTGTTGAAACTGCAAGTATCTTTTGTACTGGATCATAAGCCAACATAGTAGCTGAAGATGGTAGTCCATATTGAAAAGCTAGGCGAGGATCAACATCTTCAGGTTTAAGACAATCTGAGTTCTCCCCAGGCTGCAACAGCATTCGAGCATTATCAGTGTTGAAGTAACCAAATGGTGTTCAATGCTTTTAACAAAAGCATACAAGTGATACAGCAACATATATAAAACAAAATTCCTTAGATGCACATAACTCTCATGAAAGTCAGGTTTCCTGTTTCCGACCTTTATAGTCAAGGAGAAACATCTTCTTTGAAAGGCCGGGCCTTTATAGTCACAAAATGAGCTTTTCATTCAAAATTAGTGTTAAGACTCCTAAGCAAAACTAATGGTTTATTAGCACCTTTCTATGATAATAAGTGTTTGTGTTTCCACTCGTGGTTGTGCGTGTGTACGAAACCATTTCTCATTCACCCATATCAAGTTACTATAAACCATTTCTCTGCAACATTACTAATATCAGTTCTGTGATGTCTGAACCACCTTTCCAGTTCGTCAACTAAAGTTAGCAGTTGTAGATTTCCACTGCCCGTAGCAATGTAGGTTGTTATGCCAATGCGACTAACTATTAAGCAACTCTTTCTAATCATACAAATATAACAAACAAGGATTACATAGTACATAACAAATACATACAAAAAGGAGGTCCTGTCAACAAAATTCAGAAACCTGTTACAACAACTCAAAAAATGCTAAATTTGATAAAAAAAAAAAAAGCTTACTAATTACTCCCTCCGTCCCAGAATAGTTGTTATACTTTCCTGGGTACATAGTTTAATGCGATAAGTAGTAGTGTGGTTATCAATTGTTATTTTATTGAAAAAGTAAATGTGATAGGAGTTAGTGGGATATTTTTTTAATTCAATGAGAGAGGGTGTGGGGACAAAAACAAATTTAGTGGGAAGAGAGAGACAATATTATTATTGTGAGGTCATTCCTGATTTAGAAGTGTAACAACTAATTTGGGACGGACGAAAAAGGAAAGTGTAATAACTAATCTGGGACGGAGGAGTACAAGAATTTTAAACTTTGTACTTTAATCACGGAGTAGAAACATAAGAATAACAAACAATTGAAATTGGAGAACAAATGATCAACCAGATAATATATAGTCACCATCACTTACTCCCCCTGTCGCAAATTAGTCACAATTATAGTGTAATTTGAACTAGTACTACCACAACTAATTAAATCCCAACGGAGAATTGAAACGGATAGAAATGATGATCATCACACGATTCAAGTTGATCCAAAAATCAAAAGAACAGAAACTAATTGCAAAGTAATTTAACAAATAAATAATCTACATCATTAAATCAAACAAAGAAATCAAAGGAAGTTCAAAGTTCAAACCTTTTTGGTTGCCTTTTCCACGAGCTTTTTTACAAACATTTCCGAGAATTAATTCAACTTCAGACAAAAAAACCCAGAAAATCAGAGAAATGTAAATTGGAGAGAGGATTTAGGAGAGAGAAAAATAGAGTGAGTGAAAAGGGGTTGATTGATTGAATGACGTCAGTTACATGCCGAAACTCTAACGACGAGAAACGCCACTGTTCAGGAGGGAAACTGATATTGGACTAAATTAATTACTTTTAAAAAAAATCTTTTATTTCTTCTTTAGTTTTGAGATATGGTCGGTGGTTTTTAAAATTAAAAATATTATTTTGATATTTTTTGGATGAATTCATGTATTCCAAAAATATGGATATTTGGATTAACCCTTTGGGTCCTTACACGTATGTAAAGAGAGTATGATTAATTGTGATTAGGTGATGTCATTACGACAAGAATTGGGGATACTTTGACCATAGGACATGTGGACTAGTTGTAATACTCCCTCCGTCCCAGAATACTCAACCCGGTTTGACCGGCACAGAGTTTAAGGGATTTGAATTAACTTATTTAATTTAATAGGTAGTAGTTGATAGTGGGGTATTATTTTAATGTAGTTAATGGAAGGTGGGTTAAGAGGTGGGGTTGGGGGAGTGTAGGGGTTGAATTTTTAATTATTTTTTGTATGGAGTAGGGGGTAGATGGGTTAATAGAGGTGGAGTGAGAAATAATATAATATTGTTAGAATATATTTCCATTTTTAGAAACAGGTCAAGTATTAAGGGACGGCCCGATAAGGAAAACAGGTCAAGTATTCCGGGACGGAGGGAGTATAAAACTGCTCATTATTCTACTGGATATACAGTCAAATCTAAAACTTATACTATAAACGTTATTGAATTATAGATAATAAATGTATAATTTGATTGTATATTTTCTTCTCAAATTTTGATAAAATATTACCTACTGAATATGCAGTCAAATCTCAAACTTACATAGTAAATATTATTGAATATATATTCAATAAAATTGAGTTAAGGTAGGAGTCAGTGTTGTTCTATCACGGCTCTGAACGAGAAAAGATTGAGGACCATTAGTGGGGCCTTTTTATTTATGTTTATGTTTTTGGTTTTGTTTTATTTTTTGTAAAGGAAATATTTATAGTAAATCGATAATCTATTAAAAAAAATAAGATATAAGAAATAAAAGACATACTTCCTCCGTTCCGCAATAGATGCATCGTTTCTCTTTTGGACACTATTTATTAACTAACTTTGACAATTATTCTTTCACAATATATAAAAACAAACATAGTTAAGTGAGATCTTGTTAAATTCGTAACAATGTGAGGATTCCAAATATCAATTTTTTATAATTTTACTCACACGCAATTGGAGATATTAATGTTCAAAAAAACATGTTGGGATACGTGAAAAAAAAATGATGCATCTATTGCGAAACGGAGGAAGTAAAAGAAAAGAAAAGAAATGCAACAAGTTTCTCAAGAAGCTAAAACTAAGCTTCTTGTAGAAATTAAAGCAAGGGCGATCATAGCAAACAAGTCCAACATCAATTGTCTATATGAGCTAAAAATACTTGCCAAAACGGAAGAAAAAAAAAAGGTAGAGAGGGAGTTACACCCACAGACGACAAGGACTAAAATCATGTTCGGCGGGAGCGTTTTAAGTAGCGGGGTAATATTTTAACTAGATCAAAACACTAGTTATAAAAATTAAGAGTATTTGACAAGGTAGTGATTTAGGTAAGGAAAATTTGGTAATATTAATCCAACCTTTGACCGATTTTCTTTTATTAAGCCCACCTACGACATATTTTTTAATAATCCCACCTTTATTACCCAACAACTTTTATTGGGCCCAACAGGTCATAAAACTGTTGTAAGCGGCATTATTTCTCTACATGGCAGTACTCTCTCTCGATATATTCAGTCATCATCATCAATTCATCACCATCTCGTTGACTTTTTCACCGATTACCGGCCACTTAAGCCCAATAAAAGTCGTCGGGTAGTAAAGGTGGGATTATTAAAAAATATGTCGTAGGTGGGATTAATAAAAGAAAATCGGCCAAAGATTGGATTAATATTACCAAATTTTCCTTTAGGTAATTAGGTGGAGGGTAGCATTTGAGGTAGCGTTTGACAAGCTTTTCTCAAACGTTAGAAAGTTTAACGTTTGAAATCATGAGTAGCGGTGGAAGCCAAGCATTTCCCAATTAATTTCTACACTAGTTAATTCTCTGGTAACGACAATCAATGCATCATCCTTTCTTTATCCAATAATCACTCTTCGCCCATAAATGATATCAATTGCCCAAAATAAAACAAAAAACCAAGAAAATTACAAAAGTAAAAACAAGTTACATTTGTCAGGAAAAAAATGGGAAGCATGACAACCGGATTGCTTTTTCATTTAAAATGCTTCATGGTCGATTTTTTATTAATCTATAACATTGTGTGGAGGTATTTCAGCAAAAAAAATTCAAGTATGGAGAATCTAGTTGTTCCCTATACACCAATAATAAAGAAACAACAATAACACATGCACGTCCACCTTGTAAATATTTGTTACTAGATTAAATCACGTGCACGCACGGATTTTGATAAAAAAAATTCACAAAATATTTAACTGATTATCTCCCATACTATTATATAGTATAACATTTTTAACATACTTATTTAAATTTATTCATCTAATGTGCATATTTAAAATGCTAATATGGTAATTTCACCAAAAGATTGAGTGATTATTTTCCATTATTAATATAGCGATTTGACTAAAATATTACCAATTTAGAATAATTATTATTACATTTTATCTATTATTGCCTTAATTTATAAACTAAATTTTGTTTCCATACATAAATAGTTTATAAAAAGGTAAAGAATAAAATAAAATAAAACAGATACATTTTTTTTTAGGAAATTGGTTTTTGGCGGGAAAAAATCGCACCAGGAATTGACACGTGTCATTCCTGGTGTCTCTTTTAGTATATAGTAATAGATGAGTCATTGTAATTTTATGCATAATTTCAACAATAGAAAACTAGCATATGTTAATTTAGTAAAATAAACAATAAAGTTGCATTAAATATCACCATCAATTAATCAAATTGTAATTATTTTTAACTATAGTTTTAATTATTTTTATTGTTGTATTTTATTATTTCAACCGCTACTTTTACCGAACACTAATACCATCAACAATTACTTTGACAGCTAACCTTTGTCCGCTACTAGTTGACCGCTACCCGTTACTCAAGCGCTAAAACTACCCGTTACCACTAAGCCGAACATGGCCTAAGGTTCTTCAATAGTCAATTTCTCACTATTGTTGCATTTAGAAAAAATGGCAGGATTTGTTCAGTATATACTCATCTTCTTCCATCTTCTGATGAGAATAAAGCTCAAATTAAAGGTAATCTGCTTGAAGAAGTTACGTCAAAATTGGATCATATTTTAAAAAATTATGTTGAAGAGGAGGTCAGGTTTTATCAGGATAATGACTCTTTTTTTTGTAGGACTGGAGTACAGACGTTGGGTATGCTTGAAGGGTGATGATTGTTGGAATTTAAAGATGGAAAAGCGCTCAAAACCTGCCTGCCAGGTTTTGGAAAACCGGCAGGTTTTCCCAAAATCTGTCTGCCAGGTTTTCCAAAACCGGCAGGTTTCGAGCGTGAGTTGAAAAACGGACTTAAAAGGCATTTTTTGAAGTGCACCGAAAACCGGCCGGTTTTGAGAAACCGGCAGGTTTCGAGATCGGCTCTTAGTGTTGTCCGTTTTTTATCTTCTCTTTGGATTCCTCTTTTATGATAACCTCTTAAGTATGATTTATGGACAATTATCATTCTGATTATGATGATTAAGTTGGTCCATTATTTCTCTTGATTATGGGGGTTATAAACCCTTCATTATCATGGATTTAATTGGTGATTCAATACCATTGGATTCTTTTGAGTCCTTTGGTTTCTTTGGGTTGTTTTGTATTCTCCTCTAATCCTATAAATACATGCTTCATTTCTTGATTTGTTCACAGAAAATCATTCCCTTATCATCTCCCTTTCTTCCTCTCTTTTGGGCATAAGTTCTGGTAACTCCATCTCACACCCAAGAGTGCCATTGTGTGTTGAGGGTTGTGTAAACCTTAGGGAACGAATCGGTGAATACAATTGTGCACCCCGGTTGCACCGAATCTCGTTTTCAAGGCAGTGGTTTGGTTACCACGGCACAACAAGTTCCGTAAGTCTTACTTTCTTGTTCTTCATTTTAGCCTTGAAAAACTCTTAATCTACAACAATGATAAAGGTCACAAGTTGCGACAATTAAAAGTTGTCGCAATCTTACGTGTCGCAGTTTAATTGGAACATTTAGGCGCCACGTAGACTATACGTCAATTCAATATTTTTACTACCAATTCAATATTTTTACTGTGAAAATATGTAAATAAGATTATCGATATAAAGAAGGAAACAAATTAAAATATTAAGATTTTCCTCTTTTTTATAACATGTATAATAGGTTATATAAGTTAAATATTTTAGTTCCCATTTTAAATCATGACACATAAACATGTCATGTCATCATTGTGATACGTCTTAAAGGTCGCATGTTGCGACCTTTATCATTTTCGATGCTTGAAATCGCAGTGAATGATGGACAGAAAGAGACATTTTATTTACAATGTCATTTCTTTACCTGGTTTAGTGGTTTTGTACTAAGATTCTAAGAAATACGAACTACTTCATTTAATTTCCTAGTACTGGAGTAGGCATTTATGTTGGAGATAAGCGAAAGATACTACACTAGCATCCAGGAAAACAGAGTTAAAAAAAAAAAATCTGATTTGAGTGACATTACCAGGAAAACAGAAGGGAAAGGAAAAACGCTGACATAAAGAGATGTAAAAGAATAACTAGTATTTTATAAATTACGACAACTATCAATTGATCTGTTCTCAAAAATCTAACAATGTAGTTCACAATAAAATCATGTAAATATGTGATATAATCAAACTATAAAAGCAAAAATTGCGTAAAAATCTAATCACAGGGCGATTTAAGATCTACTTGAAATCTAAATCTCACATCATATATGAAGTACTCCGTATATATCTTTTAAAATCCCTGGAAGTTCATCTCATGTAATTGTTCCACTGTGAGTGGGGAAAAGGGGGATAAATGGTTAGACCTTTGAGTGACATATAATTATTAAGCTGATTTCCCATCAACCTGAGAACACAAATACTCGCATTTGCAACTAACCAAATTCATAGGTTAGGTATTAAATATAAGAGGTAGCAAACAGATCATTCAGGTAAACTCACTTAGGGTCAAATTCAGGAGATAAGCCATTCAATTCAGTTTTGGACCGATTTTATTAAATTTAATTTAATGCTAAAACCATTCATAATTAATATTAAATTTAATTTAATGCTAAAACCATTCATAATTAATATTCTTACCACAGATGGTAAAGTATAGTTGAACGCATCAATTTTGTTGTTCGTTAACCAATAATCAATGAATGGACCCAATATAAGCAGGGATCCGGCCTGTACTGGTGCAGTATGATCAAGCAGATTGAAAGAACTCAGCGAATACTTGTTTTGAAGATGATGAACATACTGCAACATAAGAGAAAAGTAATCAGGTAAAGAAAATACAGCTTATAATTAAGTTTACCACCACCATGGTGCAGTTACTAAAAAAAGCAGGTACGTTGCTCATAAAAATTGCAACAAAAAACTGGAACCAACCCACGAGGTAGAGTTGCAATTCTTCTACTCCACTGCGAGGAAGAATCCTACACTTTAATCATATCAAAAGCAGAGACTAATAAACTTGCAAAGCTTGGCAACCATGCTAGTCAAGTAAGCTGATAAAATAAAACATGCTAGTCATTAAAAAGATCAACATGATCTAACATCCACAAAAGAAAGGCTAACACTTTCCCATCAACCAGAAAAATCCAATGGCCACTACATTTCTAACTAAAATTTCCATCCTATGCTTAATATACAAAATATAGACTCCACAAGAACCACAACGCATAAGCCTACATGAAAGCTAATTTTCTACTAGATTTTGTGAAATGTTCCTTTGCTGAATAGTTCTAAAAGCCAGAGATATTACCGATGTAGATTGGGAACGTACTGTCAGTTACGTGCCAAACTTTAAATTTCACCTAGTTTTTTGCCAAAAGGTTCAATAAGTGGACGAAAGGGTGACAAGTAGACCTGTCAAAAATCGACCTGACCCGAAAACCGACCCGAACCCGACCCGAAAATACTGGGTCCTGAACAAGATTTTGTGACCCGTAACCCGATTTTATCCGAACCCGAGCAACCCAAAAAGTAATGGGTCAAAACCCGACCGAACCCGTTTTGGACCCGACCGATTAAAAATCATTGTATTTATTGTAATAAATGAGATTATGCGAAAATTTAAGCATAATAAGCACGTTGTTTTTACTATTGTTGTGTGTAATATGATTTTAATTTGAATTATACACCATTTTATGGTTGAATTTGACATTGAGTAGGAAAATTTGTTAACATGTGTCCATATTTTGTATATTTATCACCTGAATTAATGAAAATATAATGCGCGTTTTAAAATCTCTCAACCCGTTGGATCGACCCGAACCCGAAAGTTCTAGGTCTTGAACAAGCATTTGTAAACCCGAACCCGAAAGTGACTGATCCAATTCAACCCGAACCCGAAAATAATTTTTTACAACCCGACCCGACCGACCCGTTTGACAGGTCTAGTGACAAGTATGGAAGAGCAACTCACAACTGTGTACAAGACAAGGATTTACCAGTAATGAATCAAAAACCAACAGCTCATAGTGGATTGCCCCTTCTTCCAGAGTCCAGATCATGAAGGACATAATAATAAACACTTCTACATTTTTAACTCTTTTTAAGAATTTTAGGAAGTACAAATAAGCTTTTTAATGCAGTACACTGAAACAAGACACTATTAATGCAAAAAAACTAAATTCTACTTTTTACTAAAAAATGTTAACTTTGACTTCCGAGTTTTCACTTAAGTGAAAAGTTAAGAATATTAATATAAAAGTTAAGAATATCAATATAAAATTTAAGAATATCAATATAAAAGTTAGCTCTTGTGTAGTAAAAGTTAAGAGATTTCTTATATTAGTTTAACTAAATTTTACTCCCTCCGTCTCTTTTTGTTTTTTACGTATTCCATTTCAGGTGTCTCATTTTGTTCTTTACATTTCTTTTTATATTATCACATAATGCATTAATATTCTATCATAATTTGTATCCAAATATTATTTTAACCAATTAAATCCATTGGACATTAAATATTTCTCATTTTCCCAATGTCATGTTTTTGACAAAAGTGAAAACATTATAAATAAACGTAATTTTTCTCGTTTAAATAAAAAAGTAGAGTAATCTCAATGCACATTAAATAGTCGTTAAATCGCGTGAATAATATCAAACGTAAAAAACAAAAATAGACGGAGGGAGTACTAGATGAAAGCTACCTTTTAATGCAAAAAGGTCAGCTTTTACCCTTTTTTTTTTTTTTAAACTCAAAAAGGCTAACTTTTACTTATGAGGTTTCACTTAAGTTAAAAATAAGGTATATCAATATAATCCGTAAAAGTTAAGAATATCAATATAAAAGTTAGCTACGGTGTAGTAAAAGTTAAGAGAAATTGTATATCATTTTACCTAACTTTTGCTACATGAAGGCCCACAAAATCACAAAATCTATCTATACTAATATATGTAACAAGGATCGAACACTAGACCTCTTCGTTAAAAGTTACACTTCCTACTATCTTAACCAACGTACCACAACTTACATTACATCTTTCTATATAAACATATATATTCTTTTGACGTTAAATAATACATTAAATAAAAGTGGATGCCAAAAAAGGAATGATTACTTGATTTATAAATGTACAGTTATTACTTTTCTAGCTTAAACCTCAAAAACAAAAAGAAAAAAATACGGTGTAGTGTAATAATGAATAAGTGGGGAAATATTGAGGGGGGTTGAGTAATATATCAAATAATGATGAAGAAAAGTATCTAACTTTGTTTTGATTTTCGAATGCGGGGTTTCATATTTGGGAAGATTGTCGATTGGCCACTAATCTTGTGTCACCACCATAATGTGATGTCATTTAATGTCGACGAAGACACGATCTATATGTGCACATTTTTACAAAATAAATAAAGCCGAATAAAAGTCAAAACCCGCACAACGCCCTGACCACACACTAGTTAATCTGTTAATAGCCGTGGAAATTAGGGTTTCGCTTTCGGCCAAATTTCGGTGAAGAGTTTCGCGCACTGGTAAGAATTTTGATTTTCAATTATATATACTTTTTCAATTTTCAATGTCGAATACAAATAAAGAGGGTTCATGAATTGAATTGATTAATGTAACTTATATAATTTGTAGGTGGGTTTTAGGTAATTGATCCGATTATTTAAGTTATGAGGTGGAGTACGAGATTACTCAGGAGATAGTGGTGCCGGAGAAGAAGATTAATCAGAAGGTTCCTCTGGAGTTGATGAGGTCGAGGAAGAAGAAGGAGCTTCCTTGGGAGTTGGTGAGGTCGAGGAAGAAGCTTATTCGGGATTTTATGAAGAAACATCCTCGGGGGTTAGTGGCTTCGAAGAACAAGCAGAAAATGACTCCGGATTTGGTGCAGTCTAACAAGGAGATTCCTTGTGAGTTGATGCAGTCGAAGAAGACAAAGGAGACTCCTCCTGAGTTAGAGGTATTGAAAGATATGAATGTAGATATGGATGAATTAAGTAAGTAGTTATTTCCTGGTAATCCTATGAAATATTGGGATGAGAAAATACTTCGTATTGTTTAAGCAATTAGATAACAATTATGAAGAAGACGATGAAGAATATTATCATGTTGAAGATGTGACAATGAAATTGGGAAGTTTAATCACAGATGAATGCAAAAAGGATGACTTGATAATTAATCATGACATCAAACGTGGCGAGCTTGTTGATATTGAATCCCTGTTGTTCCCTTGTCGAAACGATTACCTGGTTAGTAGAGATGGTCGTATTGTTACAGCTGAGAATATTAGTGGTAAATTTGTCATGATTTGTTGTTTCTTCTTGCCTCGTTGCTGGTCTAGCTCTGCCTGGAAAGCTGCAACAGCATGTTATGATATGTACTCTAAATTGAAAGGTGATTTTGAGATGGTAATTGTGGCAAATATGAGAAGTGGTTGGACATGTCATAAGGCTGCCTTGAACAAATTCTTAGACGCCTTTCCTTGTTGTTGCCTTGCAGTCCCGTATCATGCTAAGTCTCGTCGTAATAATTTATGCAAGTTCATTGGTGGTATGTATTGGAATCATACTCTTTTTGTGGATCCCAATAAGACTGTTCTGATGTACTCAGACCTTACTAGATAGACTACCTGATACTTGTTTGGTTCCCTTGTATTTGTTTCTAGGAAGTTTTATCGTGTATCTGAGTTTAAAAATGAATCAGTCCGTACGGATGCTTTGAAGAATCTCAAGAATCCATCTTCTCTCGAGGACTTTTTATGTTGCAAAAAGTCCGACTTTGTCTTCAGGAAGGTTTCTCTAGGAAATGGGAGATTCCGTCTTGAGAATGTGGCTATTTCAGAACTCAAATCCAAGCTTGTAGGGCTGTACCTCTACACTACGGGACATTTGTTTCCTTTGCTTCCTAAAATTGCAGAAGAGTGTTTGCAAAGTGGCAATGAGTTGGAGATTGTGGTGGTTTATGTTCCTGGAGTACACAGAAGCCAGGATCCGCGATTGTTCTTAAAGGCTTTTTACAATGTGTTAGCGAAGAGGAATCTATCTTGGTGGATTGCACCCTATAACAATACTACATCCATTGTCCTGGAAGAAATGTTTGAGAAGGGAGAAAAGGTAGTCATTTTGGGACCCGATGGCCAATTTGTTGATACTCGTGGAGCAGAACTCATGCAGCTTTATGGTTCGTATGGATATCCCTTCACTCTCGATTCTATTATCCACAAAACTCTGAAAGAGCTAAAGCAAGTCACCCTAGAGTCCTTCTTGAAGTCACTAGAAATCCCTCCTTGTACAGGGAAAAAGAAGAAGAAGAAGAAGGTTCTGTTTTACTTCGATTATCCATTCTGTATCCATACTAAGATTTATGATGCAGTTAAGCGTTTCAGCAAGTATGATGATGTGGAAATTATAATGGTCTCCTTTAGTGATGAAGATTTCGCGAGCAAGATGATTAAACTCGAAGACAGTGATAACTCACATAAGGTAGTGTGTCATACAAAGAGCTTCGACAGGAGTAACAAGTTTTTCTTAAGGTTCTTCAATAGTCAATTTCCTACTATTGTTGCATTCGGAAAAGATGGCAGGATTTGTTCAGTATATGCTCATCTCCTTCCATCTTCTGATGAGAATAAAGCTCAAATTAAAGGTAATCTACTTGAAGAAGTTACGTCAAAATTGGCTCATCTTTTAGAAAATTATGTTAAAGAGGAGGTGAGGTTTTATCGGGATAATGACTTTTTTTCAGAAGGACTAGAGTACAGGCGAACTAGGTTCTGGTAGACATTGTTGTGGGTCCATCCCACTTTTGTGGGCCATTTGACCGAATTGGTAAAAAAAGTGGATGTTAAGTGACAAATTGGTAAAAAAAGTGTCTCATGCGACAATTTGGTAAATTTAAATCACAACGGCTACGAATAGGTCACAAAACCGGTCGGAATTTAGAAAATCTAATCGCGTGACTCACACGCTCCTAATATTAAAGTTAATCTGCTTGAAGAAGTTACTTCTAAATTGGATCATGTTTTAAAAAAATATGTTGAAAAGGAGGTGAAGTTTTATCGCGATAATGACTTTTTTTTAGGAGGACGGGAGAAAAGGCGAAAGTAAGTTCTGGTAGACGTTGGGTATGCTTGAAATCGCAATGAATGACAGACAAAAAGAGACATTTTATTTACAGTTTGGTTTGTACTAAGAAAGTAAGAATAACGTTTCCCGTCAAAAAGAAAAAAGAGAAAAAAAGAATAACGTTTGTATTATAATTTGGGTCGGGCAAAGGATGTTTGTTGTTAAGCAATAATGTCAACAGTTAGTGGACTAGCTGGAAATAGACTCCCCAAAGTTAGAGTGCCATACTTGTGCGTCGATAAATGTCTGATTAATTCTGCACCAGGGCACGTCTTTTACTCATCATCTCACATTACCAGGAAAACAGATTTTTTTTAGAAAAAGTCTGATTTGAGTGACATTACCAGGAAAACAGAAGGGAAAGGGAAAACTCTGACATAAAGAGATGTAAAAGAATAACTAGTATTTTATAAATTAAGACAACTATCAATAGATCTGTTCTCAAAAATCTAACACTGTATGTAGTTCACAATAAAATCATGTAAATATGTGATATAATCAAACTATAAAAGCAAAAATTGCGTAAAAATCTAATCACAGGGCGATTTAAGGTCTACTTGAAATCTAAATCTCACATCATATGTGAAGTATATATTTTTAAATCCCTGAAGTTCATCTCATGTAATTGTTCCACTGTGAGTGGGGGAAAAAAGGGGATAAATGGTTAGACCTTTGCATCATCAAGTTGTGCAGAATCAGCTCCATTCTTTTGCTGCTTAGGCAACGACAGGCTACGGCGCTCTTTGCCTCCGGGTTTTGAGGAGGCATTGCCATACCAGACCATCCCTGCTACAGCTATGATCATACCCACGACCACGTGTATATTCAGACCCTCTTTTCCAAAGAAGATAAAACCGAGAATCAAAACAAGGATCGTCTTCATATGGCCAAGTACTTGAAAGGATACTGCTGTGAATCTTCCAATGCAGATAAATTGGCTCAAGTTTGTCCCAATAGCAATTGTGCATGAGAGGGTTATAAAAATCTGCGAAGATAGAGGAGCATATTGTTAGTAGCCATTCTTTTGCAGAGCAGCAGCTGGTCAAGGATGGCCAAGCAAATTATTTTAAAGTGACATATAATTATTAAGCTGATATCCCATCAATCTGAGAACGCAAAGAATCGCATTTGCAAACTAACCAAATTCATAGGTTAGGTATTAAATATAAGAGGTAGCAAACATGTCATTCAGGTAAACTCGCTTAGGGTCAAATTCAGGTGATAGCAAACAGGTCATTCAGGTAAACACACTTAGGGTCAAATTCAGGTGATAAGCCATTCAATTCAGTTTTGGACTGATTTAGGTAATCATATGCTAATCAATTTTATTAAAACTAATACTAAAAGCATTCATAATTTATTCGGCAACTTTTGTGTAAGACCGCCTTACCGAAAATACCGCTTTATTTGTTTAACTAATTGGTTCCAGTGCTTAACTAATTGGTTCCATTGCTTAACTTATATGACACCAAGACGGTCTTTTGTGTAAGACCGTCTTATATAAAAATTTGTATAATTTAAAACTACAGAAGGAATAACAGGCATTTACAGTGCTTCAAGTTTCTTTTGTTCTTCTAAACAAATTAATGTAGAGGCAAGCAAAGTCGAAACATTGAAGCCCAGAAGTGGACAAAGAATCCACCATGACACACTTGACATCTGTAGATTCTACACAGTCCAAAACTACAACAGTGGACATTGCAAATAGAAAATCATGACAGCAAGCAAGTTCAGAGAATACTACTAACTTACTAAGGGATCTTGACTGGACTATAAAGAGATTAATATGCTTACCACAGATGGTAAAGTATAGTTGAACGCATCAATTCTGTTGTTCGTTAACCAATAATCAATGAACGGACCCAATAGAAGCAGGGATCCGGCCTGTACTGGTGCAGTATGACCAAGCAGATTGAAAGAACTCAGCGAATACTTCTTTTGAAGATGATGTACATACTGCAATATAAGAAAAAAATAATCAGGCGAAGAAAATACAGCTTATATGTTCACTACCACAATGGTGCAGTTATTAGAAAAAAGCAGGTGGCTCATAAAAATTGCAAGCACACCACAATTGCAACAAAACACTGGAACCAACCCACAAAGTAGAGTTACAATTCTTCCACTCCACTGCGAGGAAGCAATCCTACACTTTAATCATATCAAAAGCAGAGACTAAGAAACTTACAAAGCTTGGCAACCATGCTAGTCAAGTAGGCTGATAAAAAAAATATGCTAGTCATTAAAAAGATCAACATGATCTAACCTCCACAAGGAAAAGGCTAACAATTTCTCATCAACCAGAAAAATCCAATGGCCACTGCATTTCTAGCTAAAATTTCCATCCTATGCTTAATATACAAAATATGGAATCCACAAGGACCCCTACACATAAGCCTACATAAAAGCTAATTTTCTACTAGATTTTGTGAAATGTTCCTTTGATGAATAGTTCTAAAAGCCAGAGACATTACCGATGTAGAATGAGAACGTACTGTCAGTTACGTGCCAAACTTTAAATTTCACCTGGTTTTTTGCCAAAAGGTTCAATAAGTGGACGAAATGGTGAGAAGTATGGAAGAGCAACTCACAACTGTGTACAGGAGAAGGATTTACCAGTAAGAATCAAAAATCAACAGCGCATAGTGGAAGCCCCTTCTTCCAGAGTCCAGATCATTAAGGATATAATAATAAATACTTCTATATTTTAACTCTTTTTAAGGACTTTAGGAAGTACAAAGAAGCTTTTTAATGCAGTAAACTGAAACAAGACACTATAATATAGCCTTCACGATTGGGAAGATGTATCCTGCAAAACATCACAAGTCTTACACAAGCTTTTTCATAGTGAACTACAAAAGGCTTGAGGGGTTTGGACATAAAATTCAAACAAGCCTCTACCAAGATACTTCCTCTTTCTTCTTACGCGACCTACTTCATTGATCATGCTTGTCAATGTATAACTCTTAGTTGTCAATAAGTAAAAAAATAAATCAATATTTATTAAGATGAATTTAACAATATCTAACATGACTTATGTTTTTTATTATGTATAAACCACATAAGGTGCTCAAAGGATAGTGTGAGTATAGCAAAAGTCAAACTAGGCCAAGTAAAAAGATAATGGAGGAAGTGTATATATGGACTTCCTAATTCATTGCATGAAAAAATTTCCTTCCATTGCATGAACAGCCTCAATTCAGGTTCCTACTTCTCACCCAGTTGTCCAAGCTTCTCAATTCAAAATCACATCTTGAAAAACTGAACTCACTACTCCATCAATCATGAAGATCGTACAAGAGGCAGGGCATTAATCTTATGAATTTATGATTCCTATCATCTATATCTCCTCAAACTGTTGTCACCCAACAATGAGGCTTTCATGTTCCTT
Source organism: Spinacia oleracea (assembly GCF_020520425.1). NCBI lineage: Eukaryota > Viridiplantae > Streptophyta > Magnoliopsida > Caryophyllales > Amaranthaceae > Spinacia > Spinacia oleracea. The sequence continues at coordinate 123,979,734 of NC_079487.1, read as the reverse complement.
CTCCTAGTTCGTATCACTCCCATGCTCCAAAAATGAGAAGGCGCCGAACTTGGAATACATGAATGGCTTTCATGGGCCCTGAAAGCCAATTAAGTCCAGTGACCTCAATCTTACTTTTGACAGTTGGAGGATGCATGAACCCAATACACCAATATTTCTTCCGTCTGTTCCCTTACCACCTTAGCAACAGAATCATAGGGAGAGGGAGAAGAGGATTAAGGGAATGCAGAACCTCCTAAAACTCTCTGAATAAAATTTATACACCAAATGACCATAGATCTCTAATTATCAGACCCCAATGTCAATTGTCAAGCCAAAGGCCATAAATTGTATCCCTCTATTCCAAGTCCAACCCCATATGGAGGGTCACACCTCTAAGATAAAAAGCCATTGAGATGAACTCAGATGGTTTTTCTCAAATTAACAGCCACGGTAAACATCTCATCACTCATGTTTCTCTCTTTTCCTTACTCCTCTCTCTCCTCTTTTTCCTTTACCCTTCTCTTTCCAAATATCGCCGTGTTCATCAAGGTTAATCTCCCCTTTTTACCACACTTCGGTAGCTCCTACCTTTTTCCCTCCTATCTACAACTTTCCATACCATTCAAATTTCACTTCTGTTTTCATCCAAAGAACAAAATAAATTATGTTTCCATACCTATATATTGGCTACCTAGGGCTTAGGAAAAGGGTCCAATATTTCACAAAGTATGTGACTTAAGCAAACATTCTCAAGAGCAAAGGTAGAGATAATGCCCCATTTTTCTCTTTCTCTTGTCTTCTTTTCTTTGTACGACATATGTCATAGTACATTAAGAGGTTAATGAGTTCTGATTGGTAAAATTTATTCGACAGAAGTGCAAACTTTAAACAGGCATTAACCAAACGAAGGTTGAATTAGAAAAACAGGTCAAATGTTAATGCAACAAAATATATTGTCCCAACTCGGGGTTTATCAAACCTTTCTAACAAAATCTTATACGAAGAACCACTATACAGATGAACAAGTTTTGTTTTTTTAAGGTTCTCCAAATGGGATTTTTCTGTTTACATGTCATAATTCATACCAACACTAATAGGATGTGTTCACATCATTTTTGTTTTACCTAAATCCTGTCTAATGTACACAAAATAGACATCTAAGTTACAGAAGAAGCAATGTTTTCCTGGCAAGATCGGCGTAATGGAATGCTGCAATGGTCGCCTTCAATCAAATGCAACACAAACACCATAACATAGGTTCAAAAGTTATTGTGGTAATAAAGAGATTATCCAAACAATCTATTAAAGCCTGGTCTTCATTTAAATTTTAAAGTAGAGCTAACTAGGAAAAATATAAGAAACCGAGAGCTTACATATTGCTGCAGAGAAGTGCTCCAAACTGCAATCAAAGCAGCGACGAAACCTTTAGTATTTACACTAACATCAGTAACTGTGCATACACCAACACCTACAAGAACAAGTCCTATGCTGAGCTTTGTATCTCTAGAGTATCGAACTTTGTCGAGCACAATCTCCAACAGGCAGGATACAGGAATCATACTCAATTTTGCAATCTGAGAAGCAGTAAGAGTTTTTCTTTCTTAGAAGTGAAATAATTTTTGATGAATCTGATAATTTTTAAGAGCAAGCTAGAACTGAGAACAAAAAAAAAAATTACCTGGTAAAATCCCACTGAATTCCACATAAGACTAACATTCATGCCCACGATGGAAAAGTTAGCAAATAAAACAAATCTCAGCAGATCAGGCAATGGCAAATGAGAGGGTTGAATGATTCCAAGCCATCTAAGAACGAGAGTCATAATAGTTGTGGCAGTGAAGTGCAAACCCGTCAAAGTAGTAGCTGAAACATATATCAAATAAATCTCTTAGACTTTTGATTGGATCTCCAAAAATCAGAATGAAAATTAGTAAGCATGACATCTGATGTATCTGGAAGGTCAACCTTATCTAAACCCTTAAACACACATAGAGTCACAAATACATTTTGAAATTTAGGCTTGTACAAAACACAAATGCCACTGAGGTATTAGCCCAGAAAATGGCATACAAGCAAGAATCAAGGTACATGTTTAGCAAGTTAGGTTCCCAATTCACTGCCCTTTCCATCAACCCTCCTAGAGGAAAAGTGGAAGGAGCATTAAAAATAAATATCCTTTTTTCCTCTTCTAGTGGCAGTGCCCTTATTGTCTGTAAAATATTAGTGAGTATGATGAGTAGGGAAACCAATAACAGGAGAAAATGGAATGGAGGTTGTTAAAGATCATAGGGGAGACCTGAAGTAATTCTTGAACATAAATTTATCTAGACACTGTATGTGTTTAACATGAGTATAGTGCTTATGACTGCCTTTCAAATTTGTCAAGTATTGAGCAGAAACATGAACGTTAACTTTTAAAGCCTCATCTGCGATCAATCGCGATTTTGTTTTCAAGTGGTGAATTGATGATAAAAGCAATGAGCATTTTTGTAGTACATAGCATTAAAGATAAGAATAGTTACCAAAACTAAAGCCATATGTGGCCATCAGAGCTTTATTGACAATGATAATTCCCACTGAAGTGACAACATTGAACATCCAAGCAGATGCATCAACAGCTGCTTTCTTCTCTGCCTTGGAAGATGGAGCCATTTCTTCTTAATCCTTTTACGAAACTAAATGTTCAGTCCTCAACTTTTGTTATACAATACACACCATTTCTTGTTCAAAAGCAAGTCTTCGTATGCTTTATGGCAACATCTCTGCAAATACAGCTAAGGTAATAAGTAAATTTGGAATATGGCATTCAATATGCTATCAAGAGTAGCATCACCAAACTACTACTCTTATGATAACACAATAACGCTTAGCTACTAGTTATACTAATAGTTTTAGTACTTCTCGTTTAGTATATTTTTATAGTTTAACCCGTTTTCTGAAAGTGAGATAATGTGAGCTTTCGGAAATCTCTCTATGACTATTAATCATGGGCAGGGGTTTCAAACAACTTCTCCTCACCACAAGCGGGATCCAAAGTGGAGGTTGTTGTTATTGACGGTTGACAAAGAGGATAGCAAATTTTGAAGAGCAAAGGAATAAGTCTGGCATTACAATTATTGTGAGACATCAAAATTTACCCGTAGACAATAACAAGTCGCCCTTGATATGGAGAAAAATTATCTAGGTCTCACAATAAGTTGTTGTCAACTTTTTAGTCTACTTCTAGTAAAGTAAAAGAATGCTGCATAAGTGTGTACATGTGCGTCATTTTCTAGCAATTTGATACAATGCGTCAATGCCCTAATTTTAAAGATGGTTCAATTATGGTGTTCAATTTCTAATAATGTAAAACTAAGAAGCCTTTTGAGTCTTTCCTTGTTCCTCCACCTTTTAAAAAAATCCTAAAATTATGATAATGATAACAAGAGAGAGTAAAAGACATATAAAGTGCTGAACAAACAACTTTAAAATCCTGGACAGCTGGAGCTGTCTCCACATTAACACTTTAAAGAAATAGATACATCTCATTGGTGTCCATAGTCTTAATCATTTCCTCGCAGAAAATTGACATGCGCCCAATTAGTCATATTGATAAGAGAAAGCTTTCAATTGGTCAAAAGAACGATGCTAGCAATGTGAATAAAAGGAGCACTGTAGTTGATACCAAGCTTCTAAGAAGTAAAAGTCAGGGGGGAAAGGAGTTAAATATCAACAAAAGAGTGACGGACAATGGAAATGCTGTGGTAGGACACCGTGGATTCGTAGGCGAACAACAATAACATCTGTAGTTTGGGAGAGACAGCCTAAGAGTTCAGCAACCCCAAGACCCCCTCTGTTAAGAACAAACTACAACTTTAACTCCAAATAGCATGAAAAATAATTTCCCAAAACCTCGTAATCAGTAAACTACAAATATAGCTTCAAAATCATGAGCTAAGTTTAGTGTTAAAGGCGTTTCGGACACACTCCTTAGACCCTTTATCCGAATCTCCAACTAGTACACAATTCAAATCCTCCAATCTCCAATTTTTACACAATTACTTCATCACCAATTCAATTCAGCATAGGAAGATGTCTCACTTTCTCTCAGTATCAAAAATCCCTTTATTATAACTGAACTTCCACTAAATCTAAGCTCGTTGGTGAACAGCTACACTTGATTTCAAAAGGCTATAACATGGTAAACGAGTACACAAAATGGAAAATTCCCATTTTTATCCAAATTGAAGTTCTTGTTCTGAGAAATATCACTAACAAATTAGTTCATAAGTCATGACTAGATCGTTATTCTCAATCCAAACAGCAATCAACAGTCTGCCTCTATTATATTAGGATCCATGTTCAACTATCTAATGTAAATCACTAAAATTAGTCAAAAAAAATCACAGAATCAGTAAATGAAACCGCTCATTTGCACAAAACAATTTAATTGCAAAATCAAATCACTAAACTACTAAAAAAAATAGTTCAAACAATCGAAAAAGAATCACAGAATCAATAAATCAAGCCGCTCATTTGCAACAAAACGATCAAAATTGCATAATCAAATCAACCAATAAAAAAGAATGGAGTGAAAAAAGAAAAGAAAAAATTTAAAAAGAAAAAACAAACCTTCAAAATTTCTGAACTGCAACAGTGATGAACCACTCAAAGTCTATAGATCTATGACAAAGGAATGAATCGAATGAAATTGTCAGAAATGATGAATGGATTGATTGAATCGAGGAATTGATGAATTGATTGATTGAATAGATCTGAGAAATGCCGCAATATCTTTGAAATTTAAATTATGCGTGATATTGTTCACACTTTATCACACAGCAAAAGGACTAAGAGAAAATGAGGAGGAAGAAGGAAAAGCGAAGGGTCTTTCGCAGTAAGTCGACGTTCAGTCTCTTCTTTTCTTCGCTGGATTCAGGCTTTGGTTGGTTGTCCCACGAGTCCTTTTTGAAATTATGAATTTCCGGATTTCTTCTTCTTAATTTCTTTTTTTACTACGTTACTCCGTACAGTATCTTAAATTTCATTTATGCTAAATCGTACAGACTGAAATATTTGTCAATGCGTTATTTAACTACAAAACACTTTAAAAATCAAACTTAGACACTGTTTAGTTCACCTTATTTCATGACCTTATTGCTTATTTCAGATTTAATTAGATCATATCAGACCAGACCAGACCAGACCAGATCAGCTCAGATCAGTTCAGAAAAAATAAGTTCAGATTACTATTGTTATTTTTTATTATTGGTATATGTTTATATCATTGTTATTCTATTTAATATTTTATTACTATTATTGCTTTAATAAAAAAAATTGTTGTTGTCGGTGCAATTAAAATCTATTATTTAAAGCATAAAAAAAACATTAGAAAAACATTCAAATTGATGATATCCAAATTAAAACCATTAAGTCTATATCAGAAACGATATGATCAGGTCATGTCCATATCAGAACTATTTTTTATAGATCAGAACCATTATATAACTAAACCAGAACTGATAGGATCAGATAATATCCATATCATAACTGATATGTACATATCATGTCGTATCATGTTCAAATCTGCAAAGATCTTGTCTACATCAGAACCGATCCTTACAGAACTAATATGTTTAGATCAAAACCGATTTGTACATATCATGTCTAGATCATAATCGATATGTCCAAATTATAACTGGTCTAGATATCGACTCTGTACATATTATGTTCAGATCAGAATTGATCTGCAAAGATCATGTCCATATCAGAATTAATTTGAACAGGTTATGGCCAGATCAGAACTGGTTTGTACAGATCATGACCAGATCATATCCAGATCATAACTTATCTATACAGATCATGTCCATATCAGAACGAGTCTGTACAGATCATGTCCAGATCAGAACTGAACTGTACAAATCATGTCCAGATCAGAACTGATATGTACAGATCATATCCAGATTAGAACTGATCATGTCCAGATCAGAACTGATCATGTACGTCCAGATCAGAATTGATTTGTACAAATCATGTCTATATCAGAACCGATCTGTACAGATCATATCCAGATCAGAACTTATATGTCTAAATCATAACTGATCTATCTAGATCATGTATAGGTCTATCTAATATAAGGAATAGTTAAATCATGAGCAAAGTCAAATAAATAATAACAATATTATAAATTTGTGTAACATTTATTTTACACGTAAGTCGTTTAATATTAATAAATGTAGATTTTTGTTTAAACTTAATTCTGAAGAATCATATCAGATCAGATCAAACCAGACCAGATCAGATTAGACCAGTCCATATCATATCAGATCAGATCAGAAAAAATAAATTCAGATCAGATCAGATCAGAAAAAATAAGTTCAGATCAGACCAGACCAGATCAGGAGAAATAAGGTGAACTAAACAGGGCCTTACTATGTACTTTTCCATTATTTTACTTTTTTCTTTTAATCAAACGTTTACTCCGTAATTTTTTTTTATTTAATGGGGAAGAACAATATCATTAATAATCAGTCATACGGCATCTACAATGATTAAAAAAAATCTGCATACAACAGATTCAAAGAAAATACATCACTATTATAATCAAAATAATTACTATTCTGCATCCTAAAGCATAGCTCGTACTCCACCGCTTCTAGCTTGACGCGAGCAGTGATTTTCGATGTTTTCGCATCTTTCCAAGTAGAGCCCTTCGCTATCTGCGCGCGAATAGTTGCGATCGACGAGTTGATGAGAAACCCTAAACCTATATGAATCCAAATCTCCTTCCCAATTATTGAAATCCTAAAAATAAAATTATCATCCATGGATGAGAATCAAGAACCTAGAAAAAAACTCACTCCGTAGAATAGAATGATGTTAGTTAATCGATCATTTGAGACGAGGGGGTTTATATAGAAAGTGGAAAAGGAGAGCATGATTATTCACGTAACATGTCAAATACTCCAGATTTTATTTAGGAAATTTTGTCACAAAGGACCTTTTAAAGTCCAAAAATTGTGAGAAAGAATCTTTTAAAAAAAAAGTTGTGACATAGGACCCAAATCATGTTTTTTGTTGTGAATAGGGACCAAGTCCCATTTTCCGGCAGTCAAACCCAATTTTCCGGCGTTGACTGTCTCGTGCACAACATGTGACTCTTTTTAACTTTTTTTTTTAATCTTTTCCCTCTAATAATTTCCCCCTTTATTCCCCATAACTAACTCAGTAAACCTAAAAAAATTACATTTTCTCGCCATTTTCATCCTCCCTTTTTTCTCAAATTCATTATCTGTAATGTAAAAAACAATCATACAATGGATTGCTTCAAGTTACTCTTCCTGAATTCTCACCGAACAGCTCTCTTCAGACATTAGCTTCGAGTTTCACAAACTTTTCTGGGCAGTTGCCAAATTCCATTAGTAATTTGAAGCAATCGCAGAGGATTGAATTACAGAACTTTTCAGTGGATCAATTCCACCTTCAATGGAACAACTCAATCAACTTGTCTATGTGAATAACAAATTTTCTGGTCTACGAATAATAATGAGTTAAATGGCACGCTTGCATCTACGAATTGGGTAAACCTCTCAAATATGTCCATTCTTGACTTGAGCTTTAACTCGATGAAAGGGAGTATTCCTGGGTCTTCTTCATTCGGCTCGCCCTCATTGTTGGGCGTGCTACTTTGCCAAAATGAACTCAATGGGCCATAGAACCCTAATTTCAAGAGTTCAAAATTTGGAGAAATTTGAGCAAAAAAATTGGGGCTTTCAGTGTTACCTTGTACGAAGATGTACGAAAATCAAAGGGGTTGCACGAATTTTGTTGTTTTAAATTGTAGAGAACAGATTAGAGAAACAAGGGAGGAAGAAATTAAATGTCGAAGAACACAGAGATGAGAGGAGAGAGAAATGCCATTTTTTTTAGTTCAGTGTGGTTAGTTAAGGAAATAAAGGGGAATTGGAGGGAATACAATTAAAAAAAAATTGTTAAAAAAGAGTCACGTGCCCGGCACGTGACTGTCAATGCCGGAAAATTTGCTTTGACCATCGAAAATTGGCTTTTGGTCCTTATTCACAACAAAAGTTTAGAATTGGGTCCTATCTCACAACTTTTTTTTAAAAGGTCATTTTTAACAATTTTTGAGTTATAAAAGGTCATTTTTAACAAAATTTCCTTTTATTTATGTATAACTCTGTGGATAACCTACCCTGATAGGTAATGACTAGCCTCTTGTAAAAAAAATTACAAATTTGATATAATCACTCATAAGTAAAGCTCAAAGCTACAAATTTACCAATCAATCAATACCTAGTATTTAAAAAGGATAACCATATATGACTAGTTGACACGTAACACCGTACCATATATGATTAGTTGACACGTATGACCCTACCATATATGATTAGTTGACACGTGTCACCCTCATATATCTTTCATCCATATTTTTTTATTTTTTATTTTCAATTTTTCATTTTGTTGTTTGTAATACGAAATATTTTACAGTTTCAACACCTATTTCACTTCATCTTCCTCATTAAACATCAATTCACAATTTAATTCATATATTCATTCAATCGTTTCCACTCGGTCACTCCATCTCCCTCTGTAAAACTCAAATTAATTCACCATCTAATTTACTTTTTTCAACTTTCACCTCTATATGAATCATCTATTCCCACTAAAAACGCAAGCCCTCGATAAAATTAGCACTTTAAAAGAGGTTTAACAACCACTATATAATTATCCGTTCATTAAACGGGCTCAAAAGCTAGTTACGTTAACTTGGATTGTCCCTTTCGACTTACAAGTCCCAACATGTACCATTAATAGCACATTTTGGAATAATATATTTGGGAAACGAGGTTTAGGCCCTTAAATCTTACTTTGATGTTTTTCCCTTTTGCAATCTTCACACTATATATTCACAATTGAAGAAAATCTTTTGTATTACAAATGTAGGGTCTTGTTTGATTCGTCTCAATGAATACTTGAACAATACGAAAAATTTATAATTTTTTATAATACGAGTAATTAGATATATTAACGATATAAAATGTGCATAAAGTCAAATGGGAATAACATTTAGGAACAGAGGGAGTAATTAAGTTATGTCGAATTGTGGAGTTAAGTCAAAGGTTGAGGCCCTAAATTTCCCGTCGATAACTATGAAAGTCAAACCGTGAAGACAACATAGTTTACAACCACTATTATTTTTTTATTTTTTTTGTAAATATTAAAAAAAAAAATAGCCTACAAAAGTCATAAAGCTCATGTTAGAACAAGGTGTTTTTATGAAGCATTATCTCCTATTAGAGATTACTCAAATGTATATAGCATATTTTAACTGAATTTGGACTCAAAATTAAAGTCATTTTAAATTACATTGACGATCTAGAGCTTTAATGAAACTCTTTTAGCCAACATCGAGCATAACGGGAAAATAATGTTCCACCACCGGCCTTTTTTTTTAGTAACACAATGTTGAATAAATGTTCAAAATCAAGTTTTTGAACCCAATAGTATACAAATGCATCAAACATTCTTTTTGCTATAAAAATTCATTGTATAACATATTGAATATTGCGAAAAGGAAATGCATGTTACATGTGTTTTTCCCTATTGCCCATTGATAGATATGTTGAACATCTATTTTATGGACTCGCAGTGATAAACTAGGAGCACACTAATGGTCATGAAAATCCGCCAAGTGATATTCGAACTCGACAAATGAATCAAATAGAACATGATCCAATTTTGATAAACTTGTCAAATTAAATACTTATTTTGCTCTTTAAGTTTTTACATTTATCCAAACATGGACACTATTAACACCTTGTTATTTCGATTATCTGGATTTCAAAAATGATAGATAAGGGTCTTATATGTGATTGGATGAAAATCTTAGGACAAATAATACTTATCTAATTATCTTGACCTTAGTTAAATACTCACGTTAAACTAGTGGGTTTTTATTCGACGCCCTAATCTGTTAAAAACGCCTCATTTATGCTGTGAAAGTACGAATTTACACTTTTGTAAACTAATTCACCCCTTCCTCTTCATCCTCCTCCTTCACCACTGTTCATCCCTCATCCTTCACGCCGACAACCCATTCCGCCCCTCCCCTCGTCGCACTTTGTTTAGCATCGCACTCCAGTCGAGTTTTGTCTCCCCTTCGCACCTTTGTTTTGCGCCGCCTTCAACTCTGTTTTGTTGAAGCGTCGATCTCTTTCTCCGATCTCCCTTCCCTTCCCCACCACTTTGTTTCCCGTGAAAATTTGTTGGGCCGCAAACCCGACCGGAGAACCGCTTCCCTCTCGCCGTATTATTGGGTTTGGAAGCAGTGATTTGACACTAATTTTTGACATTAATTCTTAATAAAAATAATAATCCCTAATATGCACTAATAATAGGTCATAATTCCTCTCATATTACGTAATGTTTCAAAACAAAAATGAATTTGAAAACAAACACCGTGCACATGAATTGATTGGTAACCATGTCAGCCACGCACGGATATTGCTTGGCTGCCATGGCTACCGAGCAGATCTTGTGCTTGGCTAACATGGCCACCAAGACTGCCGGATGGGAAAAGAGATGAGGGGGATTGGGTAAAAAATATGAAGGGTAAAAGTGTACTTCTACTCTTAAAACGCGGGCGATTTTAGCATACGCGGACGTCGAATAACGATACACTTAAACTATGAACTTGGTAAAATTGAATATTGGCAGTAATTGATAAGCGTATTATAAATTACTGTATAAATTTATAAATACAACTGAATTTTTATTTTTTTAGGGTAAATGATGCAAAAGACTTTTTAGAATATTAATACTGGAGTAATTTTTATTATTACTCCGTAATTAATTTTCATGAAATTCTTATTCGTAGTAAATACGAATGTTTTTTTCCCCAAACTAAAGAACATCGAGGTCAATATCAGATACGTATTACAAAATACATCTCAGCCAACAAACGACAACATAGGAAAAAAAACTAACACTAAAAACAAACGACATTTTTAAAAAACAAACGTCATTTTTCACATAAAAATCACAATTTGATTGTTGTGTTTTGTCCATTCGTGGTTTGTATTTTAGTATTTGTCTTTTCTCTATTTTATAATTTTGTTGACTGAGATGTATTTTGTATGAAATTGGAGTTTAGGCCCTATTCTTTTGAACTTTATTGCAGTTCAGTTCAGTTCAGTTCAAAAGAACGAATTCATCTTTTCTTTTTTTGTAATTATTTATATTCTTCATATTGTAATTAAAATTGACAATAATTACTTATATATATAAATTATTATCGTTATTATTATATTAATATTATATGTAATTATTGTTATTAATAAATAATTTTGATTATTGTAGTTATTATTTATTATTATGAGTATTGTTATAAATATTACGGAGTAATATTATTAATTATTAATGTTAATTATTAATTATTAATTATTAATTATTAATTACTCCGTAGTAATTATTTATTAGTTCAGCTCAGTTCAGTTTAATTCAGTTCAGCTCTATTCAGTTCAGTTCAACCAAACAAAGTTTAGAAGAACAAGGCCTTACTCTGTCAAGAATTTACCCTTTCGGCGAGCTCTGAGGACAAAGCAATGGCGACGGAGCTTGAAGAACTGCTGGATTTTCTATCATCCCCTTCTCCTCCAGTAAGTATCTCAACCAAACCCCTTAAGTATTCCTTTTTGCTGAAATCATTTTTTATCCACCAAATAAATTATTTAGTTGAAATATGCGTGGTAAACAATTTTTTGCTAAAAATACCCTTTTGCTAGATTAATCAACTAAAGTGTTTTTACATAAATAATTGTAATCAAATGGGTTTTATTTAGGCCATGAAGAAATATTCGATTTTTTTTGTAGAACATACTGTAATTTTGCGAGAAAATTCTAGTTGTGGAAAACCCTTCATCCTCAGTTTAATTGTTAGCATTCTAGAAGGGTTTATATTAGGTTTTTTTGATTCAAATGAGGAGATGAAGGGTTTATATTAGGTGCAAGCGAGCCATCTTAGTTGGTAAAGTATATAGGGGTGGTACCTAGGATTTGGGATCGAATCCCATCTACATTATTGCCCTTTGTTGTTCTTTATACATGGAGAAAGGGGACACACCTAAGTAGGATTTCGGGTAGTAATAGATGCAATTACGGGGGTGGTACTGAGGATTTGGGCTCGAATCCCTTCTACATTATTGCCATTGTGGCTCTTTATACACCAAAAAACATAAGGTGCAGGACTAAGGTGTTTTGAGGTTAGAATAGATGCAACTACTGGGGGTGATTTTGAAACTTTTACATATTGTTGTGGCATGACATTAAATAAAAGAATGTGGGCAGGAAAAGGGAGGTTTGAGGAGGTAATTTGAGGCTACATTGGTGTACAGTAGGCTGCTAGGAAATGTTAGTAAGAGGCAGTAATTTCTGCTAGTGTTAGAAAGTTTGGTTTTTTTGGTGCCTGTGTAGAGCACATTGGCGGCAGCTGTTTTTGGTTTGTCAATCTTATGAAGTTTTTGACATGATTGTATTCTAGTGTCTCTAGAGTTCAAGTAAGACATATTACTTCTATTGATGGACTGGTTGTATAAACTAGAAAGTTTTGATGAAGGGTAATAGAAGAAACTAAGGAAGTGCGAAGCCAATATTAATTTTACAGGATATAATATTGGGACACCTCGAAAAGGCAAGCTAAGACTATTACTGTTTCATAAAGTTGGTGGTAGTTGAACTTGGAGAGTGTTGAACATATATTTTGTTGTTAAACTTGAATATGAACACATAACTTGATCATGAACTTGGTCTTGAAATTTCAGGAACTACTTTGGATTCCCTTGGTGTGCCTTTACTGTTACATTATTTATTTTGATCTCCTAACAACCTTTTGAATAATATCCAGGTGAAAAGGGCAGCTGTTGACATTGTTCGAAGTTTAACTGGTTCTGAAGATGGTATGCAACCTCTCGCCCAATATTCAAAAGTGGTTCTGCAAAAATTATCTGACCTTTTGGGAGATCCCAAGGTGAAATTAACTTCTTCCTCTACTCTTAAGTCCTTTATTTTCCTTGTTCCTCTCACAACAGGAGGTTGTTTGATGTATTGAGAATTACATATTAATGGAACTACGGCGGATAAGTTTCAAGTAATTTAGAAGATTAAGAGTTTATCGAAGTATTGACCAAATTTCAAAAACTAGAGCATAAGTTCACCACTTCCAATGAAAATACTAAAATGCTAATGTAATTCTCTATAAAAATGGTATATACTTTTGAGTTCTTTAGGGGGGAAGTGCGTAAACACTTAGTTATGGTGTTGTAAAATTCTCAATGAAAAAGAAAAAAAATGGATTGAAATGGGTTTTGTTATGTGAATATTTCAGTTATCAAGGTATCTTATCTATTGCTACTGTCACTGGTATATGGCTCTCATGCCTACCAATAGGCTCATGCTCATCTTATATTGTTTCTTACTTAAATCCTATTTTATTGTGCTTAAGATTCTGCCATTTTGTACGTATATAGGACAAACCATTAGTATGTCTCATTGTGGTGTTTCACAATTGTTGTGTATGTAAAGTTGTAAACAATAGTTTAGCAGGAGATTAGTCAGATATTCTTTCTATGCTATGTACAAAGCTTACTATTACTCTAATTGCAGGAAGTATCTGAACCTGCTGCAGAGTCTCTTATTAATTTATCCCCAAATTTAGATATGGCTGGGCAGATGATATCTATAGGAACGATAAAGAAAGCCATGGATCTCTTGTATAAGCCCGAGTCTGCTATCAAAAGGTTGCTGGTTATGCTTCTAGTTAATCTTACTCAGCTGGATGCTGGTATTGCTTCCTTACTTCAGGTGCTTTGAGTAAATTTATGTTGTTGTTACTCATGTTTCAACGCAACATGTACAATAGATTTAGAGCACATATAAGTTGTCACACATGTTAGTTACTTGGTATCTCTTACTTTGACAGAATTTCAGAACAGTCTCTATATAACACTTTACACCAGACACATCCTGTCCCATTTTATCAAAAATCCTCACTCGAATATTCTCTTCTTGTTGTAGTAGCTGGTCTAAGGATAAATTTGGTGTTTGTTTTTAGAATTCAATATCCTGTCCTATTTTCTTTGGAGATGATGGGATATGATACTATTGCTCTTTTGGGTGCTGATCATTATGATTACGCTTGCTTGCAGGTTGAAGATGAGAAGATGCAGGGACTTTATGTTATGAAGCTTGTGAGGTCATTTTGTAGATCCCCTGATGAGAATCAAGGTATATTTAATTAGTTTGATGCTCAATGTTAAATTTTTTCCACGTTGTTTTTAATTTTCAAATTCCAATATTACCAAAGACTTAGCACCTACCTATAAATCTTATCCCCGTCTTTAGAGAGTAGAAGCTTGATGATGATAATGTAGAAGACTACTTCGTGTGGGACACAGTTTTAAATAATAGGTTGTGTGTGCGCATTTGTGTTTGTGTGTGGGTGTTTGAGAGAGAGAGAGAGAGAGAGAGAGAGAGAGAGAGAGAGAAGAGGGGGGGGGGGTTGGTGGCAGAAGAAAATTAATAGAAGAATCATAAAAAATAAATAAAAAAAAAGGATGAAGGTTAAAGAATGACAAACATATATAATTAGAAAAAGTATGTGAAGGATAAACTAAACCATAATGTTTTTAACAGTTTTCAAAAAGAATACAGAAGCCCATATTATCCACCCTACTTAAATTGATAATGTCATATTAGAAAGTTTTATGCTAAGTTAAAAACTAACTGTGTAATTCAATTCTAATGGGAACTATAATCTTTTGAAACATCTACAATATGTGTAATTCCAATTCCAATGGGAACAATATCTTTTGAAACAACCTTATTAGTATATCTTAAGGTTATGCACTTATGCTCATAGATTAGGGACTTATTAGTTGGAGTTAGTTACATTAATCCAAAAACTGACTAGTAATATCTCGTCATTATTTTGAAGCGACAAGTAATTGGATTCGTACATTAGTATCTAATGCTCTGTTTTGTTCGACTTATTTTGACTTGTGACAAAATAAGTTCAGATAAGATAAGTTCAGAAAAAATAAGTTTTTTCATAAGTTTTCACACATAAATAAGTTTATTTAAGTTCTTTTAAGTTCAGATTAATATAAGTTCAGTTAAGTTCTGACAAAATAAGTCGAATAGAACGAAGCTTGGAGGAACAATTTATATGGAGTAAAAAGATGGTTAAATGGACAGAAAATAATAAGTGGAGTGATTATGTCCAATAATCCCTACACTAACAGAAGTAACCAAATACAATGAAAAATTAGCTTAAATACAGTTTCTGTTTTCCTGTGTTTAACTTTAACATTTCTTCTTATTTTTCTTTCTCTACGTCACTTATTCCTTTGATTGTTATTTTTTCTCTCTTTTACTGTGTATTTTCCCCCATGGTTATCAAGTGACATCTCTGTTTTGTTGCATGTGTTATTAGATGATCCATTTGAACATGTTGGCTCCATACTCGTGAATATTTCAAAGAAAGAAGCAGGGAGGGTTATTTTATTGGATCCCAAACGTGGGCTTCTAAAGCAGATAATTATGCAATTCGATTCGACTAGTTTATTACGGAAAAGAGGGGTATGTTATCAAAATTCTTGTATTTTACATCTCTGTTGTGGACTTGGTGCTTAGCTCATTTCTGTTATTCTTCATCTTTGTCAGTGTTGGCTCTTAAAAACATCTTTTGATGTCTTATAGCATAACTATAAAAAAGTGCTTAAGATCTAGAATTCATTTTCACACTATCTGCCTGTAGAACTTTCTGTCAATAGATGCATAAACGTTTTAAAGTCTCGCAACAATTTTCATAAATATCAGGTCTGATGAAGTGCCTATATGCTTATCTTGTAAGCAGAAAAGTAAATGTACGTATAATATGATTAAGTTTGATTCTTGTTATGTTAACTAGTCACTATTGCAGCAAGCCCTAGGTTTTGTGATTCAGTGGATTCGTTTAAAATAGGGGCATCTTCTGGCTAGCTAATGCTAAAGGTGCTAATATGGGAATGAGAAAGGTCTCGTTGGTGTTCAGTTTGATACTTTGATCATCCTTTTATGTTTTCCAGGAGATGTAAATCTTCATTGTTTCTCCAAAATGCATTTACTATACTGGGACAAGTTGGACCTCATAATTAGAAGTCGAACAATTTCATGTTAAGTGGAACATGATATGATCTCACCTATTTGGCTTGCAGGTCGCAGGAACAATTCGTAATTGCTGCTTTGATGCTGAAAGTCAGTTGGCAAACTTGCTCTTAATATCAGAATTTCTGTGGCCAGCTCTTATATTGCCTGTAGCTGGGAACAAGGTAACTTTTTTTTTTTTGACAGGTGGAACAAGGTAACTTATTTTGTGTAGCTTGTTGAATTTCATCTCTTTGTTCTGTGAGGCTTTGTCATAGTTAAATTCTCTTCCTTGTTTGTGGTTTATCGATGTTTATCTAGAAGGAAATCTGATGGTTCTACTCAGGAGTCAGGACCTCCTTATCTTCCCTTCTCCCCTTTTATTTTCTCTTTCCCTTGTTTGTTAGATAAGAAGTTTTGTATCTCCTTTATGTACTCAGATGAAAATGGGTGAATAACTGAATACAAATTGCCACATATACTGTAAAGTCTGGTATGTTGATATCGATATCTATATTCCACTTCCCGCACTGTGACTCTGTGGGAAACCAAATTCCTCAATGTAAGATGTAGCCCCTTCGTCCCATATTCAACTTCCCACTTCTACATGGTACAAAGAATAAGAAAATATGTTCAAAGTAGAATGAAGAAATTTATACTGATAGAGGGAAAAGTGTAGTTAGAGAAAGTAATGGAATCAAGAGGCAAAAATTGATGTGATGTAGAGAGAAAGTTACTTTATTAATTAGCCTTGGGGGATTTTTAGTTGGACTTCTCGAAAAGGTAAATATAGGTTGGAAAGGGTATATATTTTCAGCACTGTCTTATCTAGTTCAGAGTTTTGACTGTTCCATTTCACAAAATTTCCCTATTCCATCTCCAAACATTTGTCCGTTTCATCTGTTTGTCATATATATTATTGTTCATTTCTTGATTTGCTGGTATTTTTGCCTTCTGTTGCAGGTATACAACCAGGAGGACACATCCAAGATGCCTCATGAACTTGGAAATGCTCTCTCAATTGAACGAGAACGAGTTACTGATGTTGAGATTCGTGTTCAAACATTGGAGGCAATATATTTGATCGTCTTACAGGTGAACTTGCACATTTTTGTCTGAAGAATATGGACCTTCTTTTTTCCTTTCTATATAGACGTTATGAAAACTACGGACCTATAAGAACAACGTATGTACAATCAGTCAATCGCAAGGCTTTAGTGGGACTGTGGGAGGTACTTACAGAACAACGTAACCTATTTTCAAAAAATCTTGTGTACTTGTTGCTTAATCCTTCCTTAAATTTGCCGTTGGTTCATCAAGTGAAGGATGTAGCAGAGCATAATCAATAGGAGACTGGACCTTTCTTAACATTTGTTTACATTTTCCTATGTTTTTTTGCTATTGGTTTCAGTTCCTTCATTTCCCCCTGACATAAAATTGTCTTCTAAGTTATCCAGTGAATTGAAACATCAACAGTAGTCACAATTGCTTTAACTATCACTAATCTCCCTGAATTCCTTTCGCAGATAAAAATATGTGCATCTCATGTAGTTGGATGTTTGCTTCTTTTTAAATACTTTTTTTCTCTAAATATTTGGAAGACCAAACTTAAAGTTGGTAGTCTGTAAAATTGTTGCAGGATGCTGGTCGAAGGGCCTTTTGGTCGATTAATGGTCCAAGGATTCTGCAGTTAGGGTACGAAGATGAGGAAGATTCAAAAGTTATGGAAGCCTATGAAAGAGTTGGTGCCCTGGTAATCAATCTACCACATTCTTCCTAATTATACCTTTTTCTCTTATTCTCTCTCTCATAAACCTTATGTTGCTTACACTTGTTTTTCAGTTGGTTGATTCGAGTGCGGCAGAATAATGATTGACTAATGGCATCGATATAACTCAAGAATACTTCCCCCATAGGATAAAAATTTAGAAGTTTGAATCAGTATGTTCGTTTTTTGATCTTGTAGGAACTGAACACAATTTTGTGTACTGAAGAGCAGTTCAAACCTAATTTCGTTTATCTTTCTTTCACAAACTTAAATCATGAAACAGTTCTTGATTAAGTATTGGAGATATCTCATAATTCTTTGGTACTTTTTATTATCAACAGAATTGTCACCACTTCTGAACCGTTTCTTTATGGCTAAATTTCGAAACTTGGATAAGCTATAAAGAATTGAAGATGTGATCACAAGCTAGAAGAAGAAAAAAATACAAAAACTTTAAGAAGATGGTTAAGATTTGAGGTTTGAAAATAGAGAATGATGAGTTGAGCTGTGAGCCCATGAGGGCGTAGCTGAGGGGGATTCTCTACAGAAGTTGTCATTGCCATCATCTACTATCACATGTCTAACAAGTCGTTAAGATATTACTGTAAGTAACCGACATTACGTATTCAACGTGCCATCAAGTAGTTTAAATTTCATGATGGTAAAAATTTGACTTTAGTACGTGTGAAAACTGAAACACTAACTAAAAGCTAAAGAAGATATCTTGACAAAAGTATACGTAGTTAGTAGACTTTGGTATGTGTGACATCTTGACAAAAGTACATGTAGTTAGTAGACTTTAGTATGTGTAATATCTTGACAAAACAAGCCGATTGATATGTTGAGATGAACAAAACATATGTGAATTGAGAGATTATTCGGTTTACTAAATGGCCCAGTCTAAATTACATATTTTTAGTCCTAGTCAACTTGGTTGCGCAAACGATCCTACATCGGGCGTCACGAGGCCTAACCTACCACCTAGGATTAAAGATGGCCGTGGGCCTAACCGGGTCGGGCTGAAAAGTTCAAAACATGGCCCATGCCCATGAGCTTTTGGGTCGGGTCGGGCTGACCCGTCATGCCTAAGGCTTGTGTTACTAAATTTAGCGTCCTTTTTCTAAAAAATCAAGGCCCAGGCCCGGCACAGGATTTCGTGTCCGTGCTTTTTTGTGCTCGTGTCGGACCGGGCTTTTTTTGTGCATGGCCAAGTCAGGCTTCGGCCCGGCCCACATCCATCTTTACCTAGGATGGGCTTGGGCTAATAGTTCCACTCTTGGAGAATTTTTTTTCACCACTCCTTTTTGGATTGTAGTTTGGTCTCCCGCCTTTTAAACACCCGCGGAAAACAAAGCGCTGAAAATTCGAAAATCAAAAGAACTATCCCGCCATATTCCAATCCCATTACCTTGAAATGAACCTCCTTCAACCTCATTCCTCTTTCTCTCTCATCTCTCAACAATCAATCCCTCTCCATAAATTCAAGCCCTAATTTGCAGGTTTAATTATCCCTAATCATTCAAATAATCAACTTTCATCAATGGATATCACTGATATAGCAAAGAAGCTAGACCTTGCCGACAACAAACCCGTCATCCGTAAAGCGGCTGAGTTCCGCCGCCTCTCCGACGTCAAGTTCGATTCCTCCGCCATCGGCATCGTATGCTCTCTCTTCACTTTCTGTAATTATCATGATCTAAAGAAATTTGAGATTAACTTTTATCCGATTTTTTGTAGGGGGAGATTTGCAAGGCTATCATTTGCTTAGAAATTGCCGCTAACAAGTGGGTTTTCCATTTCCCCCCATTTCAATATTTGTCCATTTTTTTAGATATTAATGTTTGTCGCTTGAATTTCTTATTTACTGAATGAATTGTTTGTTTGTAGATATGAGGTTATATTTGATCGGCAAAGTGCGATAAGATTAAGTGGGATGTCAGAGAAAGCTTACAACAGATCGTTTAATTCTTTGCAGAATGTTCTTGATGTCAAGTGGGTTTCTTTTGTATATGCCTTATCTTTGATTTAGTTTTATTTGATTGAATGTTTTGAGGTTTATTTGCCGTTTTTCTTATATTTATTCATAGGAACACTTTGGATGTGCGAGAACTGGCAATTCAATTTGGATGCGTTAGGATTATCCCTTTTGTGCAGAAAGGATTGAAATTGTAAGTTTTTTTAATTGTCAGAAAGATGTTGTTCATACAAATCGATATTTGTTGGGTTTAATGTGGATTTGAGATTCATGAATTGTCTTGATTTGCACATCACCTGTTTGTGAAATTGCCTCAAAGGATTCTTGTTCGATTATATTCTGAATTGGGGTTTATGTTGTCAGTTACTGTAAAACTTATAGAGAGGTTCTCATAGCCAGGTTGTAGTAGGATGAGGGTCTATGTGAAAATGTTGTGTTTTAGAGTTTTAACTGTGGTGCTTTGTTGTTTTCATATTTAGGTATAAGAGCCGATTCTTTGCCTCGCTCCCAGCTAGTAGGAGAAGTAGCACTGATTTTGGTCGACCTGTGTTCATGGCTGTGGCATTCTATCTATGTGCTAAGAAACATAAGGTACCTACTTGTTTAGTTGATCAACCTCATTTCAGTTTGAATTGGTTTTCCATGGGAAATAGTTGTTGATTGTTTCTTGTTTCTTTTGGCAGCTTAAGGCTGACAAAACTAAGTTAATCGAGATTTGTGGTACTTCAGAATCAGAATTTTCTAGTGTAAGCACTAACATATACTCAAAGTCCTTTGACTCCTTTCTCAACCACTGGATTTTGTTATTTGGGTGTGTGCTAATCGTTGAAGTATCAATTGTAGGTTTCTAATTCGATGAAGGACCTGTGTCATGATGTTTTTGGAGTTTTGAAAGAGAAGAAAGATCCCAAAGAAGTAAAAGGGAATCGAGGTAACAACTCATATGTTCTTTTGATCTTCATGTTGGGTATTTGTTTCTTTATTACACCACTTATGTCTTTCTTACTGAATTGCTCTGATGTTTTTGCTACATGTATAGAATTATTGGATGCTTTTCCGGAAAAAAGGGCATATGAGGATGGTGGCTATATATCCGATGAAGAGAAAGAGGTACATTTTAATTTGTTTATGTACATATAGCATTTCAAGCAAGTTCCAATTACAACTGAGTTAGCCATATTGATATTAGATCCTACTTGAACTCTTCAATTCATTTCATGTTCTTCTGTAAGTTCCTCTTTTTGACATGGGTGTGCACACAATGGAAATTTTGTCCCGTAAAATAGCCAATTCTTACTTGTAATAATATGTTAAATATGTACAGACTACTTACTGACTTAGCCTTCTTCTATGTTATCTTAACTTGATGTTTATTAGTTAGGATAACTCTTATCTTCTGTTAGGTAGCTTACATTTCACTTGGTATACTTTAGTCAATTAGCTTATCTTATCTCGAGTAGCTGCTCAAATGAATTATTATATATTATGTACTTCTCTTATTTGAAATACATAAGTAATCATCATTTGTCTTTATTTACAGGGAAAATTGTCAAAAAGTACCTTGTTTTTGTCTCAGTTTGTGAGCTAGTACTTTATATTTTTAATTTTGTCAAATAGTACCTTGAATTAAATTTTTTTTTTAAATATGGGACCTTACTCCAACATTCCGAGCAAAATTAACCTTTTCCGGCCATCCATTCCGTTTGTTGGCTCATTTTGGGAGGGAAATTAACGCGTGCACACACGCTTTTAACATCAAACCACATTTAAACATCCAACGCCCTTTCATCTTCTCATTTACTCCATTCTCTGCTCCAACACTGAATCCTCAACCACCATTTTCAGTCAACATTAAAAACTCAACCACACCATTTATCACTTTTATCTTTCTGGTTGCTGTCATTGATTCCAATTGCTGCTGTCATCTTCGTCCTTTGATGTGGTCCAAAAACTGACATCCATTCCGTTTGTTGGCTCAATTTAGTTGGTTTCCCCCCAATAAACCTGTTGCTTCCCTCCAAAATAAAATGTTGTAGATCTTAAAGTGTTGTCTAGGTGTTGTTGTTGCTGTTCTTATAAGAGGAAAGCAAAGGCGCGTGAGTTTGTGGCTTGTTTGTTGCACACGCACAATAGTTTGGAGGGAAATTTGAAAAATTGGCCGGAAAAAGTTAATTTATGCCCGGAATGTTGAGTAAGGTCCCATTTTTAAAATAATTTTTTAATTCAAGGTACTATTTGACAAAATAAAAAATATAAGGTACTAGCTCACAAATTGAGGCAAAAACAAGGTACTTTTTGACAATTTTGCCTTATTTACATGATATCTGACAGGCTTAAAATCCAGTCACTTTTTTTTATGCATGTATTTCACACTAGTCTTCAATTTTGAGTAGCAAAGAATATTATCCTTATCTGATAAACCCAATCTGATACTAGTTTTACTTTGGACTATAAGGAAGAGACAGTCTGTGTTTTAGTAAGTTCATCAGACCACCTGCAGTATTCCATTCAACTTATCCTTTTCACTCCATGAGAATACAATACATGACCCTGTTGGACATTATATAACTAGTAGAAATCTGAATGTTTACCATACTTTTGGACTAAAAAGTTGAAGTCAATTTCTACAATTTCTGATTTATCATCATTTATACTTGCAGCCTTCAAGCTACAAGAAACGAAAACAAATGGACAAACATGTTTACGAGGAGTGGAAATCAACTGTAGTTTCATCAATTAACCAGGAAAAAGACAAAGATGGTATGGTTTTAAATTCCTATGCTAGGAAGAAACAAAGAATCTGGCTCCATTGTTATGCTGTTTATTTCCTTAACTGTTTCATATGTTCCTTTTCAGTCACTACCAAGCGGACAAAGCAAGCCCGCTTGAACTTTCCAACGATGACTCGTGATACTCAGGATTTGAAGGTCACATAATCCACAATACACATTTTTGTCCAGTGATAGGTTTTAGAAGGTAACTTAATCCATGTTCATTGGAGAAAGAAGCTAGAATTCAGCTTCCAATCTCTCCTCAAAGTTCTTCAAATGCTGTAATTGTTCCTAAGCCTTCATGTTGCATTGTACAGAACAGATAGAATCAAGTTTTTAACATCACAGTCAACATACAATTAGCTTAAAGTAACTTATGGTTTATTTTTATGTTATAAATCTGAAGATAAGATTGTTTTATGTAAAGTTTAGTGATTTTATGGATGAATCCAATTCAAAAGTAATTGTTATGCATGTGCTAGATTCTGAAAATGCTAACAAATCAGGTAGAGTTAAGAGTTGATTACTGATTGACAGTGGTTCAGATGGTTCAATCATTAATTAAATTAATATTGGAGCTTTTCACAGGATTATCTCATTTTAGAATAGAATCCACTAGCTGCTAGAGCATGTTTGCTAACCGCCAAAGCATAAACAATTACGGAGTAGTACTTTGTAATTTACAATTAATGCCAGAAAAAAAAGCATAAATAATTACAGCTCACGTTTTAATTGAAGGAAAATTGCTTGATATATTACACATTCACCATACTTGCAATTAGACACACATTTGATCTGAAGTGCTTGAATCCAAAATTATAAAACACAATTTCAGCATGAACATGCATTTACAAAAGACCCAAAATTTAAAATATTGGATGATCTTATCATATACGCCCGGAGTGTGGAATACGGAATAATAGACCATAAGCCTATGTATAACCCATCTAATATCATTCGTACAAAACTCAATCAAGTGAATGGAAGTTAATGCAGAAACGTAAAATAAGTTCTATAACTTATAGAGACTTTGATGCCATGTTAAACTAAAGAGAATACTATTATTGATCAGCGCGTCTCCTGTGAGACCAGTCACACCATCAACTTGATGGTGTGACGAGCGCGAAACCAATAGTGTACATCCCCTAAAACTATATAAAAAAAAAGTAACAGATCTAAACTATAGAAGTAACATACCGAAACTAAAAAAGTACCTCCTCTAAATTATTATTTTTTTAAAAAAGTAACATATCTAAACTAAAAATGTACCTCCCCTAAAACTATTCCGTATAAAAAAAAGTAACATGTCTAAACTATAGAAGTAACATACCTAAACTAAAAAAGTACCTCATGTAAAATTATATAAAAAAAAGTAACATGTCTAAACTATAGAAGTAATACATAAACTAAAAAGGTACCTCCCCTAAAACTAATCCGTATAAAAAAAAGTAACATGTCTAAACTATAGAAGTAACATACCTAAACTAAAAAAAGGACTTCTTTTAAAATTATAAAAAAAGTACCATGTCTAAACTATAAAAGTAACATACCTAAACTAAGAAGGTATCTCCCTTAAAAGTTAAAACTACTCCGTATAAAAAAAGTAACATGTATAAACTATAGAAGTAACATACCTAAACTAAAAAAAATATCTTCTCTAAAATTATTAAAAAAAAAGTAACATGTCCAAACTATAGAAGTAACATACCCAAACTAAGAAGGTATCTCCCCTAAAACTACTCCGTATAAAAAAATTAACATGTATAAACTATAGAAGTAACATACCTAAACTAAAAAAAGTACTTCCTCTAAAATTATATAAAAAAAATAACATGTCTAAACTATAGAAGTAACATACCTAAATTTGCAAGTGTGAACTGGTCTCACCATCAGTTGATGATGAGGACAGTCTCATATAAGAATTTGGGATTATTGATTGATATTGATTTCATCATTGATTACATCATTAATTTAATATAGGATACCATAACATCAAATCTCAATCTATTACGGAGTAGCAAATTTCAAGTTTGTAACTGAGCAATTAGATACGGAGTAAAGTAAGAATAGAACTAGGGGTGTAAATGAGCCGAGACTCTCAATAAACTATTTGGGTTCGGCTCGATTAAAGCTCGTTCATGTTCGTTTATTTAATAAATGAGCTGAGCTTGAACAACTTTTGAATCTCGTTTAATAAACGAGCTTGAACATGAACATACGTATGCTTGTTCATTTATGTTCATGAACAACTCGTTTATTTATGTTCATGAACACACTCATCTATTTGGGTCATAATCAAATTTTGCATACATAGTTGTATGATCATAGATGAAAATCGTATTCTGGCTTTAATTTTAACAACCAAATAAATATATCATACAATAAAAATATTTTGAATTTAAATGGCTAAATTAGTGCACATTCAAAATTATGTTATCAAATGGTTAAACTTTAAAGTGCAAAGCCTGTTTAAGAAAAAAACTCGTTTATGAACTCGGCTCGGTTAATAAACGAGACGTTCATTAACCATTCACGAACATAAAATATGTTAAATGAACCGACCTTGAACAGATTTTTGAGCTCGGTTGAATGCTCGAGCTCGAGATCGAGCTCATCTAAATTAATTGAACATGAACAAAAACAGAATAGTACTCAACTCAACTCGTTTGCACCCCTAAATAAACCATCAAATCTCATACTCCGTACTTGGTACCAAAAAAGGTACATGTACTAGTGGCACTCACGACTCATGTACGATAAAATTTACTTAATATTTTTGTCAAATTAGGTATACAAATATGGCACTACTCCGTATTATTTATGCTTCAAATTTACTCAAGTTTCCCCCCCTAACATATTAAGCATATACTATTATTTATGCTTCAATTTTATAACAGAATCATTGTTTTTTTTTTAAACTTTCCACTCCTTTCTTGTTTGATTAATCACAAAGACGATCTTCTATGTTGATTCATATTAGCTGATCGCAAATCATTTAAAGACTAAGGCTTTGTTGTTGTTGTTGTAGTATTAAGCATATACTAGTAGCGGAGTAGAATATTTTTGTCACCCAATGTTGCAAACTCCCTCTCTATTTTTTTAAGTGGTGCATTTCTTATAAATATGGTTGGGTGGGAAATGATAAGTACAGGGCCGTCAATGGGAATTCGGAGGTCCTGTTCTTTTTTTATTTATTTTTATGTGGAGACCCTTTTCTTAATAAAATAATTAGTAACACAAAAAAAACAAAAGAAAAAGTACATATTAGGAGTTGATCTCGCAACCTATGAAATATTAAGAGATGGTTGTACCATTAATCCACAAATCAATTAAGTATCTTCTATCTGCACAATTTATTATATAACCAATAATTGAGCTATGTAAGTCACCACTAATTTTGTTTGTAGCCCTAAAAATTTGGAGCCCTGTGCTGAAGGTCCTATTAGACCCCCCTATAGACAGCCCTGGATAAGTATGTGTAAGAAAAAAATAATCATACTTTACTTTTTATTGTTATTTTGACACAAATTTCTAAAAAAAGAGTTAAAAAGGGTTATGACCTTAAAATAGAAATTGAAAACATTTTAAAAACTACTCCGTATTTAGAAAACCAGGAAACATACATTTTAAGATACTGGGGCGTACTAAATTGCACTAATTACAAATTTCAGCGTACAGTGATACACCCACATCCACATGTATTGGCGTATTGCTAGTTGCGGCCAATAATGAATTGTGTACAAATCACTTTATTAAGACCTTTTCGGCTTTCAACCAAACAGCCCAGTCAACTACGACAATTTACCAAAGAATTTAAGGCCCATATATTCTCCGCCTTACATTTTTGAATCTTTTTCGTTAAATTAATTTCTTTATCATGATAAACCATCGACATAAACCACAGTTTCCAGAAGCAAATATCTCATTCTCTCTCTTCTTATATTTGATAAAATAATTCATATCGATATCAAACATACCTACCGGCTAATCCTCTATATACTACGGTGTAATACACTTACTTCTTATTTAAGTATCAGACCATGAACAATACAATCCGTTTCGAAGTAATAGTATGTTACAGTAGTTGTTTAGGAGGTAAGTGGATGTCATCATGAACCAAGACAAGTTGGTGGAGTTGGTGAAGAACTTAACTTGTACTTCCTCCGTCTTTTAATACTCGCAACGTTTGTTAGTTTCACGTATGCCAATGCACAACTTTGATCATTTATGTCTTAAATTCTCTTTATGCAAAAATTATAAAAAGTTGATATTTTGAAAATACACATTGAGACGAATCTAACAAGATCCTACATGACTATGTTTTATCTTATATAAAAAACACTACAAATAGTCAAACAAAAGGTCTTGTGCGCACTAGGTGTACAATAAATTTATTGTACACCAAGATAACTTTTACTCAATATTTTGTAACTTTAACCTAGTTTTGATTAACTTTTATATTAGTAATAAAAAAGTTGATAGATAAACATTTTACTTTTACTTTGGTGTACAATATTTATTGTACACCCATTATAAATAAGAATTTGTGATAGCCAAACTAGATTATATGAATAGTGACAAAAGTCCAAACGTTGCGAGTATTAAAAGACGGAGGAAGTAACTTGGAGGTTATATGGTCGAGTCTCATTTAATCAGAAAATGCTTGGGAGTAGGCGGAGTGGCTCAAACATACACTTGCACAACGAAGTTGGTTAACCCGTGATAGATTCTTCCTCTGTTTTTTTAAATGACATAATTATTTAGACTCGTTTGTTAATGCACAATTTCAAACATTAATATCTTTAATTATATATAAGAAAGAATTATAAAAAATTGAAATTAATTTTTTTTTACCAATACGAATCTAATAAGACCTCACACGACTATATTTTTTGTTTAAGTATAAATTACAAAAGGAAGGCAAATGAGTTTGTGAGAATAGCGTCAAAAACTCAATTATGTCATGTGAATAAGAACAAATAAATATATTTTATTGCAATATTTTAATAAAAAAGTTACTTAAAAGGAAAATTAAACCTTTGAAAAATATGAAGGTAGTAATTATCAGCCGTTTTTTTTAACAATCTTTATACACACCTATTTACATATTTATCAATAATATTTTCCATATATTATCGAAAACAACCGAAAATTATCTTATTGACATCAAATTTTACAAGTTGTATTTACAATTTTACATGTACTAGAGTCCTAGACTACTAGAGATATTAATCGTTTAAGACATACCCCGTATTAGTTGTCGCAAAAACCGTTCATGTAGTATCGGTAATTAAACTCGGATTCGGTTTTGAACTACCTTTTCCATTAAAGACTCTTCTGCCTTTTCGATTTTCCCCAATTATAAAACCCTAACTACCAGCTACTCTTCTCTTTCAACCTTTTATCGTGGCTGACTTTCTCTCTCCTATACTCTTCCAGGAATCAAATTCCCCCCAATAATTGTTCTTTTTTCCAGTCAAATCATTTGATCCAGCTTCATAATTCAAAGCCCTGTCTCCTTCACCCGTCGTCTTATCTGGGTCAGATCATCAACATTCATCTTTTTTTGAAAAATTAATCGACAATTATTTCTTCTGGGTATGCAAATTTTCCCAGATTTTTGAAGAGTTTTTATTTTTGTTCTTCGTATTTTGAGTGAGGATGAGGATTATGGGGGGTGAATTTGAGATTTCCGATGAAATATTGGGGACATTTGCGCCGATTGTTGTGTATTGGGTATACTCTGGGATTTATTTGTTAATGGGCTCTTTCGATAATTATCGTTTGCATTCGAAAAAGGATGAAGATGAGAAGAATTTGGTCTCGAAATCTACTGTTGTTAAGGGTGTTCTTCTTCAACAGACTGTTCAAGCTGTTGTTGCTATGATACTCTTTGCGGTTAGTCGTTTTGATCTTTGTTTTCCTCCGAATTTGATATTAGTTTTGCGCTTTTTTGGGTGGTTAGTTGATTGATTTATGGTGTTTTGATTAGCTTTTTGACGAATTAGTTTCGATTAACTGCTAATTTTGAGTTTAATTGGTTAATTTGGAGTTAGTTATGAGCTAATGATGATGTAATCAAGTGTAATTTGATTGGAATTTCTTTTTGTTGCTTAATTGCATGTAATGAGAACGGTTTTAGCTGCTTAAATTCTTGTGTTTGAAGTTTCTGGTGTAATCTTATAAAAGATGGCTATTATTGTTTGCAATGATGTGAGCTTTTTCTGATTTTTTTTTTCTCTTGTGGCCAAAGTGTATTTCAATATATGAAATCTTTAGTTCGAACTTTTGTGCACACTGTGAAGTGTGTTAAAATTGTGGTCAATGGTTACTATATAGTTTGTCTTGACTGAAATTCTGAAGGAGCTCTCTGTATTATCCTTAACGAGTTGTTGGTCGGATTTGAGTGGAGAAAATTGCCGCAGAGATATCTTTCAATGTTGAGTTGAGCTGAGCATTAAATATTTGTGGACAGAGATATGTTCCCCTCTTAAGAAAAGGAAATTTCAAAGGGATAAGAGAACTTTGAGTTAATGCATAGTCCTATAGAGAGAGTTTACTTTTGCTAAGGAAGGTTACATTTAAGAAATTTAAAGAGGATGCTATGGAATGTTTTTTAGGAGAAGTGACATTCGGGTAAAAATCTCAATGAGGAGGATTTCATGTGAAATTCAAGTGCGGAATTATTCACTATTTGACGGGAATTGGAAAGAACAGTACTTTGGTTTTGATACTTGTGAAGAATATGGAATTAGTAGAATCTGCTTTTCTAGCTGCCAACTAGATGGGAATAAGAATGGGTATGCAAGATTGGAAAGATGTCTATTGTTCTTGATTGGAGTTGATGTGCATGAAGTTATAAAGCAATCCTTTTTGTCTTGAGGGAATAGTGTGCAACCACCACAACTGACATTCCTTTTGTTAGAGGTGGCCTGGTATTAGAATACTGACGTTGTTTGTGGTAAGAGCCTAGACGGAGAAACTTTTGGGGAAACTTCTTTCCTATTTGGGTAACCTCCCTACTGGCCTGAACTTGCTCCCTTCACTACTGGCCTTGTGGGTTGTTGTACGATAAATCTGAGGCAAGAAGGAGGATTATTATTATTTTTTTGATAAAAGTGAGTGAGGAGGATATTGCTATTGCGTATTTTGTTGTTGAATTTGGAAGGAAGCTGGAGGACTCATTTGAGACGAGAAGTTGGTGTTGTTTGCTTTGTAGCTTACCATTTTGTATATTATTAAAATGTTGAATTTCGTTTTTCACATCCTCTTTCTAACAAGGTATATGCATGTTTTTGTGAATAGTTGATGTGAAATTCTCTGGCTTTGATGATGTCTTGATATGTGGCTTCTTTACTTCTTTAGTATATGAGTGATAATTGCAAAAACACAGTACTCTTTTTCGTTGAATAGTTTTTGGAAATATTGACTAGACTGTCTCTTGTGGTTCTCGGGATTTTCATTTCGTTTTCAGTACTCTAACATGGGTATTGGCAGATTTGGCACTTTACTTTCAATCGAACCAATGCAATTCTGTTAAAGGACCCGGTCTAACACCGGGACACATACCGTAGTTGCACTTGATATGCCCTTAGTTTTAAAAAGGAAAATTTGTCAAAAACTACCTACTTCTATGTATTGTATCAACTTTTTGTAATAACTACCTATTATGATATATTTTTTAAAAACCTACCTAATATAAAGATCTTTAACTTGGTAGCACTACCAAATGATGTTTTCCGTCCGCTTCCGTGTCAATGTGTCATTGGCCATATCTCCACTTTACCTAAATTTACTAACATTAAAAGTCATATTTACCAAACTGGCAATCCTTCTCTCTCCTTTCTCATTCATTTCTTGTTCATCTGTGGAGAGAGAATCACAGACCTACATTTTGAGTTTTCGTGTTTTCTTTTTCATTCCCCCTAAAATATGAATTTGCGCTTGCTCTATAATTTTGGGGCAAATTACATGAATTAGAAACAAGAATGAAGGGTGTTGATTTGATTGCGCATTAAGTAATCAATTTGTTCTGACCAAATTTGTACTCCATCGAGCACAACCAGCCATTTTAGGGGAAGGCGTCAGGTGTAGAAGAAGCAGGGGAGGAGAAGGAAGAAAAGAAAAGTCAGTTTCTCCTTTCACAGCATTGGTAGTAGGAACTAGGAATAAATTTTTTCAACTAAGTATATTATTTTGGTGATCATTCGAAGGAGAATGAAGAAGCAAGGAGAGAGAAGAAGGGGAAGCAGAGGAAAGAAAGGGAAAAAATGGGTAAAGCATCAAGTATAGGACCGACCCATGGAAATATGGACTGATCATCCCTATTCCATTTTTCTCTCTCTTTTTTTTCACGAAAACGTTGATAGGTAGTGCTGCCAAAAGAAAAGCTTTATGTTAGGTAGTTAATTTTTTTTTGTAAACACACATATTAGGTAGTTATTTACAAAAGTATGTCATAGTAATAGTTAATTTTTCTCAAACTTGCCTTCTAAAAAAAGTGCCTGCAAGCAACTCATAGAGACATTGAAGTATGCAACTATGCATCACATGGGTGCACGCAAACAACCCATGTGACCGAAATTCATCACTTTACTTTTGCTCTTTTCCTTTTTTTAGTTTATGAAAGCTAAAATAAAAATTCCATTAGTATAGTGATCATGTGTGTTTGTGTAGAATTTTTTTGTAAAATGTTCTACAAGACATTAAGCATCTCGCGAAACTTAGTGTCTTGGTTTTGAAATGGGTGTGCACTTGCCTCACATCTCACAACTTTCGCTCTTAAATGAAGGCAATATCCGGTTATGGTATGATGCTGACATGGAGCTTGAGTAAACGTAATATGCCTCTGGTCGAGACTCGAGAGACTTATTTACAGTTGGCATACATGGTCATATTTTGTTGCGGATGCCCATCAGTTTTCTAAAATCTTGCCTGCATCTACTAGACTACTATGCAGAGGCACTGACCTTTTGCACATCATGGTTGGAGGTGCACAACTGCACACCTCGCTATCTCTATGCATCAATAGTCTACATGACCAAAATCCATTACTTCAAATTTGCTCCTTTTAATTGTTTAACTAGTGTGTTGCCCGAGCGATGCCTCGGGTTGCTACTTTGAATAATATATGTATGTTTGACTTTTGTTTTTTTTAAAAAAACTTGCGTAAAAGAAATTTGTTGTTTTTATGTGTCATAAATGGAAAAAGAAGAATATTCAAAAACCACAAAATTACAGATGCTAAGTTATTTCTTTAACAAAATTTAGAGTGTCTTATATAATTATTGCATCGTGATAAGATTAGTAAAATTAATTACTCATCTTTCAAGTTAAGTATATTTATAGAGTAATAAAGCAAAAACAAATATTTGGCTAAGTTGGTAAGCTTTATCATTTATATACTTGTTGGTCACAAGTTCAAATCTTTGTACGAACACATTTTTGTTGTAATGATACTTGCTAAATAAGTTGTAGTGCTAAAATAAGGTGACACATGGCACGTATACTTTTTTATAAACGTTTTTTAATATATTAGTATAGATTAATGCTGATTGAAGTAGGAGAAGCCCAAATTTTTATATGTAGGAGCATCCGGTGGCATTGATCTTTCAAATAAATTTGGGTTCTGTAAAAAAACATTTACTTCCAAATACGGAGTATAGAATACCCGAATTCTTGCTGTATGTTGAGTGTACTGGACCTGTGTGCTGAATTTCTTTTCTCATTCTGGTACTTTATACTTTGTATATGGAATTCAATTTTGTTTTTATTTAAAAACTACACTGAATCTATCTGAACGAGTACTTGGATGAGAAATGCATTAGAAATTTGATTCACATGGTTTTAGTTCACAAGTTCCAGGTATCAAGAATAAGCACATAGGCGTGAGGGTCTCACCCCTTTCACCGGCAAGCTATGAGGTTCCACCCAGTGAGATATGTGTGTTTTCTTCAAACTCTAGCGTCCTTGCCCTGGTTTTTCCCCCCTTAAAAGAAAGGGTGGCAGACCACCATGCCAGTATGGAACGATTACCAAAAACACAAGCACCAGAAATACATCTCCCACCATCAAACCACCATAACTACTTTCTCAAGCACTTTCCTCTCTTCGCTACTTTCCTCCGCCACTACCTTAGCTGCACCTTCAATTCCCTTCCTATACGACTATCGTCACAAGAATCACTACCATGTTTGATCTCTTTATCAACCTCTTTGATTTGCACCTTTGGTAGCCAAAGTTGACTACCAGAGATCTGCTTTTTTCCCAACTGTTGAAGGGGTGTGGATTAATCATCTAAGTCGTTACACCTGTTCTCACTTTATCAAAAAAAACATTACACCTGTTCCAGTAGGATAGTCAAAGAGGGGGAGGAGGCGCGGTGGAGGTGAAAGAAGAGACTGAGCCCACTGAGGCATGGAGGGGGTGAGGTCACTGGGAGATAACAGTTGGTAGGAATGGGAGGAGTAGAGAGAGGCGTGGATGGGAGGAAAGAGAGGAGAGAGTTTAGGGACGGGTAGGGCCGTCTCCGGCTATTTGGTGGCTCTGTGCTAAATACAGATATTGACCCCTATAAATTTTTAGGGACAATTATTTAATGTAAAAACATAACATTTTAATACAAAATAAATTAATTTTTTTAATACAAAATATAGTGTCAAATTAATAATATATTTAACATTTTATGAGGGTTAGTTTGAGAAAAGAATGAAAATGTTTGATAAAAAGGATGATTTTTTATTAAGGAAAACTAGAATAAAGCGAAAAGCAACAAGGAGAAAGTTGTTGGGTTTCGAACTCGGGTTGCCATATCCTTGATTTTGCCTCCCTACCAACTGGGACAAAGTTGTTTTGTTGTTTAATAAAGAAACTAAAAAGATATAACCGTATAATGTGGTGGGGTTTAACCAGCAATTTTGGTCCCCAAAATTTTGTGGCCCTGTGATGTAGCTCCGGTTGGACCGCCCTATAGCCGGGCCTGGGGAGGGGTATCGGGGAAGGGGCTCTTCAATTTTCCCAAGAGTATACTTCTTTTTAGGTATTTGGGTTCTAGAAATCATCCATGTTTAACCCATGGATACAAATTCTCACCTGATTCCAGAAGACCAAATCAAAAGGGGGACTAAGGCAATTTAGTGTAGAGCAGTAGGAGATATTCTTACATTTTTTGTTTTGGGTTTGTTTATTTTAGAAATTGACTTAGGACAGGATTGCTTGAGAATTAACTGTAGTCAACTAAAATGGCAAGTTGGTTCTCTGTTTGTTTGGTGGATCAAGTAGCCTTGGCAGGTTAACCTGTATGTCTGCTGGTTCTTCATGAGCAGTAGCTAATGCTCATAAGTTTTTGAAGAGGCAGTTTCAGAAACATACTATTTTCAGGATTGTACTAATCATCTTTGTTGTGGGAATGTGGGTTTTGTTGATCTTGATTTTTTAATCTGCACGGCATACTCCTATAGTACTGTACATAAGCAGGTCTTACTGTGATTTCTGTTGCTAATATCCTGTATTCCAGAAAGATTTTTATTGGTCTGCCGTCTGCTAATTGAATTTACAAGTGAGCGGCAACCCAGGTTTTGCATTTGTAGTACATAGTTTTTATACCTATGTTTCCGAAGTTACTTTCTATGAGAATTGGGTGCTTTGCAATTAGAAATATTTTTTTCTGATGGTCTTTTGTGACAAGTCATAATCAGATGTTTGTAACTCTAAAATAATCTGACAAGTCATAACTGATCTTCCAATTATTACGTTCTTCTTAGCTCTCTTCTTGCGATTAAGCTGACTGGAAATGTTTGTGTAGGTGACAGGAAGTGCTGTAGAGGCTGCTAAAAACCGAGAAACATCTCTGCTTGTCCTGGTATGCCAGTTTTTAGCTGCAATGATGGTCTTAGATACATGGCAGTATTTCATGCACCGATACATGCATCATAACAAGTTCTTGTACCGCCATATCCATTCCCAGCATCACCGGCTTATTGTCCCTTATGCTTATGGGGCTCTTTACAATCATCCTTTAGAGGGACTTATTCTCGACACTATTGGTGGGGCCTTATCATTTCTTGTCTCCGGGATGTCACCACGAACCTCCATATTTTTCTTTTCTTTTGCAACCATCAAAACAGTGGATGATCACTGTGGTCTTTGGCTACCGGGTAACCTCTTCCATTTCTTCTTCAAAAACAATACTGCATATCACGATGTTCATCATCAGCTATACGGCAGCAAATACAACTTCTCGCAGCCATTCTTTGTTGTGTGGGACAAAATTCTTGGAACTTACATGCCTTATTCACTAGAGCGTAGAGAAGGTGGTGGATTTGAAGCAAGACCTACAAAGGAGTGCAAAGATGACTGATACATCCCCCCACTGTATGTGATTACATGTACCACTATTCTCTAGTCCTCTAAATGTGATATTTAAAGCTACCTTTGGAATGTGTTTTCTATGTACATGCTGGTTTTTGTAATCTTATTAATTTGTGTCTATATGAAGATTTTTGACGCATGAGCAGAATTATAAATGGTGTAGAGTTGGGAATTTCAGCATTACCTTTTTTCGGGATGGCCGCTGGTTTAAACTGGCTTCATGGATTCTGGCATTTCCTTGGTTGGATGGTGTATTATTATTATTATTATGATAGCTTAATTGCTTTTTAGATTAGGATTATCAAGTGTTCGAATTCCAATTTCATTTTGTCATTGGATACTATAGAGGAAATCCATTTTAACTGAAATATTGTAATCTCTTGAACACAAATCAACTACAGTATGTCTGTGTTACTCTTAGATCTCTATCTATATATATTTTTTCAGATTCTTTCTTGTAAATTGTGGCAGGAACGTTGTATGTTTTGAGACGACCTCATTTTAACCTTGCATCTTTAATCATTGAACAAGATTTGTTCCACATTAAGCCATATCTGTAGTCCTGTTGTATAATTATACTCCCTGACTTGAGTACTTGCAAGAACTTAGTCTAATCTATTGGACGTTCATGTTCATGTTCATGGTCTTTGATCTAACAACGTTGACATAAAAAAGAACAAAATGAAAATAGAAGAAGAAAAGAGCAAAAGAAAAACAGAGTTAACATAAAAGAACAAGGAAGTTCCTATCTCCCCGTACCTTCTTATCCATGTATGGAATATTTATTTTTTATTTTTGAAGTAAACGTTAGGCCGAGATATTATTGCAAGTTATGATCCGCCAAAGTTATGATACTTTGGGAGAAAGGTTCCATACAGATAAGTTCAGAACTACCCCTAGGTATCCCATCTTGCCACCAAAGGGGCTACTGTGTTTCCGACCCTTTATGTTGCGTTGTACTGTAATCTCGATTTCAAGTTTCACCCCCGTTGCAAAAAGCTTAATCTGGTGTACCTTGGCGTTGTCGATGATCTTTTTTTCTTTCTCAAGAGGGATCATAATTCGGTGCGGCAACTCTTTATTGCTTTTGAGTTGTTCTCTAGTGTTTCAGGCCTAAAAGCTAATCAAGCAAAGTGTGTTGTTTATTTTGGAGGCGCTTCTAAGGTAGTTCAAGATGTGATTCTTGCCAAGTTTGGTATCTCGGGGTGCCTCTCTTCCAAAAAGCTCAATATGATTCAATTTCGCCTTTAATCAAAAAAATAATTGCTCAGATTGATAGTTAGTCGTCAAAGCTTCTCTCTTATGCGCGGAAAACCAACTTATTAAATTTGTGCTTTTTAGTTTGTGACTTATTGGTGTCAAGTTTTTCTGCTTCCTTGAAAGATTATCAAATTAATTCATTCCGCTTGTAGGACTTTTCTGTGGACAGGTAAATCGAGTGTTTATTAAATTAAAGTGTTCTAGTGGCTTGGGATAAGCTTTGTCTCCCCAAAACTGGTGGAAGTTGGAATCTCACTTACCTTCCTACCTGGAACAAAGCGTCCATTTGTAAGTTGTTACGGAATTTAGTTCAAAAGAAGCTAGGATAAACTATGGGTCAAATGGGTTCACATGCATTATATTAAGAATGCATACCTTACTACCATGGATAACTCGAAAGGTCTTTGATATAATTACCACGATTCAAGAGCATACTAGTGGTATTTCCTTGCTTCAACATCAGACTTTCTCCATCAGACTTGTCTACCATGGTCTGAAAGAAACTGTCCCTAAAGTGATCGATATGGAGGAAACTAATCTGTAATAATCCCACTCCTCCTAAGAGTATTTTTATTTGTTGGAACTGTGCTATATAGATTATCAACTTGTGATAATCTCTTAAAAGTTGGCATTGTGTGTGATCAACTGTACATTTTTTGCAAAGAAGAAAATGAGATTGTGTGTCATCTGTACTTTCAGTGTGAGTTCATACTAGTGGCAGAAGGCTTTAAGGTGGATGTGTGTTGATCGTTTCCCTGGTGATTTGTAGTATGATATGCAATTTATGCTTCGTCATTTTAACAAAAATTCTTGCTTTCACCATTTTTACAGAATGATGCTTAATTAGTGTTGCAATGTACTTGGTTTGGAAGGAGAGGAACCAGAGAAGATCCGAGTTGCTAAAACATGTCCATATTATTTCATATTTGAGATGTTTGCAGAAACCTAAGTTCTCTAGTCTAGTTCCTTGGCTGCTGTTTTTTGTTGTCCTTTAGTTTGTTGATGTAGGTTGTTGCATATTTTTTGGATTTTTTCATGAAGTTTGTACTCTATGCGTTTTTGTAAAAAAAAATCCTATTATACCAAAAAAAAAAAAACAAGAAAGTTAATTTTAAAAATACAGATTCAAAAAGTAAGCATTTATTTTCTCTCTCCTAGTCGTTATTATATAAATATAACAATTAATGGAAAATTAATTTCACACTCCAATTTCTTCCCACCTTTTGCATTCGAACCACCATTTCCCTCCTCCTCTCACATTCAGTTAAAAACTTCTCAAAAATACTTATCATTTGGAGAAATCGTGAGAAATATTACTACATTTCTACTCGTTGGGTGACTGCTCATCATAACTTGGATTGAATTTTTGAAAAATATCTTTAAAAAAAACTAAAACCTAGAATTGAAATGGGTAAAATGAAAAAAGGGAGAAGACAAAATATCAGATGAAAGATGGCCTGTCAAGTAAAAAAATATAGTTGGAT
Source organism: Spinacia oleracea (assembly GCF_020520425.1). NCBI lineage: Eukaryota > Viridiplantae > Streptophyta > Magnoliopsida > Caryophyllales > Amaranthaceae > Spinacia > Spinacia oleracea. Next base: position 123,941,946 of record NC_079487.1, on the reverse strand, counting down.
TTTCAATTTTTGGTTAATTTAAACCTCATTTTAGATTTTAAATGCGTTTTCTAACAATTTTTGATGGTAATCAGTTATGATAAGTAAAGATGGTTGTGGTTCGGGCCGGCTCGAAGCCGACCCGACCCGGCACGAAAAAAGCCCGGCCCGGCACGGGCACGAAGGCGTGGGCCGTGGGCCTTAATTTTTTAGAAAAAGCACGACAAGGCATGACACGACTCGACCCTGCACGACAAAGCACCCTAAATTTAGTAAAATTAGCCTTAGGCACGATGCGCCGGCCCGGCCCGACACGGAAGCCCGTGGGCTTGGGCCCTTTTTTTTAAAAAAAACTTTTCAGCCCGGCACGGCACGAAACAACGTGGGCCTGGCTTGGGCCCGTCCCGGTTAGGCCCACAGCCAGTGGGCTCGACCCGAAGCCCGACCCGACCCGGCCCACGACCATCTTTAATGATAAGATGCCTTTGTCGATGTTAAGAAAATCAAGACCTAAAAAACGATGATAAGTATAAATCAACTAGTTTGTCCATCACTAACTGTTAATGAAGATATGTTGGAAGTGTAAACCGAGATGCTAGACTAGGGATGGCAGTGGGTAATGGACCCGACCCGGATCCGTGGATCCAGATCTGTTTTCAACGGATCTGGATCCTCAATTTTTGGACCCGACGGATCCGGGTAGGATATGGATCCTTGGTTTTAAAAACGGATATGGATCGGGTCCTAAGTCATTACCCGAATCCGGATCCGTTTACCCGTTTTTTTATTAAAAAAAATATAAAATATAAAAATAAAGACTTAAAAATTGTAGTATTATTGATGTTTTTGAACTTTTAATATTATTTATGTTGGATTTGTTCAATTTTATTTTAGTGAATGCTCGTATGGACAAATATCGTTGATATTAAAGATTTATTAAAATACGAAGTATGTTTTAAGGTTAAAATGAAAATTAGGGTCGTTTGATGAAAAAATAAGTTAGGATCCGTTTTGGACCCGGATCCGTAGGATCCGTCGGATATGGATATGGATCTTCAATTTCTTTACCCAGCGGATCCGGGTAGGATCTGGATCCTTGCCTAAAAAACGGATCTGGATCTGGATCCTAGAGGATCCGGTCCAGATCCTACCCGTTGCCATCCCTAGCTAGACCATCAGAAGAAGAGAAGTAAGACCAATTTTGTTTTCTTTAAAATCAGATATGTTGCTTTTTCACCCTAAAACTCTCTTCCGAATCTCTCATAACCAAACACTTCCAATTAGCTTTTTCAAAACGTCAAACCTCTAAATCATCTCAAAAAGCTTATTCCCCCTCAACCCTCTCCTTTTGTTTGAAAGGAAAATCAATTCATTAGTAAAGAATCATACGACATCTACAAGGTAAATATAGATCTAACAAATACATGACAAATTTAATCAAATGAATGTATTTTTCATCATAACTACGGTCGTTGAATAGTTCTTGCACTGTAGAACGTCTCCTGTATATAACGCTGGAACATGCAGCCTTCACAGAGAAAGGGAACATGCAGCCTTCACAGAGAGAGGGTCTAACGATTTGTTGTAGCTGCGAGAATGATTTCCATTAATTCATCTGAATGTACTCGAAAAATTGATATCTGTTGCGATCCCGCATAAAACTTTACCAATGGACCAATTCAACATAAATCCACTACGAGTGAACGACAAACCAAACATACTAAAATTAACTCCACCATAGGGACACTAACGAACAAGGACGAACTTTGCCCATATGGTGAAATTAAATTTATTGAATTTAAGAGACAATAGTTGAATCAAATGAAGACAAAGGGTCGGAAATTTTCCGAAGAAATTAGACTATTTCCGGCCTACAACGATCAAGAAAATAAACCCTAGAAAAAGGAGAAAGGAGAGAAAGCGGCAAGAGACTTTTCCCCTCAACCCTCTCCTAAACAAATTGCAGAATTCAGATTTGAAGAATAATCAATTGAATTTGATGCCGAAAAAAATAATCATTGAAATATAAATTTTCCATTACTTTCTCTCTTTAAAAATCAATTTAGAAAACCTAATCTCAACTTTCTCTCTTTAAAATCAATTTAGAAAACCTAATCTCAACTTTCTCTCTCATCTTTACAATTTGAATTAAAAAAAATAAAACCGGAAGAATATATACCTACGAAAGATAACGAAAAAGATTGGAAAATCAAATAAAAATACAAAAACATGAAAAGAATCGGTCAACAAAGCCTTTATTTCCCTCTTCGATGGGAACCTAATGAAAAGCCTTAAATGTTATTTTATTCTCGTAATTTAATAAAAACATACACATTTTGTATATTTTTTATGTCGTTTAGTTTTCGGGAAATATATTTTAATGAAACGCACCCGTAGAATGTCGTATTGGTTTCGGTATCCAATTTGCGAATTGCGGGACCTTGGTTTTTCCTTGTTTCTTCATTAGCATAGCTGCATTCTGCATAAGCTTCAAATCAAACATTGAGAAAAAGGCCAAACTTTCCTCTCTATTTTCACTACAAATAACACCATTCTTTTCCGTTTTGTTCAGAAAAATAAGAACCCAAATTCGAGTTCTTCCCAAGTATTCTTCTACTCGCTAGTAAGCTTTTCTCTCTCTCTTTTGTGATTTAATTTTTCTCCCATTTCCTCCCATTGGGGTTGTATTAGCAATTAAAATTGATTTTATTTTGCTCCAGAGACTTGATTTTTAAGAAGAAATTGAAGTGATTACTACCTTAAAAACTTGATAAATTTTACTTATCAGAATTCTTTTCGAGTAATGCTACATGATGAACAACGCAATTATTGGTAATTCTCTATCTATTATTTAGTTCCAATTTTCCCGTTTTTTCTTTATTTTTTGAATGACCCCCTTTTTCTTGTTGGGTAATTTGAAGATCCATTGCAAGGGGATTTTCCGGAGGTGATAGAAGAGTATTTGGAACATGGTGTTATGAAATGCATTGCCTTCAATCGTCGAGGCACCCTTCTTGCTGGTATAATTTTCTCTCTCTTACACTTTTTTCTTCAAATTTTCTTCATAAAATTACGAACTCCAAGCTAATTGGTACCCTTTGTTGAAGAAAAGATTTGATTTTTCTGAATTTTTGGGTTGTCTTTGATTTATCTTTAACTAAGTGGTAGTAGATTTTATTCGGGTTTATTATGTTTCTATCCTCCAGTCGAAACCTGGTGCTCCTACATTTGAATTCCTAGTATGTTGTAGCTTAAACTAGGTGGTGGAAGCATTTTTGTGGTTTTATGCTGTTTCTATCCCCGAGTCAAATATGTTGCTCCGACATCAGAATTTTAGGCCCTGCATCCGAATTAATGTTTATGTATGTAGCTTAAACTAGGCGGTGGAAGATTTTGTGGGTTTATGCTGTTTTTATCCTCGAGCCGAATCTGTTTCTTGTACATGGATACATCAGAAATTTGGGGCCTGCATCCTAATCCTCACTCCATGTAGTGCTTATAGAAATTTGGGGCCTGCATCCTAATCCTAATCCTCACTCCATGTAGTGCTTATAGATTTCACGGAGTAAGTGTAGTGGTTTTGACGAAGAATGTTTCGAACTTTCGGGGATATGACATTGATATTGTTCTGCTTATGCTATCTTCTTAGAGATTATATTGCTGTTATATAGCCATTTAGGTTGAGAAGTGGAATGTTTGACGGAGTTCTAGTATATAAATGTCTTCTCCTGTAAGAATGAGAAGTTCTCATCTGATCCTCCTCCTTTGAGGACTTATCGAGTTCTTGATCGTTGCATTGCTCGATAGGAGTGAACACTGAAGTACTGATTTTCCCATGTTTTCATGTGAGTATTGAAGTATTGAGTTGTTTTTGCATCTGAAATCAAGTCTACTTTGTTTCGAAACTCTTCTCCATTGCTCATTCAGTTTGATGGACACTCCATTGAATTCTAATGACATAGTGGTTCCTAACGTGTATCATGCTGTTAGTAGCATTTATCAAGACTGGGCTGTCTGGCTGGAGGATTTCACTTTTGGGCTGTTTTCTGTTTTGTTGTTAAGTTCTTTGTAACTAGTGACACTTTCTTTATTTACTCAGCTGGCTGCTCCAATGGAAGCTGTGTCATATGGGACTTTGAAACTCGGGGGATTGCCAAAGAGCTCCAAGATAAAGATTGTAATGCTGCCATAACAAGTGTCTGTTGGTCAAAGTACGGCCATCGCGTATTAGTTTCTGCTGCTGATAGAACATTAATTCTCTGGGATGTAGTTACTGGAGAGAAAATTGCGCAAACTACGTTGGAAAAAGCTCCGTTGCATGCCCGCCTGCATCCTGGTTCTTCTACTCCAACTTTGTGCTTGGCTTGTCCTGTCTATTCGGCTCCCTTGATTGTTGATTTGAATGCTGGAACAACCACTGTTTTGCCTGCATCAGTTTCAGATGGGGGAGACGGGCTTTCCGTTCCTTCACGAAACAAAGTCTCAGATGATTCTGCTCCTCAGACTCCCGCATGCTTTAACAAACATGGGGATCTGGTGTATTTGGGAAATTCTAAGGGAGAGATCCTCATAATTGATCATCATACGGCTCAAGTACGTGCACTTGTCCCCGTTGCTGGGGGTGCTGTGATTAAGAACATCGTATTTAGTAGGAATGGACAATATCTTCTCACGAATTCCAGTGATCGTATTATTCGGGTTTATGAAAATATGCTACCTACAAAAGCTGGTCTGAAAACACTAGATGAGATGGGTGAGACTTTGAATGATCTTGGTGGAGTTGAAAAGCTAAAGGCAATTGGATCTAAGAGTTTAGTCCTATTCCGCGAGTTTCAAGACTCTGTAACCAGAATCCACTGGAAGGCTCCCGGTTTCAGCGGTGATGGCGAGTGGGTTATTGGTGGCTCTGCTAGCAAAGGAGAGCACAAGATATACATATGGGATCGGGCAGGTCACCTTGTGAAGTTTCTTGAAGGTCCAAAAGAAGCTTTGATTGATTTGGCTTGGCATCCAGTTCATCCTATTGTCGTCTCAGTGTCCTTGACGGGCTCGATCTACATATGGGCTAAAGACTACACTGAGAATTGGAGCGCATTTGCCCCCGATTTCAAAGAGCTTGAAGAAAATGAAGAATATGTAGAAAGAGAAGATGAATTTGATATCATGCCAGAAACCGAAAAGGTATTAATGGATCACTGCTGTCTGACCTTCCATTGTGACATTTCTTGATTTGCTTGTTACTAATTTGTGTTCTATTCATAGGTTAAAGAATCAGAGGCTAACCAGGACGAAGAGGTTGATATTTTGACAGTGGAGCATGATTCAACTTTCAGTGACTCAGATATGTCGCAGGAAGAACTTTGCTTCTTGGTTGCAACCCCTTGCCCTGATCCTGAGCAGCAGGATAAAGGTGTTGGCAATTCATTGAAATTGTTGGAAAGTAATCACATCGCGTCTCCACTTTCAGCAGATGCAGCACAAAATGGACTAGTAATGAACCATGAGTCAAGCCTTCTTGAAGGTAAATGCTAAATCAGTTACTTGTCTGATACTCCGTATATAATAGTGCTTATCTCATTAAATGTAGTTTCCATATGGTTTGTCAATTGAGAGTTCTCGGGTAGATGCTATGAAGTCGTTGGAGATGCATGTAACTCAATATGAGTTCGTCAGGTCATATGCATTGTTATATAATAGGATTACTATGCCTTGTTACCAGTGAAAGGAAACCATTAATCACGGAATATTCAAAGATCAGCTTAATTTAGTGAATAGCTGCGAAGAATTTCAATGAGTAGACCAGCCTTCCCTTGACAATGACGTTACCACTTGTTACAAGAGGGACTTCACTGTGAAGGGAAAATAATAATTTGAGATTTATTTGAACTTCTTTTGGCAAAAATGAAATATTTTTACATCTTTCAGCAACTTTTTAGAGCAGCTAGAATGATGATTGATTGTTAGAAATGTGTGAAACTTCTAAAAGCATGATCTCCTTAGTCCTTAGCAGATGGTGGAAGTAAGTGAAGTTCATTGCTAAGCTTTGGGTTAGTCCGTCTGTATGTGGTGGAAGCATGAAGAGGGAAATACTGAAGTCATGGCTTAGAAGGTCTAATATGTCATTGTGATTTATGAGCATATCCTTTTGGTAGGGTACTATATGCAACGTAACACATTTACCAAAAAGCGATCTTATTATTCAGTCAAATATCTGAAATGCAACTTAAAATTCATGATGTATTTAGCCAAAGTATGTGTCTATACTAGCGAGTAGTTACAATTTTTTTACTTAATTTAAACCTTGTCCGGAGTAATCTTTGTCTTTTAGATTTGGCTCCCGCCCAGTAAATTTGCTACTTATTGCTGTCTTCCTTCTTTGAATGCTTCTGTTTGTAATGTAAACCTTCCTGAAAAGCAGCATTTTAGTGAAGGCAAGATATGCTTGTTCTTGGTGTATCCAAACCACCTGTTATGGCGTGTGTCAGTGTGTGTTAAGATGATGGAATTTTGAGGAAAGGGGGAGGGGAGGTTGAGGCCCGAGGGTTTTATGTGTCCTTGTTTGGACATGGAATGGGTAAAGGGAATTTGTCCAATTTGAGGGATCCATTTTCCTAAACCTTTTACAGTAATAAACAAATTCTTTCACCATTGGAAAGATCTTAAGATGAAATCACGAGCTTCATTCCTTCTTTCCTCTCCAGAATTCACTAACCTGAAAATGTAACAGTCTACTGGCAATTGTCTTCAATGCTATAGAAGTTTGATCAGAAAACCATTTTGGTTTTGCAGGTATAGACAATTCTCCTGCAGAAGATACAAGTGGTCGTGTGAAAAGGAAGCGGAAACCCTCGGAGAAGGTGTTGGAGTCACAGGCGGAGATGGTGAAGAAACCTGTGAAAAAGGCAAAGCCTTCTGCCAAAGCATCGAAACCTAAAGATAAATTTGTAGGTGATGAAGATCATAATGCATCACTATCCGTGGACGAGGTTTCAGATGAATATTACAGATGAGATAATCGATTTCTGAAGTGTACAACTAGGCTTCTTCATTTTTCTTATGTAGTTAAAGGTCATGTGTTACCAGTCAGGAACTTGCAGCACGTTAGGATTGTAATAGTTTGAAGGTGACTACATTGTTGACAAATACAGTACAGCCTATTTGTACAGTAATATTTGGCTCTAGTTGCATCTGTGCCAGAAGGTGAAAATTACAGGAGTCAGGCACTCAGGCATAGGAGTCTTCTACGATGTCTTGTAGTTAGGTCATAGAATCTGTAGACATAACCATCAAATATTCAAGATTTTGCATTTGATTTTTTTACTGTATTCATCAGATTTTGTAGAAGCAATAGAAGCTAATTAACTTCTCCAACGGTCGAAGAAGTGATATGTTATGAATTTTTTAGCCTTTTTGTAGTTGTGTGTTGTTGTTGGGAACAAAAGTCTGATTTTGTGATACCCGAATCTGAAAGGCTACTCCTTGAGTCCTTGGTGTTCTCACTGTTCTGTAAAGGAGTGGACGGGTGCGTGCACGTCGCTGCACGACATACACACCTAGCCCTAGATATGAGCCGGTGTCGTGGAGCGTGCAACACCTCCATCTGGAGTGTGTATACTGTATACAACATGCAATGTGTGATTCTGTACACTCTAAGATGCACGATAAACACTCTCCGACAGACCAAAACTCAGGAGCGACATGCTAACGTATGATGTTACTATATGTTTTTCTTTTAAGAAATAAAATTGACAAAACTACCCTTACACATTCTTTACTAACTTGTGTTCCATTCAAACTCATTTATAATGAATTTGAAGAAAAAAGAAATATTTTAGCATCTTGGAACATCGTAGTCGAAAATCGCTTGAAAAGAGACAAATGACGGCAAAGTAAAATAAAAATACAACAGACCTTGCGCGCATAAGGTGTACAATAAATTATTATACACCAAGATAACTTTTATGCAGTTTTTTTTGTAACTTTAACCTAGTTTTTTTATGATCTTTATATTATTAAAAAGAAGTTAATAGATAAATATTTTAAAGGATTAAATGATTAATTTAATACATTATTAGTAATTTTGATAAATTATTTTATTAAAATGACAAAATTAATCACTAAAAAATAAATAATTTTTATATTATATAAAGATAACTTTTAAGCATTTTGAGCAACTTTTACCTCAACCTATTTAAACAATTCAACATCTTCTATCATTTTAGCCGGAATGGCTCGAAAAAAAGACGAGCGATTTCCTTCAATATTGCTTAAAGATCCAATAATTTCCTAAATACGTTACTTTTTAAGTTATTTCCGACCATACCGTCCACGTAAGCAAGGGAGAAAAAGAAGTAATTTTTTTTTTCCGGTTCAGCATTGAACCGCCATATGAGATAGCGGTTTCGTTTTAAAGCAAACCGCCATCTCAGATGGCGGTTCAATGTTATAAACCGCTATCTCAGATAGCGGTTTGCATTAAAACATAACCGCTATCTCAGATGGCGGTTTACTTACTTGTAAATTATTTTTAACATGAATTACAGTTTAAATAGAAATATAATTTAGAAGTAACCTTTTGTGACATCAATTGTGTCTGTAGCTCAGTGGATAGAGTGGGTTATTTCCATGCAGGAGGTCGTGGGTTCGAATCCTACCTAATGTGTTTATTTCTTTTTAACCATTTATTAATATTAATTATAAACATTTCCAATTTTACCTTATCAAACATTAGTGTCTGTAGCTTAGTGGATAGAGCATTTGATTCCTAAGTAGAAGGTCGTGGGTTCGACCCCTAGCTAATGCGGTTTTTTTTTTTTACCATTTATAAATAGTACGTGATTATAAACCGCTATCTCAGGTAGCGGTTTTAAAAAAAAAAAACCGGTTTTAATGCTGACGTGGACGGTATGGTGGGAATTAAGTTAAAAAGTGGCGCATTTTGGGAATTTGACGTTCTTTAAACAATATTGAAGGAAATCGCTCAAAAAAGACGGCAGAAAAGAAATAAAAATAAATAAATGAAAAGAACAGGAGAGAGAAAGGAAGAAGTAGAGCTCCCGCCTTTGGAAGAAATACCAAACGTTTGCTGAAATTTCGCAGAGAAAATTGAAAAAAATAGATTCAACTTGGAGTGTTCAACCCCAGAAATGAAGTATTACTTTTCAGGTAAACCAGCATTCAAATGTGATAAATTTAAGTTTAACTGCAGTTGCATGCACAGCAATCAGCAAAAATAGATGAATTTAGCTGGGTTTAGCGAAATGCAAAACTCTAATTATCACTACATTATTGATTTTTGCTCAGATTCCCAATTGCTCTGTTTGCTTAATTTTCAATCTTTGTTTAATTTTGTTCTTTGCTTAATTTAGTTACATCCCCTTCCACTTAATTGTCAGTATGTTTAGATTTTTGATAATTTGTAAATATTGTGATGATTAACATCAAATTTACCCGTGTTTCACCCATAATTTCAACTTTTGAATTATTCACTGATTTTCCAGGATCAAATTTTTTTTTTTTGTAGTATGATTGAGGAAAAATTGACCTCACCGGACCCCAAACCCTAGTACTGGTTGTATCTAAGCTGCTGTTGTTGCTGTTCTTGTATCACAACTCTGCTCGGAATTGAAGGTGCTCTCTAAGACAACCTTAGATGGCTTGTTCATGCATTAGTAAAAATACTTCTGCATTCAGAACATTTGAACTATACTCGCCTTGTTGCAATTCGTCTAATGCCAATGACTATAACAAACCAAGGCCTGCCCATGTTTTTAATCCTGATTAATCCTTTGCTATGTTTGGTGTTGTACTGTTGTGGTCCACCAAATATAATTCTAGATAAGTATTGTGTTAATTATTTCTAAATTTTTTGATTGGTGGGTGGTGCTGCCTAAGCTAAGCATACGCCATGTTTCAATAGTACCCGAGTCCTGAAAAATGGTTGCTTGTCACCAATATTGTTTAAGATCTTGAACAGAAGCTGCAAATAAGTCTCCCATTTATGTGAGCAGCAGAGGTACCTTTCATTAGGTCAGGAAGTATTGATCAACAATACGCAAGAGTCATTGCAAGGAATTTAAAAATAATTATTTATTTTCTTTACAATTGGGGATCAACAATACTGCTTTACTAGTATAGTACATGATGCAGATATTTGTTAGCCTCCCCTGGAATAACTAATCTAGATCATTGTTTCATTGCCTTGCATTATTTTTCCAGAGTTGCTTTCACTTTGTAGCAAGTATTAAGCTCTCTTAGGACATTAGAATCATTCCTTTATTTATTCCCTCTCCCTCTCCCTCTCCCCTTCGCCTTTCATTTTTTTCTTCTAAATCTATGTTTCCCCTTTCTCTTTTGTTATGCTCGTCAACGGCTTCAGCAAATGACTATTTTGATTGCTTACTCTTGTTGTATTGGATTAGTTGGCTAAACTCTCTGGGTAGGATATCTCCTCTGGTCCACAATAATTGCAAGCCAGCCCCGTTCTTCAATCTGCCCCATCTGCGTTTGCTGTAAAGAAAAAAAGGTAAACGGTTTGAGAAAAATACCTTAAGGAAATAAAATTGAATGTGTTGCTACTGAAAGACGTGAAGAACATATCTTTTTATTCTTTACCTCTTGGTGACATTGTGGGTGAGGGGGCCTTTGAGCTGCTTGGAACTGAATTAGAGGCATCACTCTACAAAACAAAAAGTTCTTTATGTAAGAAACTTTTGCAAACATCATAATCATAAGGACAGAAATCTGTAGCACTTTCTCTATATTGAACTTTTGTAGAAAGTGGGTATAAAATGCCTCTTTCCAATGGAGTCAAAGATTCAACAATTTTTGGCTTTTGAATTATACATAAAATAAATGACTAATCAAAATTGCTTACGAACTGCATGTGTTTCTTATTGATTCTAAAGTAGCAGACAACTATTACATTTCAGATAAAGATATGATGGCAATTAGCTTTTCGATTGTTGCGGGGACAAGTGTGTATATAAACTTTATTTGACATTCTTACTCTGGCAAGGGTAGACACATCTTAAAAGGCATCAAGTAATGTTGATGTAGTATGTGGGAAAAAGAAATTTATTTTCTAGTTCACCTGAAACAAATTATTCAAGAGATGTCCAATCCAATAATCTTGTTTTGCTTTGCAGCTAATATCATTTAGATGGACAATTATTTATACCATTGAGATGGACAATTATGGGTTCCCTAACAAATGATTACTGCTATATAAATAACTGTAATTTACTCTGAGGCTTGTCACCACTGTGCAAGATTTTCCAAGAGAATTTGTGGAAGAATATATATGACACAGATCCAGTTGATATTCTTAATATTCCAGTGTATTTTGAGTCTCTAAGTCTAATTTTCTCAGCACCATGTTTACTAGTACTGCGTTTTGTTAAGGGGAAATGAACTACGATTCCTGTTTTATATATATATATATATATATAATTTTTTTTTTTTATTTATCATGTTAAAGCTTTCTAGGAAAGCCTTGATTGTATTAATTTAAAAAATCTGTGCTGTTTATTGTTTCAGGGTTTTAGAATTCATGTGACTACAACTGAAAAGGTTTCCTTACTGCTTACCTGGTATATAGATGTCTGGCTGTGGGCAGGGGAAGGTGCAGCATAGAACATAAAAGGATGTGATCTTTCATCAGCAAAGTCTCTCAACTTCTCAAGCTCTGGCAAGACGTCTTTTCCGAGATCTGGTCGGTCTCTCCTTCTTAGCTCAGCGCATTGAATAGCTATCTTTGCCAGGCGTAAGGCTTCCTCCACTGGCCAATCAGGTACCGATTGATCCAGTATGTTAGCAAATGTTTCATTTTCAATAAAATGTTCCACTTGGTGAGTCAAACCCATGGGTGGCCTTGCAGTTAGCAGTTGGAGAAGCACTATCCCCAATGAATAGATATCAGATTTAACACCAAGCACACCAGTTTGTTGATACTCTGGATCGATGTAACAGAAAGTCCCGGCAGCTGACGTCACGCAATATTGTGTTGCTTGATCGGCAACAGAAGGTACCAGTCTCGCCAATCCAACATCTCCAATCTTGGCGACGTAATACCGATCCAAAAGTATATTCCCAGGTTTAAGGTCACGATGAACTAGCGGTTCTGGCTTTGTCATATGGAGGAAATTAAGTCCTGTCGCAATGTCTGCTGCAATTCGGAACCTAATTTGCCAAGTTAGAGGTTGCATTTTTCCTCGACGAAACAGACAATCATCTAAACTACCATTTGCCATGTATTCATAAACTATGCAACCATATTCTGGGCATGCTCCTAGGAGAAGAACCATGTTGGGATGCCTGATGCAGCTCAGTACTTCAACCTGCAACAAGTTCAAGGTAAAGAAAAAATGATGTGCTGGATCTGAATTTTAAACGGGTTTATTACATTGATTTCTCTTGCATTTGATGTTACTATTCAATAAAGTATGAGCTCTGCTTGTGCGCTATGAATGGTTACGATAACTGAATTTGTCATGTGCTTGTGAGATAGGGATATGAGATCCATTGAGCTTCGTAGATAGAAGAGAACTACTGTTTTTAAGGCTTTGGTAATTTTATTCTCATAGTAATTGAAATATGTTTAGAAGTTGTATTCAAGGGTGCTTTTCTGCACTGTTCCACGTTTCGTACTTTTAAAATACAAATCAACATCTATTCAGCTTATCATCATAATTCCTCTTAACTTCAAAATGTTTGGCTCTGCCTTGTGATTGTCTATGCAAGGTTACATATTTGTCACTTCTTCAGGCCAGCTACATCTATGATGATCTAAAACCCAGTAAAGCAGTCATAACTCTCATTTATTGTGGGGGTGGGGGATTGACAAGACATAGCATATTGTAGGGGGGTAGCCGTGTACATCACACCCTCATACCTGCCTATGGCAGGGAATTGGGGTAAATAATATGATAGGAGTTGAAGTTGATGGTGTGACTGCTGAAGATTGTCAAATATGTTACTATTTTGAGTACAATTAACATGCAGGGATGGATTAATAAGAATAGGAGCTAGAGTTGAGGCTGCTTTCGGAAACAAAGGCATGCACCATTTTCATCATAACCTTATTTCTCAACTCATCATGAGTAAAACCTATTAACTCTTTCTCAGCTGGAGAAAGTGTTTCACGAGTAAACCTATTGGCTGAGATCTAGCTGGTGCATGTGTAGTTTGGTTGTCATAGGTTATTTTTACTACTTTGTCTAGTGAGTTAACAGACCGCAACTTTAATGTAGGGATTGGTGATTTCGTGAAGTAACAAAACTCCTGCATTTTTACCTCTTGTTGGAACTGTGTTCTTCCTTGAGCAGCATCTGGCCGTAAAACTTTCACTGCAACTTTTGTATGATCAAGGTCACACTTAAAGACGGGCCCATAGCCTCCTTCTCCCACTTTGAGAGATGGAGAGAAAGAGTTCGTTGCTTTTTCTATATCTTCAATGGTGTACTTCTTGTAGCTTATGGCACTATGGGTTGGTGTATACTCTGTGTTACCTGAACTATTTTTTCTTTCTTCCTTCAGTGCCGCAGCCCTTTCTGCTCTATTTCTCTCAGCAAGCACTATTGCAACTTCCTCAGGTGTTCCTGTTTCTTCCAATTTTTTGTCTTCTTCTAGTCTCCACCGGTGGAGCTCCATTGCCTGCACTTGTTTGACATTCTAATTATCAGTTGCCAGAAATGTCATTTATTCATGCAATCTTCCTTGAGACATGTACGAAGTATTTTTAAGGGGAAAAGGAAGAGGGGTGGGTGTTTGCGTGTTAAGGCGTGAAGCCTACTTGTTGTTCTTCTCTCTTTTTTGCAAAAACTGCTTCTTTGCAGGCTTCACCGTACATCTGCATGGTTTGCTTGAGCTCAAGCTTTAATCTTCTCATCTCTGATTCTGTTTCTTCCTGTGTTTATGTAAACAGAATTCAAATTGTTGCATGTCTTCACAACATAACTTACAAAAAAATAAATGAAAAATAAACAATTCATGCAGACATATGATAGTCATCCTTTGTATTCTGTACGAAACTGGAAAAATCGGTGAACAGTACATGCAAGATACATGAAGTCTTCTGCCCCTTTTTTATACTCCCTCCGTATTTATTTAAGGGATAGACTTGCTTTTTTCGGCCGTATTTATTTAAGAGATACACTTGCTATTTTTAGTAACTTATCAATCCCACCATCTAATTAAATAATACTTCATATGACCCACCAACCTATTAAACAAATAATTTCATAAACTCACCCCACCTCCCACCCCCCAAAATGACATGGTCCCACGTGATTAATTATTAAAATATATATATCTAACCCCACTTGCTTTATTATTTTATTTCATTAAATTCTTCTTCTTAATACCCGTGTCCGGCCAAGTGTATCTCTTAAATAAATACGGAGGGAGTACTATATTACTATGAAGGTTATTTTGTACATGAACACCTAGATATTTCGTGAGTTGCACGTAGTCACCTGCTCTTTTTTCTTTGAAAAGACTCACCTCTCACATCGTTGAACCTAAATTATTACCTTTGTTTGGTAGATTACCTCGTACGTAATTCCTGCTCACATTGCAACTGACAGTATTTTTAGATTCCCTCAGGTGGGAAGCTGAGTTCAAGTAAACACAGGTATGTATGATAATATTCTCTGTTTGTGTAGAATATAGACATATATGATAATATGCTATTTGACGACAACTGACCATACATCATGATTCCCGCATAAAATTGGAGGTGTTGTCCATTGATATTTCAGTCGAAATTAAACATACTTACACTATGCTGTGAAGAAGTTGAAGTCCATCCACTTTCTTGTGACATAAATGAAAGTTCAGGCCTTGGATTAATATCATTCATCCTTTGTCCTCCCCGAGACCCAAAACTATGGTCTGAACTAGTGGAAAGCCTTGGGGTTCGTGATATATCCATGTAGTCATAATGCACAGAAAAACGATCAACACTAGTTCTCTCAGAGCTCACAAATGATATATCTGTATCACTTTCTGGAAATTCACTTAACACCAGCCTTTCATTCCATCTATCTAACCTGTTACAGCATTTGTTAAACATGAGTGAATATTATCATTTAAATCCTGTACTGTTGAATGCATGAGAAGTGGATATGGGTTCCGAGGTTTAATGACTGTATTAATAAACTGATCTCATTTTTTGATGCTTTTATTCAACCTTTGAAGTCTGTTAAGCATGTGTATTGATTTGCCACATATGTAATAAAATTCAAGCTTTTATTCGTAGTATAAACTAGTATCCGAGGAATGCATGAATGACACTACACTCTTGACAAACAGAGAATGAGCTTTCCCTGCTACTGGATGTACCTTAACTCCCTGTCATCTCTTGGAGGTGTGAATGAAGGCCTCTCTCCTGCTTGCACAAAATCCAGATTCTATCATTTTGAGTAGAAGCAACATTAAGTAATATAGTAGGACAGAGGAAGCAAAGAAACCTCTAATGCTTAGACTACGTCTTGGTGGTGTCGAAACAGGTGGGGAAAGATTTGGTTTATCTTTGACTATGCTTTCTAAGTAGTACTGAAGAGGAGACGTGTGTGGAACTGGTCGTGAAGCATTGCGTGCACTTGACATCTTTTGCTTGTTGATTACATATACAGTGCAGAAATCAGGTGCTCCTCTTGAAACAATAGTTGGTACATCTGCACTCTTGAATTTTCTGTGTCACCATAAAATAAAATTTCACTTATCACGTGTCTGTCAGACAAAAGGAATTTTCTGCACATGATTTGCAGTGCTTGCTTCAATATGTGATGCCAAATTATAAGGCTTTCTAATTCTGTCTATCACTGTTAGGTAAGATTCAAAATGATCAGGGGAGTTGCTCTTTTCATCTAGTTAAATTTATAAATCTTTAGGGACTTTTAAAGATGACTTTACTCTATATGGTTTCTCATAGAAGTATTGTTTACTGCAATTAATGTGAAGTTAGTTGTCATACATTGACCCGTTCTTGTTTGTGATAAATAAATAGAAAATCCGGTGCTGCTATGGGTACTTCTTAAAAAAAAAGTCTCTGAAGCTATTACCTGATGAATCCACCTCTTGAAACACCAAGAACCAAATTCTCAATTGCAGCGTAATTGGCGTATTCTATCAGAGCTCTCCCTACATCGTTATCTTTCAGTGTGATATCTATGCAGCGTATCTGACAAAAACCAGAAATCAGGCCAGTTTATAAGCACTTTAACATATACCAGGAGACAATTAGACCAAATAGTGATAAGAACTAGCTTATGTGTTTTCAGGTTCTGGCCATAGATTTTTATTAGATACAGTGATAATATTGTACTTGTTTGCTTGTATTGATCATTTGATCTGCCACCTGGGTTCTTGATCTTTTCTCTTCTTTTGTTTGTATCTTGCTGACATATCTTTTTTGGTTATTTTACCTAGTGTGATTAAGTGTTGATAGCTATATTGTAATAGTATCGCTTAAGAAAACGTACATCCTTGCGAGTACAGAAGCAGCGAAATGTGAGGAACAGGTCCTTTGTGTTCTTGTCGACTTGATTATAATTTGGTGATGTGCCTGGACTTGATGTTGATACAATGGCAGAACTACCCGCTGCAAGCATCAAAGAAATTAGGTTGCATCTTGGTTACTCTTTTTTTTACAATTGCAAATGAGTTAAGGCATATTTGCGTAGGGTGCTGTCTTTTAATTTGAAATTCTACAGGTAATAACATTGCTTTCGGATATTATGCATTGTGGTGATATTTTTTATGATCTGCTACATCTTTAAAAATAAAATAAAATTTGGCCTATCTTTGTTTACGTTTTCTCCTGTATCGTTTGACTTCTAGTGGCTCATTGTTTTGTTTTTCTGTCTCTTATAACTATTGAAGCTTTAAGGAAATTATACTACGTGCAGAATTGCAGACTCGCAGGAGTATCTAATTAAAAGGACGTATCCTTTCACAAGACTCTGCCACGTATTATCCTCTTCCAACAATTGAGACTTAGCATATCATTGGATGGACTTCACTGTAAAACTTAACAGTAAGTCTTCAACATTGCATGTTATAACAAGACCTGTCATTACATGAACATGATTTTTGTTTTTGTTTACTCTAATTATATAGGTGTATGGTTGCTTCTGAGTATTATCTGAGCTGAGTTTAGAATCTTAAGGGCCTTTGCCAAAATTTTAAAAGGTTTGGATATATATAACTATTCATTAATTATTACCCTTTTTAAGAAATTTTCACTCTTGCATATGTTTTATAAAAGTTGTACAAGGGGAAAAATATCTAATCTTTCTCTTAAAAAATTCCTATCATATCTATTTTGCAAAAAAGCATAAGTTTCAAAAAATAAGCTGCAGGAGATAAATAATAGATATTCAAGAGAAATAAAGAAAATGTTTCTATAAAAGTATACGCACCGATGTATGTGGGACTCGCTATTTAAGTACTCCATCCACTTGGGATACGTTGTTTGTCACCATTAAAACTTATGAGTCATGTGATGCACAAATTCGAAAGTATTAACAGGCATCAAGGGAGTGATAGTCATTTTGGTTTGGTCTGTTGTTATTTAACCAACCTACTTTTAAAGATTCACAAAATTAGGAAATTTATCTTCTTATAAATTCTTCAATAAAATTTCTGCAATGAAGAGACTTCGAATGTAATGCACTAGCCAGAAGCCCGAATGTCAAGGGCTAATCTTGAAATAATTACTTTTAGTCATATCTGTCACAGACCTCATACTCAAAGGGGGAAAAAATTGAATTTGAAAAAAGGGTTTGGTAACAGACCTGCAATAGAGGAGCCATTGGCTACGTGAATCAGGAGGACCGGTTTGCCTCGACCAAGAAGGTTGTCAATGGCCCATCTGATGGCGTATTGGCTGCCTTTGTCCCTGTCTATTGCCACTGCCACCAGCCCGTGGTCATTTCCTTTCTTTGCTGCACCCGTTTTTGATCCCCACATTGCAGAATGTATATCCCCCTCTTCTTCTCTATCCTCTCTGAATTTTCTGTGTTAATTGATTATGCAAGCGCATGCATGCATAATGATCTATAACAAAACTTCGACCCCATATTATTCCTGCTTGTTTTCTAATTCTCTCTACAATATCTTTGACACAGAAATGAAAGGAATATTATCCACCTTAATTTCCTCGAAGCAATGTGCTTTACCTTTTTTTTTTTTGTTTTCTTTATTAAGTATCTTTTGTATGATTCGGAAGTAATTGAGTTTTTTTTTTTTTTATTTTTTATTACTTCATTTTTTTTCTTGGGCATCCTTTTTTCCCACCCATATCTGTTGTGCTTATATTTAGCTAATGACTTATCTTTGACTACTGGATCCCAAGAATACAGGGGAGGAGGTGAATAAAAAAAGATTAAAAAAAAACAAAAGATGGTAAAGAAGAAAATTTATAGTAATACCAATGAGAACTCTGATTATTTTTTCTGGCTGTTAACGTATGACATGTTAAAATATGAATTAATTATTTAAGTATCATTCTATATTTCTGCATGGATTTGGGCGTGTGAATTTACAGAAGATATCAAAACCTGAAATTATTTACTTCCTCCGTTAAGTGTTCTACCGGAGTCATAGTTACTATTAAGTATTAACGGTTCAAAATAGACAAAATTTGACCGTATTTTGTGACTTATATTTTTATTTATTATCATTACCCCATTGCCTCAAACAAGAAGTGGGGTAAGGGGGGTTCGGGTGTACGCAACCTTACCCCTGCAATTGCAGAGAGGTTGTTTCCAATAGACCCAAAAGCGATAACAGGACGACAATGGGACGACCATCTTCTACTTCATGGAAAAGAAGCGAAGAGGTTTTAAGAGCCATTTTGATTTAGTCCATTAAATTCCAAACAAATGAATCTTTTGCTCCATCGAAAATGGACATATTTTGTGACTTATATGTAAGTAAAAAATATTAAGCATGTGGGATCTTGTTAGATTCGTCACAACATGTATTTTCAAACTATCAACTTCTCGTAAATTTTACAATTTTTTTTTGTTATGAATGGTACAAAATGTGAATTGGAGCCGCAAAAAAAAGTGAGTAAAACATTAAGAAACGGAGGAAATACTTTATATTGTATACGAGTAGAAGAAGAGCAAATAAAATGACTTCTGTTATTATAACTAGTTGTCTAGTTTAGTTGGAATTTGACTGGTATTGGAGCAAAATAATTGTTACTATTGTTTCCAATTTGACCCTATACACTTTCTTCATACCAAAATATATATTTATTTGACGTTTTCAGTTCAAACAGTGTCAATGGTGGGCATGATTTTGAGAAATTTGAAATGCAAGTCTTTCAATGGGTAGGAATGTAGGATGAGAAACAAAATGCAGCAAATTGGGCTTGGACTTGCATTGATTGTGTAATCGCAACATCAATTTCTGTCCAACTTTTTGCTGGAAAAATGAAATGACTGTTAAATTTAATTCAACTTTTTTTGAGATCTAAATGCAATTAGTGTCCAGCCTCAATATGTAATTGCTTGGGAGTTGGGATATGAGTATGACAAGATAATAATTATGATGAACAGCAATGACAAGGAATGTTGATGAATACTGATGTGTATGAGGTGTGTGAATATGCATAGAGGCCAGATAAAATTTATATAGTTTAAAAGCATAATTTGTTCTAATTACTTATGCAGCTTCATTTAGTTGGTAGACATTTGATCGGAAAATGAAGATGGGGTTATTGCACAGCGAGGTTTTGCAGCTAGTTTGCTAAATCGAAGGGCAACCATTGGTATCAAACTTGGGGTGAGAACTTCCTTAATTCCCTTTGATATATATTTTCTCGTTGCCAATTAGGAGCTTTGCAAAGGAAAAATAAATCAGAAATTCCTTATTTTCTCATCCCCCCCCCCCCCTCCCCTTTTCTGGTTTTGAAGGGAAAACTAATTATTTGGTGATTAGGCATATATTTGTCGTTGACTAATTCATGCTACATTTTGTAGTTAAGAATATGACATCATTTTACGTAGATACCCTTTATTTTAGGTAATTATTTCGTTTGTCTCCCCATCACTTATCATCTCTTAATTTATGTTTTTGAAATGTAGCATCTCTTAATTTAAGGGTGAATTAGGAAACCCAATTATGAATTGCTACTATTCTAGGGAACGTAGCAATTTTTTCCCGAACTTCAAGAATAATGTGGAGTATATATGATAACATTTTATTCCTGATAGAGAGAGTATACCATACCATGGTTTACGTTTCTTCCAATAGCTCTAGTTAGGTTTCCTATATAGGGTCAGGTAAAAGGGGGAGGGGTTGTAAGAAAAAACATTTTCTGGTGAAATTAAACAAATAAGATTAAGAAGAAAAAAGTTTGAATAAAAGAAGTAAGTGCAATAGTTTATACAAGGCGACAAAATTCTATAAAATGTCTAACTGCCTAAAAAAGATAATGTGTACTTTGTTTCTTTCTCTAACTTATGGGTTAGCTAAATTGTTTCTTTAGGAAAATTTCAATTCTCCTTGTCTGTCTCTTTGATCTCTTCAATCTTCTCAACAGCCTCTTTTATGCTCCATCTTACGTCTAAATTCTCATGGCAACAGCCAAACCCAACCTTCAAAAGTTTTCTCATTTCAACCTTGCTGTATTGGGTTCCTCCCATCTCTTTATCAAACACATCTTGTCCCTTTTCCTCGTCACTTGCTATATCATTTACCCAGGCTACTAGATTTTCACCCTTGACATTTCCTACGGCAAGGAAGTTGGTTGGGAATTTCCCAGTTAGCACTTCTAGTATGAGAATGCCGAGGCTCCAAACGTCAGTCTTCTTTGTAACACGGCCAAGGTGAGCATATTCTGGTGACTTGTAGGCAACCATAAGCTGTTTAATATACTCTGGGTTGATCAAAGGTTGGAGGGCATAGTCCATAAGAAGGGGTTCATATGAATAATTAAGAATCACATTTGATGATTTGAGATATCCATGGGGCACTATTAAGCTCGGGAGCTCGTTGTAAAGGTAAGCCAAACCCCTTGCTACTCCTTTGATTATCTTCAACCGAATTGGCCAATCAAACACTTCATTCTTCTGAGTATGGTTGCCTGAAATAGAACAAACGACTCCATATTACGTTTAAGTCTTATCAATGTACCAAAATAGTGTGTTATAGTAGTTGATTTTTACATGTGTCTCAAAGAATGGGAGGACAATTACTTACCATGAAGGTGACTAGCCAAATTTCCATTATCAACAAAGTCAAAGATAAGAAGCTTCTCTTCTTTCCTGTAGTAACATGCAACTAAAGAAAGCACATTTGGATGTCTTAATTTGCCCATCCTCCTAATGTGGTCATGAAATTCCTCCCTTCCCACTTTGCTCATCTGTCTAAACCTCTTCACCACCAATAGTTCCCCTGAAAATACCTCCACCTTGTAGGAAGACTCGAAGTTTCCGCTCTCTAACACCTCTGCTGATGCAGTTAACAGATCAGAAAGGTCAAACTTTTTTCTGTCATCTCTCACGAAATCCAGCTTCCCTGGCTCTGACCGTTTCCTTGTGGTTGGGCGTTCCTCTCTTGATGTCACATATGGCTCTATAAACTGGTTTGCGTCCTGAGATGCCAAAGCTTCCAGTTTCTCTAGCTTTTCCTTGCGTTTCGCGTGACATATTAATAGGATTGTCGATGCCAACATCACTAGTGTAAACAGTACAACTAGCATAATGATGGTTCTTTTACTTGATGAATCTTGTATAGTGTTAGGAGTTGCTGCTGTTTCACCATTGCATGGCTGAAGAGGGGCACCACACAATCCCTTGTTGCCTACATTGTTTTGCAAGGGAGAAAAAAAAATGAGTTTTCAATCATTGCTAAAAATTTAACATAAATGGTCCATTTGGTATGCCGTAATATGTGGTTGTAATAATGGTAATAAGTTTGTATTTCACGGTAATCCTACTCTAACGGCCATGTCTCCGTGACAATACCTCCTCCCCCCGTTATGTTATATTCGTAAAGAAAGAATTTTGAAGAAAATTACAGACTTGGGTGTAGAGTTCCATTTACCATGGACTTTGGAATGACATTCTTATAAAAATTGCAAACAAATGCATGACTATTATTAGTGCCATATATTACTTGAAATTACTATGGTGTATTTTACCTGAAAAAAGTTTTGGACTGAGTTTCATGAATCTTGCAGGTAAGGGACCTTCCAATTGGTTGTTAGCCATATTGATGTTTGGCAAGTCCTTCTGCTTGAAATCGGGGACTCTGCCTTGGAATTGGTTTCCGTCTAATTTCAGCTCAACGAGTATGGGTAGCGAGGGGAGAGATGATGGTATCTTTCCGGTGAAGGCATTGTTTGCGAGGACCACCCTCCTTAAAGAATCCATCCCAGCAAAGGCATTCTCGGGAATTTCACCAGAAAAATTATTATTAGAGAGGTAAACGGATCTCAATTTTGGTAGACGGCGAATATCTGGAATCGGACCTTTAAACTTGTTGTGTTTGACGCTTAGGGTCCTCATCTCAGGCAATTGAGAGAGAGCATCAATATCAATGGTGCCTCCCAAACCTAAATATTCGAGCCTCAATCCCCATACTTTGCCATATTCACAGATAACACCAGGCCATTCTCCATCTGAGCATGGAGTAGTAGAAGGGTTCCAGTTGGAAATGGCCTCCTTGTTTATAAGAGATGACTTAAACTTCAACAGAGCATCGGTTTCCGTGTTTCCTGTTACCGGTGTTCCTATATACATTATTATTGCTAGAACAGAAACAATATGGATGAAGAGCAAGGAACACGAGGATGGTGGGCGCACAAGCGAAGCAGATGCATGCGCGCCCATCATCAGCTTTATAAATTTATGATAATTATGTATTTACGTCAACTTAATTAGATTGTAATAGGGAATTCTTTCACGTTAGAAATTGGAAGGTTTTGAAACAGGGATCAACCAAGTATGGTTCAATCTATTTCTCCGTCGTCTTCCATTGAAGATTACGCAGAGGGCATGCGAATGTGATCAATGTAAAGAACAAAAAGGGTACGATCAATGTATTAAAACTAAGGGAAAAAAAAGAAAGAAAAAAGAGGAGGTTTTGGAGGGTTTTTGGATGTTTATGGAGGGAGAAAAAGGGTGGCAAAATCTGTGTTGGCTCTGCAAACTGTAAAATTGGCGGTGTAATTTCGAGTTTTGGGGTTGGGGGAGGAGAATCTAAGAGATTATGATTTGTGTTTAGGCCGAGAAGTATGGACAACCTTTGAATCACAGTTTTCCTTTCTTTGTACATACTAATATTAGTGTTAAAAACTTCTGTGAAATAGTAATAGATTTGTAAAATGTGCGTCAGAAAAACAAATATCTAAAATATCAGCTTCTGTGATTCTGAATATTCTTTTTCTACATTAATATTATATAACCGCTGGCACGTTGCGCTCTACTCCATTTTGATTTTTGAATTAGTTGTCGTATTGTCCATTTCCATTCATGATGTTGTCATAGACACGTATGTGCGCATATGAGTCTATGACTAATACAAATAGCATAAGTATTGAATTCCGAGTTGTGTTTTGCATGGGGAGGAAAATCATTTTCCATGAAAACTGATGTCTTCCATGAATATTTTAGATACAACTCGATTACTCAAAGGTTAAAACTCGTCTCCCTTTGGAAGTAAAAATGATTATTCTCCCTAGCCATTTCTCCAATTCATATACGGTCAATTTTCCTATTTTCTCCTCTCCAATTCCATGTGTATTTCTTTTCTCTTTGACTCTTTAAGCTAGAATTAAATAGAATGTACTTTATGTTTCAAACAAGCTAGACTCAATTTAAAGGTTTAGTGTTATCACTAATCACAGTTATCTAAGATGTGGAATTCAATTCCATCTACAACATCGTTATTTAAGACACAGGAAAAAATGCATTCCTACAACCAAACGCAACCTTAGAGTTTGTTGCGGAGATATAATGCATTGGGCCTTCCTTTGGGTTGTTAACAGAAAGGAACTCACAATTTAGATGTCAAAGCAAGCCCAATAATGGGACATGTACAACAACGATCCAAAGAATAAATAATCAACTCTAAAAGTCAACCATGCATTTTCGTAGTAAGTTTTTTGGGTGTATATAAACCAAATAACAATACAAATTATAAATGGAGAAGAGGAGGAGCTTCGAATCTGTGGCCTAAAGTATGCGTACCCTCAATCAGTCAATCTTAACAACTACACCAAGATATCATTGGTGAATAACCTATTACTCTGTATGTAGTTAGTTAATTAGTTACCACCATTAGGGAAAATGTCCAAATAAAACAGTAATTTAGACAGCAAAAATAATTTTGTTTGTGGTATGTAAGCCAAATATGAGTACGTACTACCTTGTAATAAGTATGTCAGTAGGACTACTAATGAATAAAGTCGAGTTGGGTATTAGCGTGTTTGAGCTAAGTTTGTTAAGAAAAAATTGTATTTGAGCATGCTCGAACTTGAACGAGCTTTTTTTTTTCTTTTTTCGAGTTGGACTCATTTAGTAAAATACTTGTTCGGAATCTGTTTTAAACTTGCTCGTTTATATTTCGAGCTTGAGCTTAGAAAACGAGCTTTGCCACCCAACTTTTTTATTAAGAAAAACGAGCAACTTAAATGAAACACTTAATTTTGAATCATTTTTTTAAAGATAAAATGACCAATAAAAAACGCCTATGTAACTACAACAAATAATTGGCGTTGACTTCTTAAATAGCTACAAATTTTGAGATTATAAGCTAACACCTAACTGGCAAATTTTTTTTTTTTTTTCCACATTGAACGGGCAAAAGTTGTAGCAAATACGTCGTATTACTCTTAATTAAGAGCTAATAACGTACGTAGTATGTGTTAGAAATGAGCTATATATACATAATATATTTACAAGTTATATTCGAACTAAAGAAGTTATAAATGAAATGTTTACAAACGTTAAAGAGTCAAACACAATGCTATTTGACTAAAACTCGTTTAGTAAAAAAAAACTTATTTTTTTGCTCGAGCTTTGAAAAATTACTTTAAACGAGTTTGTTGGCTACATATCTTCTCGTTTGCATCAAATACATAGTTATTCTGCACTTAATCATTTTTGTTAAAAAAACATGTCTTTTTCCGTTGACTAAAAATCTTGTAGACACTTTGTGCGCGAGGCTCACGTGGAGCAATTTTGCACTTCCAAACCCCCCCTTTCTCTTCTGTACTTAATTAAAGTTTATAACTCCCTTCAAAATATTATGTGATCTTTTTTTTTTAATTTATTTCAACATATACATAACTCATGTATAACGTATAAGACTAACTGGTTAAAAATAATTATGTATATAAATACGTTATACTCTTTAATCAAATAGTTACACATTGTAATCAAATAGTTACGTTCAATAATTATAATCAATCAAATAGGTAAACTATCATTGTATAGTTATTTTTTTTAATGATGACACCATTAGTCTTATGCATTATGATCGTCTCATAAGAGACTTATTATCTTCTAAATTTCAAATTGTTAAATACTTCCTATAAGTTTTACTAACAAAAGTAATCAAAAAGTTTAAGTATACTGTTCTTTTAATAAATGCATCAAAAATCGTAAGTTACTAAAAATTATTTACGGACAAATATGCAAGTATGTTACGATAGAATAAACGGAGTATACGGAGTAATATTCTAGATATACGGAGTATGTCAAATCTGACCTCGTGACTGCTAAGTAGATGGAACGACCAATCAAGCGCCGATACTTGGTCAATCTCTTGTATTCTCATTAATTCTAAACATATATGTATTACATGGGAAGGCTAATTAGATAACTCCGTATATCTAAAATATTAACATAATATACTATCGTACACTCCATATACTCCGTATATACCTTTGTAACAAAGTAGACAAAGTTACTAACACGGAGTAAGTATTTATGGACACTCATCAGAAAAACCGTTATTCTTTTTTAGTGACAACCATTTGACAAATATGCAAGTAGACAAAGATGTTCGCTAATTTTTTGTTGTACCCGTGTATAGCTAGAACAGGCTGTACGTCCATCCAAAACAACGTCGTTTTGTGTTCTTTAAGATAAACATTAATATACTAGCATGGACATGAACATTTACTATTTCGGAAATAAACATTTATTTATTTATTTGGAAATGAACTATTTTGGAAAATAACATTTACTATTTCGAAAATGAATATTTACTATTTTGGAAATAAACATTTATTTATTTATTTGGAAATTAACATTTATCTAGTCATTCGAATATGAACGTTTATCTAATTATTTGACAATCCTCATTTATTCAACCAATTTAGAAATGAACATTTATCTACTGATTGTGAAATGAGTATTTACTAATTTTGAAAGGAACATAGCTATTGCA
The DNA here is from genome assembly GCF_020520425.1 of Spinacia oleracea. Classification (NCBI taxonomy): domain Eukaryota; kingdom Viridiplantae; phylum Streptophyta; class Magnoliopsida; order Caryophyllales; family Amaranthaceae; genus Spinacia; species Spinacia oleracea. The sequence goes on along the minus strand of NC_079487.1, from coordinate 123,915,552 downwards.
TTACTATATAATTACTTTGAACATATATTCACATATATTGAGCAATTAAAACATGTCAAATAACATATTTTACCAAAAAACTGTACATTTTAGTCATTGCCTACGTAAAATTGTACTTGAATTACAAGATATTGGTTGAAATCATCCACTTATTTTTTCTATATATTCAATCTTGAATCTTGCTTTTGATGTAGTCTTGAGTTCTTATACTTTTGCATATATGTGTCATGTGTGTATGAAGTGTGATTTGAACACAATATTTGACTTTTACGGTTTTAATTTTCTCATTGTTGTAGGCTGGAAATGAAAATAGTAAGTAATTTGATATGATGATCACAACTAATTTAAAATTTGAACATCTACTGATTTGAAAATGATGAGCATGCAAAGAAAACAAATAGGTTAAAAAAAAGAATGGGTTTAAAAGATGCTCAGTAATAAAACAAGAAAAAACACAAAATACAAAAGGTATGAAAAAATAAAACAAAAAGAAAGAACAATTTCATTATGAACATTAACCATGTTATTATTATGAACAACCAAATAAACGAGAAATAAAGATGAACCATAGAGACCACAGAGGAGTGCTGGTGGAGTGGTGTCTGCCTTGTCGACAAATTTTGGATACTGCTCATCGTTCAAAGCAGAATTCAAGGCCTTAGCCAAAGGACTGGAGTTAGCTAAAAGTCTGTTAATCAACAAGCTCTTAATCCAAATGGATAACATGACGTGTGTCCAAGTCCTTCAAAACAGAGATATTGGTCTAGGGGAATGCAATCACCTAGTACAAAATTGCCTCAAGATGATTGATTGCCCCACGGATGACACCGTCTTAAGTTTAAGTTTTTGTTTGTGTGTGGTTTTTTATTTTCTTTATTTTGGATTGTAATCCTCTGATGAATCAAAAAAAAAAAAAATAACAAAACATTCAACAAAAAAGAACAAACAATATAAAAAAGAACATAAAGTTTTAGAAGAAAGAACAAATAATACAGTAATTATGAACAATTTTATGGTGAATTTTAAAAAAACAATATGAAAGAACAAACAGTACATAGGAAAGAACTAACAATACAAAAAGAAAGAACAAATAATACATGCGCTTGTAAAAACATAAAAGATCAATAAATAGCCTAATTTCATTATGAGCATTAACCAGATTATTATTATGAATAAACAATTCATCAAAAGAGAACAAACAATTCAACAAAAAAGAACAAACAATATAAAAAAGAACATTAAATCCAAAAGAAAGGAAAAACAATACAACAATTATGAACAATTTTATAATAATTTTCAAAAACATGAAAGAACAAACAGTACAACAAAAAAGAACAAAAAATACAAAAAAAATACCGGATACAACCTCTTTTTTTTCGGAGGGGGGAGGGGGTACAGCTACAAATGGCTGTACCCGAGTCCAGCAGTTAGGGATTAAAAGATGTTTACTGCCGGTGTCCGCGAGCCCCTCGTGGGAAAGCCCAAATGCGGATCTATTTTGTTCTCTTTTTTTAAATTTGTATTCAATCATTGTGTAATTAGTGTTATTTTTTACTAATTAATTTGGTCTAACATTTATGGTGGACTTGATTATGTATATATTTTGATACTTTTGAATAATTGTCGTTTTATTCATAATCTAGCTATTACTACCACTTCTCCTGTTCTCCATAATCTTAGCTATTTTATTACTCCATCCGTCCCAGATTAATTGTTACACTTTTGTTTTTCGTCCGTCCCATATTAATTTTTACACTTCTAAATTAGGAATGACCCCATAATTATTATATTGTCTCTCTTCCCACTATATTTTTTTTGGTCTCCACACCCTCACTTATTCAATTAAAAAAAAAATCACTAATTCCTATCATATCTACTTTTTCAATAAAATAACAATTGATAACCAAACAACCACTTATCACCTAAAATTTTGTGCAAATGTAAGTGTAACGACTATTCTGGGACGGAGGGAGTATGTAAAAATAAAAATTTAGAGTGATAATAATCACCTTAGCTTAGCTTAGCTTAGGTTGCGTAAATTCTTACTTGATGGAGGGTATATTGGTTACGAAGAACTAGTAATTAGTCATAATTAATATCCCATTCCTTCTCAGTTCTGACGCAGTTATCATATCCGTTTACAAATTGTTAGTATTGTATAAATAAAGGCAATTAAGCAAGAAGCTAGTATATATTGAAAAATGACATTAAATGATGAGTGATTTTGTTACAAATAAAAAAGATAATTAAGTAGAATAAATAATTTAAATTAGATACAACGAGTAAATTATTTGACATCAAGTATTAACCTGGCCTACAATGATGACCGACAACTAAATTTTAGCATATGCGACACACAAACTTTCAAAATAAAAATTTGGTTAGTATTTTATACAACGAATTTAGCCCTAGGCACATGCAAAATGTAAATACTCATATAGCATACTTCGTATATAATAATAGTGTTTTCTCCAACTTGTAATCCAGCCATAATTTTGTTAGGTGAAGCTCTCTAACAAATATTGTATGAAAATATATATAAATAGAAAACCTAGTTTGCCTTGTAGTTAATGTGAGAGACTAAACTTGATCTTCCACCACAAAAAAGATCTTCAACCATGGAGTTCTTCTTTCTGTGTGGTCTAGTCTTTTACTTCTCCATATCTCTAGCCTCCTTCTTCCTTTTCTATAACCACCATACAACCCGGGTTTACCCGCTACCCGCGGGCGAGATGGGGTGGCCGGTGGTGGGCGACTCGTTTGAATTTTTTCAAACCGGGTGGAACGGTTACCCGGAAAATTTCATCTTTGATAGACTCAACAAATACACCCCAAGCCAAGTGTTCAAGACTTTCATCCTAAGAGAAAAGGTTGTGTTTTATTTGAGAAGGTTGTAGCTGCTTAATTTCTTGAGGGGTTTTTGTAATGTTATTGTACTATAATTACTTTATGGGATATTATTATACTATATATGTGTTTGCTTGATGTATGCACATTAATTAAGTGTTACTGATTCGTCAATTATGAATCTAAATACGATATAGAATTAATTTAATATAAACACGCATGCTCCATATTCAAATAAAGTGTTACATTTTCCTTATATATCGGAGTCGAATTGAAAGTACTCCCTCCTGTCAAATTAAAAGGATTTATCATTTAATATAAACCAAGATTAAATGAAATATGAAGGAACAAAGTCACTCCAACATAGGTGAAGCCCAACAAATTAAGACGCAGACCTAGAAGGGAAGCCCCAACACCAGTGGCAAAGAACGTGGACGTGCGGACTAAAGGAAGAAAGAAGACTGACATGGCCATGATTAATTAGCCGGGTTTTCTCTCCATTTCAGGCGGGTATAAAAAGTGATCTCCATTCTCCCTCAACTGCTCAATAACCGCACAACACCAAGGATATAACTAGGGGAGAAAAGACAGATTAAGGGCATCATCAACACATAAACATAGCATTTTATAGTTTTCAACATTTCATAGCTTTCCTTAGCGTTAGCCGTAGCGCTTAATTTAGCCCTAGTCGTAGGCTTAGTAGCTTAGCAGTAGTTCGTAGTCTCCACCGTCGCCCTTTCCATCTATTACAGATCTGGGGTATCCATTCTCCTCCGTGAATTTTTTTTGCATAAATATACAGTCAAATAACGTTAATATACAGTCAAGTAAACATATTTGCATCAAATACGTACATACGAAATAGTTATTCACTTATTTTGCATTGAGTCATTGAATCTTTTATCAAATTGGCTACTTTCACATATTTAATTGCCTAAACGATTACTTTTAAATTTTAATTCTCAAACTAGTTACATTTTATTTACCAAAATGACTATTTTTTCTTTAAGCCAAAATCATTGAACCGCTCTGGGTTTTTTTGGGGTACTTTTTTTTTTTTTTAAGAATTTGTACTTTTTATATTTTATGGGTTTAAATAATAGTTATTTACAAATAATTTTGCACAATAAGTGGCTTATAATAAAGTGGAATACTTACCAACCGTATTCACTTTGTAGAGAATCGTGGCCATACATATGCTGGTGGTGAGCGCAAATAATATATGTAGGGCTACTTAACCTATGTAATAATTGATTTCTGTGAATAAATATAAAAAATTCCACAAGATTTTCAATAACAGGTACTATTACGTATTTATTTTAAGAAATCCATAATTAAAATCGAGTATATAATTGAATAAAAGAGAATCTAAGATATGCTTTCTCTTGTTTGCTTCTAGTATCTATCAAAAGCTGGAACTCCCTAATCACTCCAAGTAAATATTTGAATGTAATTAAATATGAAAAAAAACTTTACATAAAGAGAAAGAAAATTACATACTTATCAATTTTACTCTTGGAATCTTCATTTGAAAAACATAAGGATTTAAGGATGTCGATTACACCTTGTTAAATGAGTTGAAAATCGTTGAAGTTGCGATGTTAACCAACTTTCCAACACAAAAATATGCAAACCCAAAAAAATGCCGGTTTATTTTTTTTTCAAAAAAAAAGCAAACTAAACCGTTTCATTGATTGTTGCTTTAAAAAGTAAACTTTTAATTAGCTAATTTAGAAATTAGAATTTAAAATTAGCTATTTTAATAAATAAATTTGTTAAATTAGCCGTTTTGATAAAAGATCCCTAATCATTTGTTAAAAAACCATGTCTTTTTCCGTTGACTAAAGATCTTGTAGACTCTTTGTGCGCGAGGCTCACGTGGAGCAATTTTGCATTTCCACACCCCCCTTTCTCCGATGTTTATGCTCCCCTCAAAATATATCTACATGAATATAATAATAAGATGCACACTGTGGTGTGTGATCTTGTTTTTTAATTTATTTCAGCATATAAAAAAAAATTATGTATGATGGTATTATGTATAACGTATAAGACCAATTAGCTATAAATAATTATGTATATTATAAGTTATACTCTTTTATCAACAATTACATTTAATAATTATAATCAAATAACTAGTTGCACTATCCATTGTATAGTTATATTTTTTTTAACGATGAGAGTGGGAGATCACTCAGTTGGTTAGAGCTTATTTTCCGGTTTCAGGTGATCACGAGATCGATTCTCATCCCCGCCATTGTGACTCATTTGCACCAAAAAAAAACAAAAAAAAACATTTAACAATGATACCATTGATCTTATGCATATGACTGTCTCATAAGAGACTTATTATCTTCTAAACTTCAAACTGTTAAATAGTTCCTACTACGTATAAGTTTTACTAACAAAAGTAATTGAAAATTCTAGGAATAATGTTCTTTTAATAAATGCATTAAAAATTGTACTAAAACAAATTTGAAGAACATTATAGAAAAAAGGGGATACAAAGTTATTAACCAATACTAACACGGAGTAAGTAAGAGTATGTACATTGGTTGGCTCTTCAAAAGAGCTCTTAGAGGACTATTTCCTCTCTCTCTCTCTCTACCACTATCTCTCTACAAGACACACTCAAGAATTCATTCTTAAAAATACCCAACATTGGTTGGTTTCTTAAATGAGCTCTCCATTATTATTTTTACCATTTAGTGGTCCACAATTAATTGTGTTTTTAACCAAAGTTACTATCCAATTTTCAAAGTTACTCCACAATTTTCAACAAGAATCAACTCTTGAAGGGCTCTTGGGCAAGAGCTACCTTGAAGTAGCTCTCCATGAAGAGCTACTCAAGAGCCCCTCTTCAAGAACCACACAAAAGCCCCAATGTTGTCCAAGAGATAGTTCTTGTTGGAAGAGCTATTTGGAGAGCCACTTGGAGAGCCCTAATGTACATGCTCTAATACGGAGTAATTTCATCTCAGTTCCAGGTGATCGTGGGATCGATTCTCATCAATGCCTTTATGGCTCATTCAAAATAAAATAAAATAAAAAGTAATACGGATAAAGGGTTTACGGAGACAGAAAAACAGTTTTCCTTTTTTTTTTAGTGACCGCCATTAGTCAAATATGCAAATAGACATATTGTACTGCTGGTGTCCGCGAGCCCCTCGTGGGGAAGCCCAAAGCCGGATCTATTTTGCCTTATTTTTTTATTTTTTTATTCAATCATTGTCTAATTGGTGTTTTATTTTTATTGAGTAATTAAATTGTTCTAACATTTATGGTGGACTTCAATTACGTATATATTTTGATACTTTTGATTTTTTTTTTTTTGGCTCTTTATTCATAATGTTTTGCTACCACTTCCCCACAATCTTGGCTATTGAGTACTACGTATGTACGTAATAATATTTTGGAGTAATAATAATCACCTTAGCTTAGCTTAGGTTGCGTAAATTCTTACTTGATGGAGGTATATTGGTTAAGAAGAGCTAGTAATTAATTAGTCTTAATTAATATCCCATTCTTTCTCAGTTCTGACGCATTATCACATCTATTTACAAAATTTGTTAGTATTGTACAAATAAAGGCAATGAAGCAAACAACAGGTACAGTAGTAAAAAAAAATGACATTAAATAATGCATTAATGCGTGACTTTGTTACAAATAAAAAAATATATTAAGTAGAATAAATAATTTAAACTACGCAAAAACAGTAAATAGTTTAATATCAAGTATTAACTTCACCATAATGTCAGACAACTAACTTTTAGCCTATGCGATACTTAATGAAAAATAAAAATCTGATTAACTTTTATACAACAAATTTATATTAAGCCCTATGCAGTATGCACATGTAAAATGTATACATTGTTTTCTCAAACTTATAATACAGCCATATTTTTGTTAGGTGAGGATGACGAACAAATATTGTATCAAATATATAAATAGAAACATAACCTTGTTTCTAGTTAATGTGAGAGACTAACATAATCTTCCACCACCAAAAAAATCTTCAACCATGGAACTCTTCTTTATGTGTGGGCTAGTCCTTTTCCTCTCCCTATCTCTAGCCTCCTTCTTCCTTTTCTATAACCACCATAGAACCCGGGGGTACAAGCTACCCCCGGGCAAGATGGGGTGGCCGGTGGTGGGCGAGTCATTTGAATTTTTTCAAACCGGGTGGAAAGGTTACCCGGAAAAGTTCATATTTGATAGACTGAACAAGTACACCCCAAGCCAAGTGTTCAAGACTTCCATCGTAGGAGAAAAGGTTGCGGTTTTATGTGGCGCGGCGGGTAACAAGTTCTTGTACTCAAACGAGAACAAGTTAGTACAAGCTTGGTGGCCTAGCTCTGTTGATAAGATCTTTCCTTCTTCTACCCAAACTTCCTCCAAAGAAGAGGCTAAGAAGATGCGGAAACTCCTCCCTAACTTCCTCAAGCCCGAGGCTTTACATAGGTAACACTACCAATATATAATATTACTCTGTCCCTTAATACTCGCATTGTTTTGACTTTTTCACTATCTATATAATTTATTTTAATCCTATTTTATTTCTAGTTTGTGAAAACAATTAAACAAATGTTAATATATAATATATGATTGGCTTCATCTTAATATATATTTTCAAAATATTAATATTTTTATAAGTTTTTATAATATGTAGTTAAAGATATTGGTGGTCAAAGTTGTGTATTGGCGAGCGTGTCCAGTTAAAATAGTGCGAGTATTAAAGGACGGATGGAATATTAATAATGATAAATGTTATTGGTGTAACATTGCTGATGCGGTGTTACCATACACAGTTTAATTATCTGTCTGGATCTAGAACTTTGAACTCATGTAAAGGAACCAACTCAACAAAAATTCTAATAATCAACATTATTGCTTTAACATTGTTGATGTGGTCAGTGGCGGAACTGGATTTTTTGAATCAGGATGTCGACATTTTTGAATTGGGGTGTCTACATGTAACTAATACACTTATTCAGTCCTTATTAGTTTAATTTTTCTAATAAATATAGGGTATAAACGTTTTTCTTTTTTACTAAATTGAGTGATCGACGGTCCACCCTTGACACCCTTGTTTGATTTTTTTTTTTTTTTTGTTATAACAACAGTGCTGACGTGGTGTTACCATATATATGATGAAACAGGTACATACCCATCATGGATAGCATTGCCATCCGGCACATGGAGTCCGGGTGGGAGGGAAAGGACAAGGTAGAAGTCTTCCCTTTGGCTAAGAATTACACCTTCTGGCTGGCTTGCCGACTCTTCTTAAGCGTCGAGGACCCGGCTCATGTAGCCAAGTTCTCCGAACCATTCAACGACATAGCCGCAGGGATCATCTCGATGCCAATCGACCTCCCCGGAACACCCTTCAACCGAGGGATCAAGTCGTCTAACGTCGTAAGGAAAGAGTTGAGGGCCATCATAAAGCAGAGGAAACTTGACTTAGCAGATGGCAAGGCTTCACCTACACAAGATATTCTGTCTCATATGTTGTTGACTTGTACTGAAGATGGCAAGTTTATGAGTGAAATGGATATTGCTGATAAGATTCTGGGACTTCTTATTGGTGGACATGATACTGCTAGTGCTTCTTGTACTTTTGTTGTTAAGTTTCTTGCTGAGCTTCCTCACATATATGAAGGTGTCTACAAAGGTAATTACTTCAGAAATTCAATTACTCAGTATCTTGCTAATTAATTCATGAAATTACTATTAGGATAGGAAAATATATTCTTACAAATGACGGTCTGACATTTCTTATTTAATGCAGAGCAAATGGAGATAGCAAATTCAAAAAAAGCAGGAGAACTTCTAAATTGGGAGGACATACAAAAAATGAAATACTCATGGAATGTAGCTTGTGAAGTTATGCGTTTGGCTCCTCCACTTCAAGGTGGTTTCAGGGAAGCCCTTTCTGATTTCATGTATAACGGATTCCAAATCCCCAAGGGCTGGAAGGTAATTTCACTCTCATTATAATCGTAACATCCAGTTTACAGTCATTTTTCAGTCGGGTCAGTTTCGCGAGGTCTAGATTCAAAGTAATAGCTTGAATTTTCTCTAGCTACCAAACAAACTTTTCTATAATTGCATGTAATATGCACATAATTTTTGTACTTGTTACAAGTTACTAAATCGATCATAACCCACTAGCCTAACCCGACCCGAAAATGATGGGTTTGGACAGAATGGCCTGCTTTTAATTTTTTATTCCGTATATGATTATGGATAGCTCAAAACTGAAATTGGATTATCAATTTGACTCGGCTTGGTAATGACTTAGAAAGGGCCCAAAAAGCCTTCTATTTCATGAAATAGCGATTTTAAACACAAAAAATTAGCAATGTGGTTGGCCTGGCCCAACTTAATGAGATGAAAAAATCGTAACGGCCCGTCATTTAATCAGGTATATGCCACATATACTACTCATACTCACAAGTTTGACCAATGTACTACTTATAGACTTATAGTTGTAAACTAAGATGTTTCAACTCACATGTATGTTATCTAAATTGCAGTTATATTGGAGTGCAAATTCAACACATATGAACCCGGAATGCTTCCCGGAGCCCAAGACGTTCGACCCATCGAGGTTCGACGGTACGGGACCAGCACCATACACATACGTCCCCTTCGGAGGAGGACCGAGAATGTGCCCGGGCAAGGAGTATGCAAGGCTAGAGATATTAGTGTTCATGCACAACGTTGTCAAGAGGTTTAAATGGGAAAAAATGCTTCCTGATGAGAAGGTTATTGTCAATCCCATGCCTATCCCAGAACATGGCCTTCCTGTCCGCCTTTTCCCTCATCCTCGAACTGTAGCTGCTTAATTTCTTGAGGGGTTTTTGTAATGTTATTGTATTAGAATATTAGAATTACTTTATGGGATATTGTTACACTATGTGTTTGTTTGATGTATGCACATTAAGTGTTATTGATTCGTCACTTATGAATCTAAATAAGATATAGAATTAATTTATATAAACATGCTCCATATTCAAATAAAGTGTTACATTTTCGTTATATGCGTCGAATTTAAAGTACTCACTCCGTCCATAAAAGATTGCACATGTTATACATATTTTAAAACCTACCCTTAGCAAGTGAATTTAATTGACTAATGGGCCTTAAATTAATAGAAGCCTAATAACAAGATCAGACCCAATAAGCCGCGAGCCCAAAAAGAAGGAACAAAGTCACTCCAACACAGGTGAACCCCAACAAAGACGCATACCTAGAAGGGAAGCCCCAGCGCCAGTTGCAAAGAACGTGGACACGCGGACCAGGTCAAGGAAGAAAGAATGTTGACGTGGCCATGATTAACCAGGTCAAAAGTCAAAACTGATATGTACAGTCGTACAGATCACGTATAGATCAAAACCCATTGCATATGTCCAAATCAGAACCGATATGTGAATTAGTAACCGATATATGGATAATATAGCATGCGTCTAGATTGATGCTATCACTTAATTGTCCAAATGGATAATCTAACATGCGTCCAGATTATACAAAGCAAAGAAAATGGTCATGGGGAATGCTCTACCTTGATAACTCGCTGTCTCAGGCTAATAGATGATCAAGAATGGTCGGTGAAACTTTCACATGTGTATAGAGAAGAAAATTGGGCGGCGGATTGCCTTGCTAATCATTGTGTCTCCCAACAAATTCGTATTCAAATTTTTTCTTTTGCTCTGATTGATCTGGGTAGAATTCTAATCGAGGATGCTAAAGGTGTGGCATTTCCTCACATAATTACTCATTAATGTTAGTTTTAGTTTGTTTGTAATTTTTTTTTTCTTTAGATTTTAGTTCCTTATTTGGATCAAAAACTTAGTTTCACTAGACGGCCTCTAGTATGCAACTTTCTACATTGTCGAAAGTATATTGATGGCCCCCCAACTAACGGAAAATTGGACGAATTCTTCAAGTACTCCGTATATGTGAACTACTGTAACTTTTTGATAACAATGCAGGACCACAAAAATCCTTTTGAAAAAATTTTAGGCAAATTTGCGAAAGACAACCTTTTATAATCACTTTTTTTGCGAAAAATAACTTTTTATAATTTTTTTTGCGAAAACAAACCTTAAACTAAATTAAATTTGCAAAAGAAAACCTTAATTAATAGGTTTTCAGGCATTGACCCAACATTTTTCCAGTTTGACTTGCCCGGTTTTACTAATTACACCATCTTTTCCTCCCTTTTTCCCACTTAAAACTAAACTGGAGCAAAAAATCGAAAAAAAAATCCCCCAAAATTTCGTTCTATTCTCTGTTCTTCCTTCCTCCATTTTTTTCGCCCAATCTTCTTGCTGGATCATTCTGACTTCAATTGCTTCTCAATTAACTGTTTTTCGCACTCTACAACTTAATTTCGATAAGTTTTGATGTTCATTAATTTTGTGTAATTTTAATGAAGAAAATTTAGGGTTTTATCCCCCAAATTTGTGAACTGATTCGATTTTGTGGGTGAAATGGCAGGGACCATGGGAAGGAGGAGGAGGTGCTTGGGAAGGACGAGGTGGCGGAGGAAGAGAGGGGTAAGGTTGCGCAGGATAAGGCTGATGAGGATGATCGTGATACGACGGAGGAGGAGGTGGTTGGGGTGGTGGCTGGCCCCACTGATTCTGATGTGGAGGAGGAGGATGGGAGGGAGAGTAAGAAGGTTGGTATTGAAATTGGTCGGAATACCACGAGTTTGTCGGTGGTGGAGGAGGGGGAGGCTAATTGTGGTTAGGATAATGTGAATCCCCTGCTATCGGCGGCGGCGCTTGAGGTGGTGGTGGAGGTCTCATATAGTGGAAGTTCAATGGAAGTTCCTTGATGGTTGAGCTTCACTAATGGCGTGCATGCACCTTCGTTTTGTTTTCCTAGAGGTTTTTAAGGAACTTGATTTTATATGGGAGGAAAATTAGGGAGGGAAAAGGGTGGACATTAGAAAATTCCGCCTCACGTGACCGGCACATGGCAAGTCAAACCAGAAAATATTGGGTCAACCCCTGAAAACCCATTTAAGTTGTCTTTTTTAAATTAATTTAAAATCTATTTTCGCAATTTTTTTTTTAAAAGATTATCTTTCGCAAAAAAGTGGTTATAAAATATTAATCAATATTTTAATCAGAATTATTGTTTTAAATTTAAACAATCGGTCGATTCCGGCTAAAATGTTAGAGCAGACTCTGTAATCCCTAAACTCGCCTAGAGCATTTACAGCAGTTCCAATCGAAGTATACTCTAGCTCAACAAAAATGGTGGAAGTGCTCGAACGAAGGAGAATAACTCTATAGGAGAGAAGAACGAAGGAGGAGAGAGAAAGTAAAAGAGGGTACAGTTGTCATTTCCTTTGACGGAAAAAAGCGTTGAAGTTAGCGTTGAAGATATTTTTGAATTTTCTATCCGCCATGTGCGAACTGCGAAGCCGATGAATTTTAAACTGTAGCATATTTTACGAATTTTCCTTTTTAAGGAAACGTCGAAAAAGTCAAAATGCGTCGGTCAATTGCTCTATGCACAATCTTCTTCATCTTCAACCCAGAATCGCAGGAGAGAGAAAATCAATCCCGCCATTGACCATTGTTGTTGCTTCAATGTTTCTCGAACTTTCTTGAACGCCTCATCACTTTTTGATCGATTTTCCCTATACTTAGCTTTGGGAATCGTGCTAAAAAAATCCAGGTCTGTTTGTTATCTCACTCTTGAATCCTGTTTGATGATAAATGTTACTTATATTTAATTGGGTTTGTGGAATTTTGATTGTTTTCTTTTTGGTGTGCATGATTTTTAACAAATATAATCTGGATTGTAAATTGTAATTAGAATTTGTAGGTTCAGTGTGCAACCCACTTAATTTATAGAGATCCCCATTATTTCAATGGTTAGTATCATGGTATAATGCAATGTTCTAGTGATTTTTAAGAATGTGGGAGCATGGAAATTGTGAATATTAAGTCTTGAATGTGTTTTGAGTGTCACGAAATCACGGATTAGTTTCCCAGATTACTAAATGAGGTATATGGTGTAGGTTTTGATTGAAACTTTAGAGATTCCGGAGAAGTCACAACATGTGTAGAACTACATTGGGTTTAGAGGTAAGGTTGTGTATCAGTGTATGTCCTGAAATCTCGAGTCCAGACCCGAAGTTGATTGGTATATATTGCTGTATGCCTATATGGTGCTCGTGATACTAGTATTGAACAAAGAGGATCACAGATTCACAGGTGGTGGTGGTGGGTTTTAGGGTGTATAATGTGTCAGAGATTATAGTTTTGACTCTTAACAGAAGCAGCAGAAGGTTACTTCTATGCTTTAGTTGCACCTCTATGGTTCTATGGGGTGGCAGAAATCACAGGATCTCACTTTTTGTTATTGATTGCTTGGTGGTTCAAGCAGTAAATTGCAGTCATATTACTTGAGATGAGAGTGAGCTCTAACGAAGTTCAGCTGTTAGGAAAACATTGTGAGCAAGAAATGGAAAAACATGGTTGTTGTTGACTAGAACCTGATACGATTTACCTTAGAAACACGGACTATTGTATGAGAATTTTAGTGAAACTGCTGATTCTATGTTTGAGAGTCAGGTTGTTCATCTAGTTTGCGTTATGCATTTACAATATTAGCAATTTTGTGCAGGCTGATGAATTGGACATGATGCTGCTTATCGACCTTTTTAGTTTTTACTATTGTTATGTTGTAGGCAATCTGTCGTGGATTAAAGTCATCAGAACATTTCTCTATTGTTTTGCAGATGGGAGATGATACCCAAAAATACACGGTTGATGATGCCCTCATTGCCATGGGCTCTGGAAAGTTCCAAATATTTCTCCTTGCTTATGCTGGAATGGGGTGGATTGCAGAAGCAATGGAGATGATGCTTCTCTCCTTTATTGGACCAGCTGTTCAGGCAGAGTGGGGCCTTTCACCTAACAAAGAAAGTATGATAACTAGTGTGGTTTTTGCTGGAATGCTGATTGGTTCATATTCATGGGGCATTGTTTCAGATAAGTTTGGGCGGAGGTGAGCTCTTTAGATGATTTTCCAAAGCTACGGAGTATTTGATATAGTTGATAATGCATTCCCATACAAGCTAAAATATATAGTGAGTACACAACTACAAATATCTATTTCATTAAGCCTGGCTTGTCTATCTCACCCCTTAAACTTGAAGTGATGCTTTTAACTTGTGTTGAGGCCAAATTGCCAAGATCAGCAATCATGTAAATTTTCTCAGTGCCACTTAAAGAACTTGCTCATGTAAGGACTGAGTTAATTGAAAATTTTAATCTAATTTAATGTACTGGTCTAGCAGAATCATGTAGTGCTTTTAAAATAATTATGTCTGTATGATAATATTGGGTAGCTATATGCATGTGTTATAAGATTAGAATTAGACATGCTTGCGTTATTTTTATATCAAGGAATAAGAATATCAATTAATTGCATTTCTCACTAAGGCTATGTTTTCTTCACCTTATTATTATTACTTACTACTTGTTACTTATTCTTGTTAAAACCAGATCAGAGTATCAGACCAGAAAAATTCATACTAGTCCAGAGTCACCAGACCGTAATAAGTAAAAAGCACTTGCACAGAACATACAGACCTCACCAGAAAATTGAAAATGTAGACTAGAGTCACTAGACCAGACCAGTCCAGACCAGGTGAAGAGAAATATAGCCTAATTCCATTAATGTCAGTTCCTGCTTTCTCTTCTTATTTTCTTGCTCCAATTCTTATGATTTGCAAATATTGTTTAGCTAACTCCCAGACTTGTCTCCTTATGTCATCTATCTTATTTTTCAGGAAGGGATTCTTCATAACTGCAATTTTTACTTCAACAGCTGGATTTTGCAGTGCTCTTGCTCCAAACTATGCAGTATTGCTTTTCTTTCGTTTCTTTGTTGGTCTTGGTTTGGGAGGAGGGCCTGTTTTGTCATCCTGGCTTCTGGAATTCATTCCTGCTCCCAGAAGAGGTACCTGGATGTCTCTTTTTTCAGCCTTTTGGACTGTTGGGACTTTGTTGGAGGCTTCATTAGCTTGGGTATATTCTATAAACAACATCATTCCACCTAAATTGTTTTTAATTTTTACGAATAAGTGTGTTATCATGATGCAGCCTTCAAATTCAATATATAATCTGTTATTAGAAAATGAAAAGATCTTGACTGGCAAATGTTTAAGTGCATGGTGCATAGAAATTTCACTGTTAAGACAATTGCATTACTGATACTTGTGTTTTAGATGTTGTTCTCTGATAGTCCCTCCATCCTATTATGTTTGCTTGTTCTTTCTTGGATTTCCTAAATGTTTGTTTCATTTCTACATTTATACCATCTAATTAATTGCTTTCTTTGATTTTTGGTTGTATCAATTATTGCACTCATGTATTAGCAATAAAACAATAGAAGTAACCCTTTTAGATCTTTAAATCTGTTTTTGGCTGCTTCTTCAGTAGAAATAGGGTGAGGGGAGTTTGATATCCCACGTTTATTATGTTGAAAGGGGAGTCAGAAGAGGGATTAGATTGGGAATAGGAGTATGTATGGGGGGGGGGGGCATGTATTCATTTCGGCAACAACAATCTATTCTTCCATGAAGGAAAAGGAAGGTGGAGCTGGAGAGTGCTGGGATTTTGATTTTACTCGTTCTGATTAGACTTTTAATCAACTATGGAAATGACATTCGGCTACTTGGTTTCTTTTTGCAGATTGTAATGCCGACATTGGGTTGGAGGTGGTTACTAGCATTTTCTGCAGTCCCTTCTGCGGTTCTTCTCATATTTTACAGAACTGCACCTGAGTCACCAAGATATTTGTGTAGGAGAGGTAGGACAGATGAGGCAGTAGAAATTTTGGAGAGAATGGCAAAATTGAACCAAGCAGAACTCCCACCTGGTATTCTTGTTTCTGATCCCGAAGTTGCAAAAATTACCGATCTTCCTTCAGAAGATGCACGTTTGCTATCACCAAACAAAGATGAAAATGGAACTCTTGATAGCTTGGACTCTAATTTACAAAAAGGAACTTCAGTCTTCACACTTCTTTCACCACAACTACTGAGGTCAACCCTGCTCTTATGGGTAGTGTTCATTGGAAATGCATTTGCGTATTATGGCCTTGTGTTGTTGACGACTGAACTGAGCAACAAGAATAATACATGTACTCCAACTCATACACAGTCAGTGTCTGCAAAATCTGCAGATGTAAACTACAAAAATGTTTTCATTACCAGTTTTGCAGGTATTACTTTTGTACTTCAGACTAAAAACCATCCTGTTACTCATTGCAAAGGAACTAACTAATGTCACTTGATTTGATTTATTCTAGAGTTTCCAGGGCTACTTCTGTCAGCAGCAATGGTGGATAGAGTTGGTCGCAAGGTTTCTATGGCATCTATGTTCTTCCTTTGTTGCCTTTTCCTACTACCATTGGCCTTCTATCAGTCTGGGGGTTTAGTAACTCCTCTTCTATTTGGTGCTCGCATATGCATCACATCGACATTCAATATTGTGTATATATATGCCCCAGAGGTAACTTACTGAACTCAGTCTCTGCCAAACTTTATGAACTCTCATATCTTCCTCAATGATCCTGGTTCAGCTTCATGCTGTAAGAAACATGTCTGAAGACTGGACATTTCCCATCATTACTAAACTATATACTTGTTACGCTGCTCATAATTGTTGATGAATGCTTCACTCGGGACTCTCAAAGTCTCAATGCATTCTAGGACCCCCTATATTCCTTACGAACTGTAAATTATGAACGCAAACCTTCAAAAATCAATTAATTTCTGCATATTGTATCATGCTATTACCTTTGGTCGTAGCTTTACCCAATGTGAGTGAGATAGTGTTCAACATCTCAGATATGCTAGTTGAATCATTGTTTTAATCCCAAAGACAATAATTTCATCTCTATTATATAAAGGAACACATGAGGTTATTTTAGTAAATACACTTTTGGTGTCCCCTATAGAAATGACTAACTTGCCCCTACTAACCATAAATTATATTAACAATAAGTATTAAATACAATAAAAAGAAAAAAAATCAGTCAATAGCCGCAATAAATAACGTCATAAAGGGGGAAAGTTGGAAATAAATAAGGAAAACTACAAAAAAATAACTTAATCACAGTAAATATTACGTAGTCCCAATCACAAATACGCCACTAATGAAACAACAAGTAACAACTGGAAAAAAGTCAAAATTAAAAAAAGTTTTTTTTTTTACCAAATACTTAATTACAGGCTTACAACTAACTTAACCCACCAAAATCAGGGTTAGGAATTAAAATAGGAATTTTTTTTACCAGATACTTAATTACAGCAAACTAACCCACAGTAATGACACAAAAATAATAAAAAAAAGTCAAAAAGTCAATCAATTACCTGTTTACCTCTTAATTTTCTCCTCCATAATGTATGTTTGTTAATGTTAAATTGCTAATAACTTGGAAAAAGATGACAAAATCACTTATTTCTCTCCATTTTAATTCATAATCCCTTAATTCTCTCCATTTTAATTCATAATAAAAAAAACAACTATGTTGTTGTCCAAATGGTGGAACAACGTTCATTGCTGCAGTCCAAATAATCCACTCAACGACATTCTTTCTATATTCGCTATCAAAACCTAATTTCCGATTTTTTTTCCAATTTCTCTAAGAAAAAAGTTAATCAATTTCCGAATCCTTTTTTCCAATTTCTCTAAGAAACACACTATTTATATGTTAATTTTCTTTACTTCAGTACTACAATTTAGTTTTTTCGTCATATGCTATGTGTATTGCATTGTTTAACTATGTAAATATTATTAACTAGAGATTATTTCTAAATTTTTTTCATATGAGCTTTTTGAATAATTTTTCTAGCATATTGTTTATTGTGATTAGTTGTCATAACGCAATTCTTAGTTTTTACATAATCTCGCACGCATAGCGTGCATATAAGACTAGTAGCTAGTATAATAAAATAATAGTCTCTATTTCCCTCCTTTTCTTCCCTCCATGTTAATAACGTAATTAAAGTACTGCTCCTATAATACAAGAATGAGAACCTGTAACTATGAACAACTGAGAATATACCAGGATTCAACAGCCTTTGAGATGTTGAAGAATGTTTTTTGTAAGCTGTTGATTTTGTCAATGATGATGGGAATTTCAGAGAATAGGAAACCAACCTTTTCATCCCTTGTTCAAAACTCATGTTCAAGTTCAACTATTTTCCAACTGATATAAATGAGTTTTCTTATTATGTGTTGCTTCTTATAGAGCTTTTGATACGAGGACATAAATTAAGGGTAGGTAGGCTAATGAGTTTGTGTAATTTCGAGTGAATATCCATGATAATTCTGTTTAACACGTGTAATGTGCCATTATAAATATAAGAGCTTATTGATCTGCTACCAGGTGCATATCTTTCTTTTTTTCAAATTACTGAAAATAATCTTTTGTATTTTTTTAAAACTAGGTATACCCAACCTCAGTTCGAACAACTGGTGTAGGAGTAGCCAGCTCAATGGGAAGAATCGGTGGAATGACCTGCCCCCTTGTGGCAGTGAGTCTAATTCATGGCTGTCACCGAACTGCAGCCATTCTTCTGTTTGTGGCCATTATCTTTGTTTCTGGTGTATCTGTCATGTTGTTCCCGTTGGAAACATCTGGCCGTGATTTAAGTGACGAAGTATCTGACTTGAATCGGGAGGTTGAATTATCCTGAATTCCACCTGTAATTTACAAAGTATTATTTGTGGATACAAGTTGACATATCATGACCCTCACAGAGTCACAGATATAGAAAATTCATTCCAAAGGATCCATAACTATAGGCTACAGAAAATAGCAGTTAGTTTTCATTTTAGCTTTGGAGGTTAGCATTGAGATAGTTAAGGCCAAGGAGTTCTTGCATTTCTGTTGTAATCTTGTAACTGATCAATTGACTAGGAGATGTACCATAAAGTTTTGTCATAGAACAAATTCATTTAACCTGTAAATTTTTTCGTAATTTGGCTGAGATACCTAATCTTAATTTCTGAATCACGAGTGTAATCTTCCTGTAATCTAAGTTAAGAGTCTCATTGATTATTCTTTTAACTTGTTTTGTAGAATGGATTTGAAAGGACACTGATGAGAAACCCATCGTACATATACCATCAATTTTAATCACTTAGGCCAATAAGTCATGGGTATAATACAAGAAGTTTAATTATCCAAACAAATGTTTTAGGTTTTACGCTAGGTTTTGTTCCCTGATAATAACAAAAATATAGCATTTTCATTTTGTTTTCATTCTAAAAGGGAAGGGATTTGATTATTTTTTGAAAGGAAGAGATTAAAAACCTTTATAAAGGGCCCTCATTAAAGAGAGTACTATTGAAAATGGATAAGTGATGTTACATCATCTTGAAAGCGAAATAAATCCTACTCAATGAACATTTTGTTGTAAGTTCCAAACTTTGGTGACTAGATAAAATTTGTACCCCAATTGAAAGAAAACCACAATTTTTATATTTGGTTAACAAAATTCACAATTTTTGAGGCGTAAAGTAAACCACATAATAATTAAAAAATTAAATTAAACTTATTTTTGGTTTTAACATATTGAATGATGTCTATTCAAATAGGGTTAACATAATGCTTGTTGCAATTAGTAAACGTTTCACACTGTACTCCGTAATTTTAAGGTTAACGTTTTTTTTTATCAGCTATGTTTATATTTGATTTTTTGATGAGATTAGCTATGGTTCTTGTGATGGAGATTAGCCAGGATTTGACGACTCAAGTTACTCGACCATAATTTTTTTATAATGTCGAAAGGATTCGAGTATGAGGGTTTTTAAATGTTAAGTAACTTGTGATCAAATTGGACACAAAATCCACCAAATACGAGCTCTTTCAAATATCTAACACATAATATGCAAGTGCCAATAACACAAGCGACTAATAACACATTAATTCATACCAATACGAGTCAATTAAGTCCATTTTCAAATAGGGTCATTAACCTTACTGAATTAATAAAAATAAAAATAAAAATAAAAATAAAAATAGTATTCCGTAAATAAAACGGGTCAACATCACACTTGGAGTATTGGTGTGCAAAGTGTATATCCTCGTTAGTCGTTATCATCACTCTATCCTTTAATTAATCCTTCCCTTTCTCACTTTGGAAGCTACAACAATGGCGCATTCCCAGTTTTTGTTCATTTCGAATCGTCTCGATTTAATTTCACTTCAATAAACCTAATTTTAATTCACGAAACAATCAAAATCACCCTTCTTTTTAAAATTCAATTAGGGTTTTTGACCAAGTAATCAAGAACACCAAAAATGGCGGAAGTGTTGATTTCATCGTCGTCATCAGAGGTTAGAGAAATATGGAAGGAAAACAAAGGAGGAGGTTGGGCTGCAGTTGCTGCTATCTCTTTCATTTTCATCTGGCAAATTTTCAAGTACTTTTTTCCGATTTTACGATGTTTTGTTGCTCGGTTTCGACGCACTTCTCCTTCTCTTTCTCCTCCTATTTCTCTCTCCTCCGATGACGCTTCTCTCGCCTCTTCCCGGTAACCATTCCTTCCTATTTTGGTACTACTGATTTTAGTTTTGGAATTCTGATGTTTATATGTGTTCTGAGTTTTTTCAATTTGATGATTTGTTCAAAATAATATTGAAAATTATATTTCTGTCTCAGAACAGGCAAACATATACGAATAGTTCAAAGATCACAAACATGTCGATCGAAAACTATGAACATATTATAGTTCATGTATTGCAAAAATATTGTATTTTTATGCTATCACCTACGAAGTATTAAATTTGCCTCTATTAATTGGCAACCTAAAACTAGAACCCAAAATTGAAACCTTTAGCGGCTTTTTGGTTTTATGTTGAGCTTTTGAACTTTAGAAGTAGAGAAAGTGATACAGTAGAATCAAGCTCTTTAGGAATTAGGACTTAAGAATTCAGGTATAGGTAGACTTATATTCAATGGTTCATTGTATCAAGCTCTTTAGGAATTAGGACTTAAGAATTCAGGTATAGGTAGACTTATATTCAATGGTTCATTGTTAATTAGAGCAATAGATTTTCACTCCTATAGTCCTATCTGTAATAGTTGTCTCTTTATAATAACCTCTTATTGCTGAGGATGTGAGAAGATTTAACTAAAAGATCCAAATTACTTTACAAGAAGTAGGATGCCCTTTCATTTTGTCGATCACTCAAATTAAGTAGGGCTTGTATTTGGAAATCCAATCATAAGCTATTCATATTTGAAGTGCTTGTTTGGTTGACGACTTGACGTAATATAAATGAGAAATAGAAGTTCCTTGGAAGAAGTCGTTAAGTTGGCAAATTCATAGGAAGTTGCACTACCTATGAGGTTCTACTTTCCACAAGATGGAGGAAGTTGTGTAACTAGGTTCTCCTAGGTATGTGAAACTTCCTTATGGGAACCCATAACTACTTCACCAACATTTTGCACCTCATAGGAATTTTACGTCTTCTTTAAAGCCAAACGACTACTAAGAAAAGTGACAATTTTTGTGGACATCTCAAGACAGTACTTTGTAGTACAGTAGATGTTATGATTACTTTGCATGGAAGGAATACCAGAATACATTTTTGGCCACCACCACCAATACATAGATTACAAGTATTTTAATTGTAGATTAAGTTTAGCTTGTACACTGAGGAACTACTATGCCATCCTTCAGTTAAGCTTGGGCATTGTGAATATCATACTTCCTGTGTATGTTGATCTATTGTACAACTGTCATTTCCACACAACAATATTTTTATCAGTTTTACTTTCTTTTTCCATTTTATTCTGATGTTGTCATCCGGGTTCAATTTAATATGCACCAAACATCATAGATTCTATTTACAGATTATCCTGTTCTTCACGCACTGACTGTGTAATATTAGAGTCCGAATCTTCTATCCCACAATTCGTGTCCCATTTGTGTGCCACTTCCTCCTATTTGTTGATATTTGTACTTGGTCAACCATTTTGTATTTTCTATTTAAAATGACATTGATATCAACCAATAGAAAAAAGTGGCATAGTAGTGGTACAAAAATTGTGGGACATATTTTAACTTGTGTTCTTTAATTTCTTTTCGCCTACTTCTCATGTCAAAAGTTCTGCGCTTCATCTGCAGAATATCAGACCTTGTACCAGATGGTGATTTGAAAAGTTTGATTGACAATTTGGATGAGAAAGAAAATGAGACTGGAAATGGAAAATGGGAAAATGTCATTGAGAAAAGCAAGACTTCTCTGTCCTACGAGGCAAAGTGCTGTAAACCAAAGGTGACTACTGACATTACTGTTTTTGGTTACTTAAAAAGGAACATATTATCACTCAGTAGTCAGTCTATTCTTCATATCTAGATTTTAACTGGGGAGCATAGGCATACAAATTTGACCAGAACGAAGTGATAGACATTCTCACATGCTTCTTTGGGGTTTTATTTATTTATCTCAAATTCTTAATATGGAGCTTTGTATTGTTTTTCTAGCCAATTTCCGCTGTCATTCTTCACTTGTTGACATAGACTTACGCTAGTGGTACTTCGACCAGTGACCATCCATGTTGCACTGTCTACAAAGTGAGTATGGATACAGAGTTGAATGATGTACTTTACGATAACTCTTTTCTCTGTCCCTCATAAGCTTTGGATATGTCAAATGCCTTGTGAGTAGAGTCCTAAAACAATCTTGTGGTGAATCTGTAAATGTCTCATAAACCCCTTCATTACTCGCAAAGAACACAGTTAGAAATTCCTTGTGTTTTTTAATATGTAGTATGAAAAAGAAGGGAAAGGGAGGACAAAAAAATTGTTAATTGTGGCGTGTAGGACTCTTTTTCTAGGAAAGTGTGTTTGTCTTCCTTGTGTTGTAGTTGTAACATTGCTTTCTGGTTGGTGACTGCTTCAACTTCATCTAGCTCTGTTATGAATAGAGACTATTGCAATGGTTTTTGCACCTTTTTTCAGAGTGGGACTAACTGCATTTGCCTCTTGTGATGATGCATCAACCTGTGAAAGAGATGTGATTTGTATGATGATGGTTTTCCTGTATGATTCCTCATGGCCCAATTTCTGGTACTATTTGGGGCAATGAAATGTATGATTTTCCTGTATGATGCCTGATGGCCCAATTTCTGGTACTATTTGGGGCAATGAAATGTGTACACAGTCTGTCTTGAGTATTCTTTTCTTCTTGTGAGTAAAAGATGGTAAAAGGAATGTAATTTTACTGTCTGACAAGACACAAGCAACCACCATCTTATCCCACTACTTCTATCCCTCGAAATTACATATTTCTTAAATATTGTTAATCCCTGTTGCTTTACAAGCTTATGTTGAATTTTCTAACATGCACTTCCGTCATGATAATTATATATGGCTTTGAAACCCATTGTTTTGGAGGTAAGGAATAATGCACCTCTGTTTGTAGAGCGGGCACTGTCAAGGTTCTGGTGTTTGTTTGCTAATGTTGAATGCAAATCAAAGCAGACCGCATAAGTGATAAATGTCGGTTATGCTGACTTACTATAGCTTATGTCTTTTTTATTGTCTTTGACCAATACTGATATTTACATGAACAAGTTGGTGCAGCCTTTCCGTAGCGTTTTCTCAATGTTCAGCCCCATCGCACATACTTCCGAAGCCTCTGTTAATCCTTTTTTGAGTTTTTCTGATTTTTAGGAAGCTTTCAGTTGCCTTTGTAATCTGTGTCTCTACGATAGTGATACTGATTTATGCCTATTTGTTATTTCTTGTAGGATGGCCCTCTCAAGTATTTGAGTGTGACTGTTTTTGAAAATTGCTCCGCTGAAACTTTAAGAGACTTCTATATGGACTGCGATTATAGGAAGCAGTGGGACAAAACGGTGGTTGCTCATGAGCAATTGCAGATTAATAAAGAAAGTGGAACTGAGATTGGGAGGACCATAAAGAAATTTCCGCTTTTGACGCCTAGAGAATATATTTTGGCGTGGAAGATCTGGGAAGGCAGCAACAAGACATATTACTGCTTTACAAAGGTGAGCTCAAAGTCACAAACTTTTCTTTGTAACCTAGTAGAGTAGTAGGACTACTGGAACTTATTTAAATATGTTTAGTTGTCTTACAAAGTGTGGCTGTGGAAGCTTTTGTCATTTCTAGTACGCAAATTTGCTTTCTGATCGTTCATTCTTGATGTTGGCCACTCAGTGTAGCTTCCCATGCCCCCTCCTTCCATAATCCGGTAGGAAAAGAGGTTGTAGGGCATGCAGTTTATGTATTAACCGCATTTTCTGAAAAGAATTTTGCATATTTGCGTTGCCTTCATAGAATGTCCAACAAGAGTGATGAATTTTGAAGTTCCTATAATATTCCGTCTTTTTCTCTTACAAAAGGGTGATTAATGTAAATTATGGTTAAATAAGTACTCCCTCCGTCCCAGATTAGTTGTTACACTTCTAAATTATGAATGACCCTACAATTATTATATTGTCTCTCTTTTCCCAATAAATTATTTTTGTCCCCACACCCTCTCTCATTCAATTTAAAAATTACCCCACTAACTCCTATCACATCTACTTTTTCAATAAAATAACAATTGATAATCAAACAACCACTTATCACCTAAAACTTTGTGCAAAGGTAAGTGTAACAACTAATCTGGGACGGAGGGAGTACCATATAAAACAAAAAAGAGTGACATTGTGGTATAGAAAATTTGTAAGGGTAACGATCTTCCTGAATTGCTTTTTGAGACAGGATACTCTTTTGAGGTATCGTAATCTGTTATTGTTGATCTTGGATTCCCTGTCTTGCGCCTCAATGCATCTTAATAATTTATGTTCATCTATCTTCTCTGTGCAATTCATCATGTGACAATAAACACTCCCAAAATTTGTATATATTTTTATGACTTTTGATATTCATGTTAAACTCAAGCTATCTTGTAATCTTGATCCTTAAGAATACTGTTGCAAAATGCCATCATGTGCATCAAGTTTTCATTAGAGTATTTATTGTGCTTTGTTTTAGGATTGATTTATTTTTTGTCTGCTGTATTGTTTGAGTTCTCTGCATGTGTTTAATATCTCTTCTTGAGATGTTTTGCCTAACGCTGATGACTTCTATTAGGAATGTGAACATCCATTGGCACCGTTACAGAAGAAGTATGTACGTGTTGCATTTTTCAGATCTGGGTGGAGAATACGTCAAGGCAAGTACACATACATATGTAGCATCTTTTTCTTGTGTTTAATTGCTTTTATCAACTAAATGTAATTCATTTATTGTGATGGAGATTGTTCTCATTATTATTCAACGACGAGACTTCTGTGGAAAAAACATATGTGGTTTAGTGTTCAATAATTGAGGATATATAACTGCTATATGATCAAGAAACTAGATGTAGTTGTATATCACAAACTTGATGGCGATTTTGTATTGCTTCAGTACCTGGGAGAAATGCATGTGAAATCAAAATGGTGCATCAAGAAGATGCTGGTTTGAATGTGGAGTTTGCGAAATTGGCATTTGCAAAAGGAATATGGAGTTATGTGTGTAAAATGGAAGATGCTCTGCGCAAGTATTCTTCAATCCGCCCTCTGCAGTCAAGTTCAATGACTGCTGTTTCTCTCATTCAGAAGGTTAGGTTCATTATTTTGCTGTGTATCCTAACCCAACATTAAACTGTGTCAGCAATGGATGTCCGGAGAAATTTGTTATGTTCAGATTGGATTTTTTTGAAAACCCCCAACTTAGAATGAGCATTATGGAATGTGTGGAATTCTACGAACTATTGTGGCGGGTCCTTAGGGAAACCTTGTCATTTCCTTATGAAGGGTTGGCAAAGTGTAAAAATCATTTCCTGATAGAGTGATTTGTAGTTAACATTGTGATGACTGTTATCCATGTGAAACTCTCTACTCTCCATTTTTAGCATCTCACAAGTCACTTTTGAGGGGCGCGGAGATTATAAATAATATTAGGAGAAGAATGAGAAAAATTGAAAGTGGATAGAAAGGGAAAAAGTAGTCAGAGAAAGTAAAGTTTGAATGTAAAATTGGGAACAGAACGTAATGAATACCTTACCCTTTTGGGAAAAGTGCAGAAGTCTGTTGGAGTGTTGGGTATTCGATGATATATGGAGTAGGGACTAGGGAGTAACATCTGGTTCTAAAGGCGTCTTGTTATGTCTAACTAATTCTTTCATTAGATACGTAAATTTGGATGCTGCTTTTATTGTGTTAATGGGGTATTTTCTGCAATCTTTTTGCGTCATTGAAGTTATCTTACTGGCAGTGGCGGTGCCAGGATTTTCTCATTAAGGGTTCGAAATCTACGAACGCACATAATAAAATATTAATCCAAAATTCAAATTACAACTAATAATTTGTGGGGCCCATATTCTATTACAATAACATTAAAAAAATTACAATTGAACTCGACGAGTTTTCATATTTTGAAAGCGATCTATTACATCATCATATTTTGGGGTCTGTTACTGTGTTAGAGTGTTAAGTGTCGTGGGCTGCTTTAGAAACCCCCAAAAAAAATTAAAAAATACAACAGGAGAAGCTGGAAAAAAGAGTATAGGGAGTCGAACCCCTGACCTTTGGTTTGATATTCAAAGCAAAAACCGCTGCAGCGCCAGTAATGTTTGTGTCATACTGCACTTTCACTATTACTTAACCCGGTTTGTTTTTTTCTTTAAATCTGCCTGATATTTTTTTCCGCTAGTAAGGGTTCAGTTGGACCCACTGAACCCTTACTAGCACCGCCACTGCTTACTGGGCACTTGGGCACAAGTTTTGACTTTCACTGTTCTGCAGTCTGGGAATGTTTTACAATTACGATTTAGCAGTCGGACCCTTGGACTATGAAGAAATTTTTATCTAAACAATTTAATAAATCTGGCCATGATCAACAAACATGAGAGATTAAATGGAGAACCAATTACCTTTTCCACTTGGAGTCATACAACATCATCAAAGTATGGGCTGCTGTTGCCGCTTGTTGGCAGTTTTCCATTACATGCCTTCATGTGGAGCATATCATGGTTATCATGGTTATGTAACCCTGTTGCTTGAAGGGGCAGTCTATATGATTAGAATAGTTGTTGAAAGCAATACTCTATCACTATTACACTAAAGTTTTCAAGCCGTGGGGTCAGGTCAATACACATATGCCCATTGAACTAAAATCTGGGATATATTTTAGCAAAGAATTAAGAAGTCATTAAAACAGCAAATGAAGCTTACAAACAGGAAGGTTTACCTTTCGTTGGGTTTTGGATTATAATTGATTACTGGCTCATTTACTACCTATCCTTCTTATATGTTTTAAAGTAATAGATGTTGATCTTAGATCAAGGAAAAATGGAAGACTACCTCTTTTTTCTTGCAGGGGGTTAAGAGTCGTGAGACTTAGACTGCACACATTTGAGCTATGCTTGCGCCATTGGGTGGGAAACTCTTGAAAGGCATTGTAGTGAAGTTGTGTTTTGTAAATAGGATGCATTCTTCCTCATATTGCAGATTTGTTGTCTGATTAATTTTCCATCTATATTCCAGCATGGTTTTATTTGTTTATCTTGGATGTAGGTCCCTCTTGAGCTAAATGCCATAATCGGAGCTGCAGCTTCGGATGTAGCTACCAGCTCTGGTTCTAGCAATGGCACCAACGGTCATAAAAATGGAGCTAATTCGCAAAAACTTAAGAGGAAGCCTTCAAAGAAAATGATAGCTAATGGTTTGCTTCTTCTTGGAGGCATTGTATGTTTATCCCACGGCAATCCGGGTGTAGGTGCCAAAGTTGCCATTGCCTTTGTTTTGAAGAAGTTAAGTAAACGGGGCTCATCATGTCGTCAGAACCAGCAGAGTTAATTTACAAGTTTATACACCATACAATCTGATAGCTTTTCCAGATATGCAGACATTGGTCTCCTGAATTGGGTTTCTCATCTGTACCTCATATTCCAGAAGGGACTGGAAGAAGATAGCGAAAAGACTGTGCTCTCCCTCAAGCTTGGAGTTGTATATATGTGAGTACATCTATATAATATTTCGGTTGCAAGTTAACTCACACGTGTATATGCAACTTTACCTTGTGCTCAATCTGATGACATACGAAGTCTTTCTTCTTTCATTGTTTATTTTGATATGTAACAGAGATGAGGATCCATATTTTTTGACAAGTTTGTTGTATAGTTTTTTTTTTTGGTCAACTGAAGTAGATGTAATATTTGTAACAGTTGACTGTGCACTATTGATGTAATAATGTTGCATAGAATTACATTTTCCTTCTATTTCATTGAAGTTGATGTAATCAATGGAAGTTTTGTTCTCTAGATTATAGGGCCGGGTTTTAGCTAGCTCAATTTGCAAGTTGGAAATGCCATTTCTGAAATAATATTTTGTGAGCTTTCTAGATTTCTATTCGATTTTGACCAGGATTTACAAAGGTCGATTGTTGACTGTTAATTGGTCTAAGCAACCATTTAAAATATAAGGAGTACTATAAAAATCAATTGAATATCAACCCGACTTAAAAATAGCTTTAACCTATCAATGAGGTCTTGGCCTAGTGATTAAGACTATATGCCTGTGTACAATAAGTCTCAGGTTCGATTTCCCCGCCCCTATTTATCACTTGTATTGCCCTTGTGAATCATTCGCGAAAAAAGAAAACTTTAACCCAAAAGTGTGTTCAGTCCGAGGGAAAAAACCCTAAACCAGAAATAATATGATCTACACTACTAGAGAGTAGAGAGTTAGAGAGTTAGAGACCAAAGAGCGGGAAGAAAAGCAATGGAGAGATGGGTTTGAAAAAGGTGTGTGCCCTCCTCTCCAAGAGATGGGGCGAACTCAACGGTCTGTCTGTAATTACTTCCAATTTCCCTTCTTTCCTCTCTCCAACATTCAAGCCACCACCTGTAACTCAAACCTCAAAATTTACTTTTGATTTTCCTAAATTTGGCAATTGGCATGCATCAACTTTGCACAATTGCACCCAAATCATGCCTCATCCCAAATATAGACAAATTATTTTTCAGGGGAATTCTGGGAAATTCACCATTTTCCCAATTCTTTTTCTGCTTCATCCATGGTGTTCATGCTTTGATTTGTATGTCTGCTTTTGATCCCATCTGTCCTTTTTGGGAATTGGGTTTCAGAAATGTCCCCCAATTTCATTGGATTATGGTTGTTTTCTCTTGGGATCCTAACGTTAGTGCACTCCAAAACTGATTCTAAGGATGGTATAATTTTAATTTTCGGAATTCTTCTCTTTATGATGTGGGTAATTCGAGGTAGTCTGTGTTAATATCCGAGATTGATCAATCAGTCAATGTTTGCAGTTTTTACTATTCGTGTCATCTTGTGTGTGAGATTGATTAATGTCGGATATTACCATACAAGTTCTTGGATTTTTTTCGCAATTTTATGATAATAATATGTTGATGGAATGTCTCCTTCTTTTGTATATAGTTGCTGCCCTAAATGTAATGTACACAAGCTTGAATTCTCCCAAAAAGTTGAAGGATTGGGAAGCAAGTGGTGGTGATCCTTGTGCTGATGGATGGACAGGCATTGAATGTTCTGGATCTTCTGTCACTGAAATGTATATTGTCTTTTTCACATTTTCCTACAACATTTTCGCTTATTAAGTTTTTTCATTTATGTTTTCGTTTGATCAATTTTGTAGAAATTTATCTGGGTTAGGACTGTCAGGATCTCTGGGTTATCAATTATCAAACCTTGCATCAGTCACCAACTTGTGAGCTCAATTACTTTTTTTAACATTGTTTTTGTTTCTTAAATCATTTACTCTTCTTAATTTTGAGGAAACCACCTGTTAACATATAGATTATGTATCTGTTTGTTATGGAACAGCGATGTGAGCAACAACAAACTCAGCGGTGACATACCTTATCAACTTCCTCCCAATGTAAATCACCTGTGAGTGCCAGGAACTTTTTAACTTGGTAGTATTACGTGTTGCCTGAGCAACTTATGATGCAAATTCTTAATTGTATCTTGTGAATGTTACTACATATCTTCTAAATTTCCGAGTGTAGTGTTCATATTGCGGCTATAAAAACTCTGGCCATTATCAACATTGTCCAAAAAGAAAATATCTCTTTTCCAGGCTGAAATAAACAGTTTTCTCCAACACTTAAACATTTTTGTTACTTTGGATTTTGCTGAGCTAGCTTCTTTATACAACTTATGTACTCTTTAAATGAAATCAGTTATTGATTTATCATGCTTATCTTGCTATTTATGCTGTCACCTGGAATGTGCATGTTGCGCGCTTGCACCAGTTTTTGTAATTCTGAACCTAATTTTATGATTTGACTGACTTTGATCCTGTTGTTATTATCAGTGATCTGTCCAATAATGGATTTACCGGTACTGTTCCTTATTCTATTTCACTAATGAAAAGCCTAAAGGACCTGTAAGTTTTACTTGTATTTTCCCCCTCTTATCAGAAACATTTCTGTGGCCTGTTTGCGCCAATTTCTTTTCTATTAAGTTTGAGTATTTTTTGCGCACTGCAGTGATCTAAGTCATAATCAGTTGAATGGCCAGCTAACTGACATGTTTAGTTCACTTTCAAATCTTGGTCTCCTGTAAGTGCTTTCTTTAGACATGTTTAACTCTACATTTTTTTGGTTCTTACCTTTCAGTGTTTCCTTTTCATCATTTTATCGCATGATATATGTTAGCGTTTAGGTCCAATGCTACATTATTAGAAAGTTGCAGCAGAAATACAACCTGGAATATTGTTTCTGATAGGGGTAGCGAACTGGCAATATGTTGTTTCTGTTCAATCGGGGACTGATGCTGCAAAAGCTATATAAATGAATAAAATCACACTCAGTTGTTGTCGTAATACTACTAGAGTTAACTGTAATACGACCTACAATGGATAGTCCCTTACAGATGGTAGGGCTTTTGAACTTTAGCTCATACATTACAGAGAGTATGAGTTTTTGGCTGCAAAGATTTTGGAGACTGGAAATGTAGTGCTCATTGTTAAACTAATACAAAATTGTGTTAACTTTTTCTGAAGATCATATACTATGATGTATCTACAAAACTCACCTGATTTACGCTGGTGGTTGTGTTTGTTAAAATGATATCTTTTATGAAATTGGACTATTTAGTTTGGAACTGATCCAAGTCCTAGTTCAAACCAAAGTAGTTTAAACGGTTTAGGATTTTTTAAAATCCAAAGTGGTCCAATCTGATTCCTTTCGTGTTGATTTGGTTCCAATCAAAACCAGAAAATTTCTCAAAAAATAGTGCTGTTTTCGAGCCCATATTAACCAAGTCATGCAAGGAGAACAAAATACTTGTTTGATAACATGTACATATAATGTAAAATGGTCCAAATTCTAACCGTTTTTGGATTTTGGGTTATGTAAACCAATTATTCATATGAAATTTCAAGTCCCAAATACAAATACACAACCTTTGACAACTTTAATTCCATTTAGTTGTTTGGTTGAGATGCGGTTACAACTTACAAGTGTATTTGTAGTTGTTCTAATCTAACCTTAAGTCCAAATTTTGAAAAAACTTGCATTTAAAACTCGAAACTGGATCTTAAATATTCCTACGCAACTGAGAGCTAGGTGTGTCTCTGTTTGGATTTTGGATTTGGAACATAATCCAAATCATTTACTCCGTACATCCGAAGTTAACACTTTAAAGGTGGAGGTTGGCTTGATTAAATATAGACATATGTGTATGCAGAGAATTGTTTACCATGCATTGTTATCAGATGGCTACTGTCTGTTTTTTTTTTAATCCAGTTACTCTGTAAAGGATGTTTATAATCATTGCTCAAACTTATGACGCTGTGCAGGGATCTTTCGTACAACAAACTATCTGGAAGCTTGCCTCAGAGTTTTGGATCGCTTTCAAGCCTCTCTTCTCTGTAAGAAATAAATGCATATACCTTTGTGCCTTAAGAGTTCTTTTGACTGACTCTATCCATATCACAGGTTTCTTCAGGACAATCAACTTAATGGCCAGATAAATGTGCTTGCCAAATTAAAACTTAATGAGCTGTAAGTTAATCTGTTATCTTATACTCAGATAGAAAAAAGCTGTGCATTTAGCCATTTACCTTATCATACTCTCTATCCTACATAACATGCTAGGGATGCTACTGCACAAACGCTATGTAACAGCATAATATATTTGGCTGTTTTTGTTCCGGTTATTACTTAAATTATGTTTCAGTAAGAAAATATGCTATCTATAAAGCTCCTGTTGGTGATTGTCACTGGACAAGCATTCTGTCATGTCGAAGATCCTGCATGTTACTGGAGATATTTTATAAAAAAGTATATTCTATTCTTGCAGCAATTTAGCGAACAACAAATTCAGTGGGTGGATTCCTAATGAGTTGACAAAACTGAAAAAAATCGAGTAAGTTTCTGTTCACGCTTACTCTTGTCCATTTTTAAAAATAAATAAATCTTGCTTTAGATCATTGGACCTCTCTCATTACCAGTCATCCTGTTTAGTCAGGAGCCTCTTTAGAGGTGTTGGGATAATGTTGATGTTTACTTAGATCACTGGGCAATAACTAATCAATCTAAAGTTCTTGAGCTTGTCATAGTAACACATAGTAATGTTTTTGAAGCATTGAAGGAAATTCTTGGTCTTCTGGGCAACCTCCCCCTGGAATGACTTCAAGTGGCAATATTAAGTCTACCCATATGGAAAAAGGTGGGATGAGCGGGATAATGATTGCTGTGATTATTATGGGCATTTTGGTGGTTATTGCAATTGTGCTTGCAATACTTTCAAGAACACGATCTTCTTTCTCCTCAAGTTTGTTTGAAGAACATGATGATCAAAGTGATCGTAAGTCACTTAATTACTTTGGGTCCAATAGATACACAACTGACCCGGGGACAGATAAAGGCTTCAAAGGTAATGTTTCTGTGTGACTTGCCATATTGTTTCTGTTAATACTTCCTGTCTTGTTCTGATTACTCTCTTACTTATTTGTTTTCATTTTGGCAGACCATGAAGTAAAGGCTTTACAATCTTCTGGTCCAATTAGTCTTAAACCTTCACTATCAAACCGCATGAAGTCGTTTAGAAATAAGGAGCCTGGGAGTAATGCAGCTTCTCAAAGAAAGGTGTCGTTTGAAATTACCCTTTATACATTGGCAGAGTTGCAGACTGCTACTAGCAACTTCGCTATGAGTCGACTACTTGGAGAAGGATCTATTGGACGTGTTTATAAAGCCAAACGTCCAGATGGCAAGGTATAATTGGTAGCTGACTAACTTGATTACTTTTAACTCAACAAATATCTGTAACAATGTTTCATAGACTTCAACATGCACTTAGTAATCGGATTGGCTGATATCCTACTAATATCTTGTCATTTATTGCAAAGGATAAGAAGTCTCAATATCCTCATTGGTCCATGGTTAACAAACATGCCAAGTTCCCTGTATATCACTTGGAATACTAGTA
Organism: Spinacia oleracea; assembly: GCF_020520425.1. Taxonomy (NCBI): domain Eukaryota; kingdom Viridiplantae; phylum Streptophyta; class Magnoliopsida; order Caryophyllales; family Amaranthaceae; genus Spinacia; species Spinacia oleracea. The sequence goes on along the minus strand of NC_079487.1, from coordinate 123,882,173 downwards.
TTTCCTGTTACAGATTTCTAGTATAACTTAGGGTGGTTTGAATACAGCATTACGGAGTATATGATTATGAGCAGTAACCGAAGTTTGTTGAATTTTTAGAAATATGGAATAACATAAGTACACTAACAGAGGTTGTCTTGATTTGTTTGCTAGGTAATAGTTGTGAAAAAAATTAGTTCTTCGTTCTTTCAAGATGGCAAAGGTGAAAAGTTCTCTGATGTTGTTTCAAGTCTGTCCAAGATTTACCATCCAAACGTTGTTGAGCTTTCTGGACATTGCTCAGAGCAGAGGCATAACATGCTGGTGTATGATTTTTTTCGAAATGGTTCAATTCATGGGTATCTTCACTTGTCTGATGAATTCAGCAGACCGCTTACTTGGAATACTAGGGTGAAGATTGCTTTAGGAACTGCACAAGCAGTTGAGTAAGTTTCTCTATTTACAAGAAATATATTAGTTTATGTTTATACATGCTCGGATTTTATTAAAGGCTTGGTCGATAATAAAAATGGGTTGGAATTTTTGTGATTAGTGAATGTTAATTGATTCATCTTTACACTGTTGATGGAGTCGCATGCACGTCTTTTTCCACTAATTATTCATGTAATTAAAATGTATTTCCCCAAGTTATTTGACACATCTTTGTCCACAGGTACCTGCATGAAACCTGTTCCCTGGTTCACAGGAGTATCAAGTCGTCCAACATTTTACTTGATATGGAGTTGAATCCTCGTTTAACAGAGTGTGGTTTGGCATCTTTTTATCAGGTTAGTTAGTAGCAGCAGACAGTTTACGATTATCAGGTTATTTCTTTTCTTTTTGGTTTAGAGTGAAAAGTCACTGATATTTTTGGTGATGATTATTTACTCTAGGAAGCAGGTGGAAACCAAGGAGGTGGGTGGTTTGCTCCAGAATGCACAAATGCTGCATCTTATACATTTAAGAGCGATGTTTATAGCTTTGGAGTTGTCATGCTTGAGTTACTGACTGGTCGAATGCCTTTTGATAGGTTTGCTGTTTCTGTTATTGTATTCTGAACCATACCATCCTCAATTTCACAGACTGTATATATTCTGTTTTTGCTGATAGTTATCTACTTATCTCCATTTGTTTTCAGTACGAAACCAAAATCAGAGCAGTATCTTGTACAATGGGCTTTATCACAGCTCCATGATATTGATGCTCTTGATAGAATGGTTGATCCTTCACTACGTGGACTCTACCCTCCCAAGTCTATTTCTCAGTTTGCTGATATTGTCGCGCTCTGTGTGCAGGTTAGATCTAACTCTCCTTGAATGTTTGAAATTTATAAATATATCTATTACATTATACTAAAACAAACACCGGAAGTGACACATATCACTCACTCCCTGGTGCAAAAGTTTCCCGCCAAAAATATTTGGGGTAGTAGGAACAAACCTCAACAAAGTTAGGTGGGTTGGTGGATTGGTGCGGTACAGTCTCAAATCCATACCCTCCCCAGTAGTCCAATACCCATCATTGGTACAAATGTTGTACAACTTTTATTACCATATATACTCGTCTCTCTACCCACCAAATCTCTACACATGCCTTCTCAACTTGAAGCTTGATTCGAAAGGCATACATTACCGGCCGTTAAAGTTATGGTATATCTAGGATTCTAATATGTTTAGAAAACTAGAGTAGTGTTAGTTTAGGAATCTAAGGCTCCGTTCTATTGGACTTATTTTGACTGATCTTATATTATCCGAACTTATCTGGAAAAACTTATTTTATCTGAAAAACTTATTTTATCTGAAAAAACTTATTTTGTCTGAAATAAACTTATTTGTGTGTGAAAATGTCAGGAAAAAAAACTTGTTTTTGTTGAACTGAACTTATCTGAACATAACTAACTTATCTGAACTTATCTGAACATAACTAACTTATCTGAACTTATTTTGTCTGAAATAAGTCAAAATAAGCCGAACAGAACAGTGCCGAATAGAGTCTTTAACCTAATATAGTTATATTATGGTCTTAAACCTAAACATACTCGAACCCTAGATATACCATAACTCTAATACCAGCTTGAATTAACTTGATATTTGTGGTTGCTGTTATGTAGATGGAACCAGAATTCCGTCCGCCAATGTCAGAGGTGGTGCAATCATTACTCCGGTTAGTCAAACGCCCGAGTTTAAGTAATCGAGGGTTAGATGACTATGAATATTAACTAGTGCTCCTCCTCTAGTAACATTTTTTTAGACGAGATTGAGTGTACAAAAATGTCCTCTTTTTCTTGACCTGTTTTCTTTTTAGTGAATTGGAGTTTCCAAACATTGGCTATGTAAAGTTATACAGCTTATACTTGTGAATGAAATGAATCTGTAAAGAAGTACTGCCTGATAATGTTATGAGCCTTATACGAAGTAGAACATGATGATACTAACAAAATCTTCACAGGATATCATTTATATCTGTATAGAGTTCGCGTAATATGTTTTCCGCCCTAATTAATTTTGTGCTCAATGTACCCCTTAAATCTTATACGTAGTACTCCACTATTTACTCCCAACTGGTAATGAAAATTACCAATTGAGGTTGACATGAGTGGTTAAGGGTCTCTTGCTCCTTAACCAAGGTCTCGGGTTCGAGCCTTGGGAATGAAAAAATCTCAATTGGGAGGGATGCTACCCATCGAGGTACCCATGCAAGCTCTCACGGGAGATTACCTCACCGAAAGTTGTGGGAACCAAAAAAACTGGTAATGAAAATTTACAATGATGTACGAAATACTTGAAGTGAAGTAGTATTATCCTGTATCTTACTCCGTAGTAAATTAAATGACCTTTCATACATATTTGCCGACATGGAATTTAGTTTAATTATCATTGTTTATTATTGTTCGGGTTAAACAGATTGATTTTTTTTTTTTACATTGGCTTAAACATATATGAAAAAATAATAATTTTACAAAACCGGAGTAGCCTTTATAGATCTTTATATGAACTAAATTAACAACATGAACATTAATTGCTTACTCCCTCCGTCCCGGAATACTCGATTCGGTTTGACCGACACAGAGTTTAAGGAACTTGAATTGACTTATTTAATTTAATAGGTAGTAGTTGATAGTGGAGTATTATTTTAATGTAGTTAGTGGGAGGTAGGTTAAGAGGTGGGGTTGGAGGAGAGTAGGGGTTGAATTTTTAATTATTTTTTGTATGGAGTAGGGGGTAGGTGGGTTAATAGGGGTGGAGTGAGAAATAATATAATATTGTTAGAATATTTTCATTTTTAGAAACAGGTCAAGTATTAAGGGACGGCCCGATAAGGAAAACAGGTCAAGTATTCCGGGACAGAGGGAGTAAATTCTTACACCAAAAACTTAAAATGACAAACTTAAAGTAATCGATTGTTTTTTTTCCCTTTTAGCTGGACCAAACCGACAAGTTGACCTTCAATAATTAGAAAATTGCACCCTTAGAAATTGAGGAGAAATGCACCCAAAATATACAAAAATAAAAAATTGAGGAGAAGAGTTGGTCAACACCCATGCATGGATTAACAATAAAGATGGGTGATGAGAGGGGCAAGGCCAAATATTAAGTGGCATAATTAATAATCGTGGAAGATATTATTGGCGCTCGAGGATAACGAGGGTCTTCATGAGGGAGTTCCACAATTCCACAAATGCTCATCACTTGGCCAATTTTATATTTTTTAATCCAAAATATACTCTTATCTTCGGTAGTGTTTATGCGTACATATTATATTACTCCATTTGTAACTTTTTACTCTTTAAGTACAAAAATTAAAAATTTTACATTTTATATTACCCCAAAAAGATCATCTCCTTTTTGGGGTTTTGTTGTTAAATAAATAAAAAAAAAAATCTGTCATAGAGCTATAGAATATCAGGCATGAGTTAATTTCACACAATACTAAATAGAAATACAACTAGGGGTGTACACAGGTCCAAAATCGGGTCGGACCGGATCGAAACCGGTTGGACCGGTGGATCGGAATTTTCAGAATTCGCGGACCGAGGACCGGATCGGAAAGATTCCGGTCCGAACCGGAACCGGACCGGAAAATTCAGGTCCGGTCCGATTTTGGACTGGCTTGGACAGGGGTTTTTTTTTTTTTTTCGATTTACAATCTTAAACTCAATTTGTTTTTACGATTTTATTTTTTTACGACCTACATTTCTCTTTAAGTATAGCATACATCACATCATAAGCTTAATTTAAAGGGGATAAAGGCCACTAATATACAAAAAATTCTCAAAGTCTTTTTTTTTGCGGGAGGGGATTAATGTATGTGGGCTATAAATTGTGCTCTTCTATCTAAAATTTATATTTTTAAAATTATATTCCGGATCATCGGTCCGGAACGGAAAATTCCGGGTTTTGACCGGACCGAACCGGAAAACCGGAATCGTGTATTTTCAAGGACCGAGGACCGGACCTTGCACACCCCTAAATACAACTATACAACTATACGTGCTAGCTAGGTCGGGTCCATATAATTGATGGGCAAACGTTTGACAACAAACTCAATCATGCATGTTGATTGCAATGCAGTAGCAACGAGGGACGCGAGGAGCATCAGACAATATATTAAAACCGTAGGCTATATTTCTCCGTCCTTTCTTCTTAATAAAATATTTAATTAATTAATGGACCAACCTAACTTCTTATATAAAATATATAAATAATATATATATTTGCATGATTTATATAAACACGTATCTCAAAACTTCCAAACATATATCTCTAGCTTTTCATCATCTATATACAGTATACTCATTGCGTTTTGAGCTGATCAATCAGCTAACAGTAACACTGCCAACTTATTTGATTCAGAAACCGTTGCACACAATTTCAGAAGTGCATAATTTTTTATAATTTTGGTCAGTAAATTTTCTACACGTACGACTAAAAATGTGGAGGTTGAAGGTTGGAGAAGGGGCTAATGACCCATACTTATATAGCACTAATAACTTTGTTGGGCGTCAAACTTGGGAGTTTGATCCTAACTATGGCACCCCTGAGGATATTCAAGAGGTCGAAGATGCTCGCCGCGATTTTTACAATAATCGGTTTAAAGTGAAGCCTTGTAACGATCTCTTATGGCGTTTTCAGGTTTGAATTCCGTCTTCATCATTGCATTGCATTTTATTTGTTGCTAGTATAGCTTTAATGGCAAGCTTAATTTGTTGGATTGTTGATTTAATTACTTGTTAGGGTTTGACTTACAGATTTAGTTAGTTTGACATGTTTGTTATACATCCGGATATTTGTATAGAATACTCCATCCATTTCATAAATATTGCAACATTTTAACTTTTATACTATTTATAAACTCTTATTTGACAATTTATTGTGATTCAAACATAAAGAAAAATACAATTGTGTGAGATTTAGTTACACTCAGCACACAACTTTTACCTCCAGGTAAAATTTATGAAAAGTAGATTGGTAAGGAATTTAAATCCTCTTTTGAATGTGTTTTGGACATAAAATGTTGACATTTTGGTTAGTTACTATTTTAATATTTTGTTTAGTTTCGAAATTAGAATTTAAAAGTAGCTAATTTGATAAATAATCTTGTGAAAAGTAGAAACTTAAGTAGACACCTGGGATAATATCGCTTAAAACTTATTGATTGAAAAACGGTAACAACATCAATTTCAACATTCCAAGTTTCCAACCCATACCCTAATACAGTAGCAATGTAGTATAGTAGAGGTTAAAGGTAAACCGTGACATTGGCCGCCTCCCTACAAAACATATCATGAGAAAACGAAACCACATTTATATTTTAGCCAAACGCAGCCTTGTAAAAACCAAAAAAAAATATTAAATGAAATTAAAAAATAATAAAAAAGTTAGAATTAACACAGAGAAATACATGCCCTCGCGCCCCTCGTGGGCAATAAGAAAAAATTAACTCTTATGTTTGATTGTTTGGTACTTGCACCATGCACAAATTCTCAAACTTTTGTCTACTAGCTATAGTGATTAGGGTTGGGCGGTGGCCACGAGCCCATCCCGAACCGGCGAACCGAACATTAGTAAAGCTTGGCTCATTTAACTATTTGTATATCAGGCTCGAGTTACTTTAATTTTGAGCCCGAAATCGGCTCGGTTGAAATATTCATAGTTCAGGTTCAAATTCGAGCTCGGCTCAAATTGGCTATAACAGTTTGAGCGGAATTATTATCTTAGCTCTACTTTTATATTAACCCGAACAATTCACCTTCATCGGACACCTACAGAAGTAACGGAACAGTATATTACCATCTTACAATAATTAATTTTCCCAACATATTGTTAAATTTTAATTAGGTAGCGAGTTAATTATTGTGATCAAATTTCCTCTACATAGGAACCTTTTGTTAATTAAGTAACGAGTTCTCATGATCATATAATAGACTTCATTTTTTATATTTGATCAAGCAATTAAGTTAGTGTCTTAATTATTGTCTTCAATTGTGCGCTGCTAAAATTTACTTAGTCTCCCTAATTAATAACCAATAATTAATCAACTTATTAATCAACAGTTCTTAAGAGAGAAAAACTTCAAGCAAACCATACCTCAAGTGAAGGTGGGTGACGGGGAGGAGATCACATATGAGACCGCCTCGACGACATTAAAGAGAGCGGTGAATATTTTCACAGCCTTGCAGTCTGAACATGGCCATTGGCCGGCTGAAATTGCTGGCCCTCAGTTCTTCCTTCCTCCTTTGGTTAGTCCGATCCCTTATTTATTTTTTCGAGTGTTACAATATACTTCCTCCGTTTCTGAAAGTTCTTTACGCTTTTGAATAGGTGTCCAAAATATGAAAACTTTGACTGTAAATTCTCACTATTATATACATCAAAATGTTACATGTAGGATCTTGTTAGATTGGTCTCGGTATGTATTTTCAGAATATCAATTTTTTATAAGTTTTTTACATACGAAATTGGATATATTAGTAGTTAAATATTGCATTGGAGTTCGTGCAAATAGTAACTGTAAAGAACTTTCTGAAACGGAGGTAGTATTTCTTATCAATGTAACAAGACTAATAATAACATGCATGTTACATGTACATGTGAAATGTTATATATGCAGGTATTTTGCTTATACATTACAGGAGATCTTAACTCTGTTTTCGGACCAGAACATCGTAGAGAAATTCTTCGCAGCATCTACTATCACCAGGTTCGATATAATAATGACTTTTCATAATGTTTTTTCTATAGTTTCATTAATAAATATTACAACTTTGTGTTTTTGGTTGTTAATAAATATATAGAACGAAGATGGAGGTTGGGGATTACATATTGAAGGACATAGCACCATGTTCTGTACCGCACTGAATTACATATGTTTACGAATGCTTGGAATAGGACCTGATGAAGGTGATGACAACGCGTGCCCTAGAGCGCGTAAATGGATTCTCGACCATGGTAGCGTTACACATATCCCTTCTTGGGGTAAAACTTGGTTATCTGTAAGTCCATACATCATATTAATTAATTATTAACTTAATTTTTTCAAAATTTGTGATTCAGTAATTAATGTGATTGCCTTAATTTGTAGATACTGGGCCTGTTCGATTGGTCTGGAAGTAACCCAATGCCACCTGAGTTCTGGATCCTTCCTACTTTTCTCCCTATGCATCCAGGTACCTAATTAATCAGTGGTAATTAATGCTAATGATTCGATCATAACACTAATATAATTGTGATGTTATGCAGCAAAAATGTGGTGCTACTGTCGAATGGTGTATATGCCAATGTCATACTTGTATGGGAAGAGATTCGTAGGTCCAATCACACCTCTCATTAAACAACTTAGGGAAGAACTCTACAACGAACCCTTTGAACAAATTAGTTGGAAGAAAATGCGACATTTGTGTGCACCGGTAAGCTACATGATAGATAATAGTTTTCGCTATGTTGATAGATAATTGATTACAACGTACTTACACAAAATACACACTTAATTACTATAGGAGGATCTCTACTATCCTCATCCATTGATTCAAGACTTGATGTGGGACGCTCTTTACCTTTTTACGGAACCTCTCCTGACCCGTTGGCCTTTCAACAAGTTGATACGAAAGAAAGCATTAGAGGTTACAATGGAACACATACATTATGAAGATGAGAACAGTCGTTACATAACAATTGGATGTGTCGAGAAGGTATATATATATATATATTCATTCATACGCATTTAATTATTCAAAGATTAGTACTTACAAATGATTACTAGCTAGGGTGTTCATTGTATTAAATTCAATTATTTGTAACAGGTTTTATGTATGTTAGCCTGTTGGGTGGAAGACCCTAAAGGGGATCATTACAAGAAACATCTTGCAAGAGTACAAGATTACATTTGGATTGCTGAAGATGGATTGAAAATGCAGAGTTTTGGAAGTCAACAATGGGATTGTGGGTTTTCAGTACAGGCATTATTAGCTTCTAATCTTAGTCTCGACGAAATTGGACCTGCTCTTAAGAAAGGCCATTTCTTCATTAAGGAGTCACAGGTATTAATTTATTCCTTATAAGCTAGCTAGCTTTCTTATCAACTGAAACTTCCATCATACTAGTATGTATACAATTCATATATTCAAAGTAGAGTACGACCATGTTCATATGAGCTGAACTAAATTGAACTAGATTTCCCTGAAATTCAACCAAAAAGTACAGGGCCTATGCAAATAGTGGAGATAGAAACATCAAACATTGCAACTATATTTAATTAGCCAGCAACATATATGATCAATTAATGTGTTAAACATGATATTGATGATCTATATATTAATGTATTATATGTTGGATATAAAATAGGTGAAGGACAATCCATCCGGCGACTTCAAAGCTATGCATCGCCATATCTCAAAGGGATCGTGGACTTTCTCCGACCAAGATCATGGTTGGCAAGTCTCCGATTGCACTGCCGAAGGCCTTAAGGTAAGAGCGTATATAATTATAAGACCCCTACATAGAAGAACTCGCCCCGAATCCGGATTAGCCCTAAGGGTGGTAACAAACAAAAAATAGAAAATGTGATTTGGTGTTTAATCATATTATTAACTAGGGTGGTTTGTTTTATGTTATGCAGTGTTGTCTAATCTTATCAACAATGCCCCCGGAAATTGTTGGAGAAAAGATGGACCCTGAACGCCTTTATGATTCTGTCAATGTCTTGCTTTCTCTACAGGTATGCTTACACTATGTTATATTTTAACGTACCCTTAATTTAACATTAGTAAATGTTGGATGTTTCAATTAAACTGATTTCACCAATAAAAATTATGTAACAATTTTCAGAGTAATAAAGGAGGGCTAGCTGCCTGGGAACCAGCAGGGGCTCAAGAATGGTTGGAGGTAAGTTACATAATTTTAATGCATCTAATTAATATAATCCTACAATGTTTTTTTCCTTTTTAAAATTTTTTATGTAGTTTGTGGAGCGGAGTACACCTGTTTAAGTTCTGATGTTAAAATTTGCACAATCTCCAGGTCCTAAACCCAACAGAATTCTTTGAAGACATTGTGATTGAACATGAGTGAGTGTTTGATTCTATTTTACAACATTGGTTTTTATTTTAATTTTCGTTATGAATAGATAACTAACAAAATAAGCAACACATGTTCTTATAGGTATGTAGAGTGTACGGCTTCAGCAATTCAAGCTTTAATAATGTTCAAGAAGTTATACCCAGGACACAGGAAAAAAGAGATTGAAAATTTTGTAGTAAACGCAGTCAAGTACCTTGAAAACACCCAATATCCTAGTGGAGGATGGTATGTTAATGTTATGTCTAAATGGTCTAATACATAATTATATAGCATAATATAGCTTTGTCATAATTTGTATATACGTAATAACACAAATGATTTGTAGGTATGGAAATTGGGGGATTTGTTTCATATATGGAACATGGTTTGCACTAGGAGGGCTAGCAGCAGGTGGGAAGACATACTATAATTGTGCTGCTGTTAGGAAGGGTGTTGATTTTTTGCTTACTACACAAAAGGAGGATGGTGGTTGGGGTGAAAGTTATATTTCTTGTCCCAATAAGGTAAATTACTCCTACATTGCATTATGTAATTGCTAAATTTCATTTTGTAGTAATATATCTAACAAAATGTGACACGACACGATCATGCTTTGTGGATTTAGTCGTGGACCAGTCCATGGCATGGGATAATCATGCTATGGTTTTTCATTTTTTAAAATTGACTTTATTCATAAAGTTATTTTAAGAATAAGTTGTCACATTACTAGTTCAAATTTCTCTTTTAACATTAAGATTATTCTTGGATGGACTTTGCCAATGTATCTATCACATATTGCTAGGATCATGTGGCTCGTACCACGTGATTGTGGCCTTCGTACGTGTTTGTGTTGGGCCGTGCCAATTTAATGTCGGGTTTTGGTAACCTTGTGTTGGGCCTGTTGGCCCAATCAAGTGTCAAACCCCTTGTATAATTTCCAAAGCATAACTGAGTATTCATTTGTTCTTTTTTGTGATTGGTGAAAAACAGGAATTTGTGCCAATAGAGGGAAAGTCCAATTTGGTTCAGACTGGTTGGGCTTTGATGGGTCTACTTCATGCTGGACAGGTATCTTCATTACTTTTCTATTTAACTTTTCTATTTGTAATGGTTATGTTGTGACTATTTTAAAACGGCCTAAGTATTAAGTTGAAAATTTATAGCAAATCACGTGACATTCAATAGTATATTATTACATGTAAAGTTCAAAGTTTAAGTGAAGTAAATTACTAATCTTTTAATTTTACTTGATCTTAATTAGGCGGAGAGGGATCCAACTCCTCTGCATCGTGCAGCAAAGCTTTTGATTAATTCACAACTCGAAAATGGCGATTTCCCTCAACAGGTACTTAATTAATATCGTATAAACACATTCATTTCACTCGATCAATATGCTATTCATTTACTAAGATTAATGAATATTTGTTAATTTAATCACTTGATTTTACCTTTGTTTTAACAAATAGGAAATAACAGGAGTCTTCATGAAGAATTGCATGTTACATTATCCGATGTACAGAAGCATTTATCCACTGTGGGCAATTGCAGAATACAGAAAGCGTGTTTCATTACCTTCTATCAACTCTACTTGATCAAGTTTAATTATTACCTTGCAAGCTAGAGATCTTACAATCATTTTACACCACAATAGGTTTATTAGAGCTGTAATTATGTAAAGTTGTACTAGTACTTTATAATAAAATCTACTCCGACAAAGTATCAATTCAAGAGGAGTATGAATACAAATACTATATATATGCTACGGAGTACGAAGTATTAAAGTTTAAAAGCGTTTCCAATGAACTCCATAATCATGTGGCTCTATTATTAAATTCGCAAATCTATGATTATCTAACCAATTAAGTCCATACTGAAATCCCACAATTTCCTGGCCAAGGTGACATCTTGAGCTAGCTTAGAAGGCTTGGATAAATTACAGTTATTAAAGTATTCACCACTTTTGCCTTTCATTTCCGGATGCAAAGCCACATAACATGTTGTGGCTGCTCCCTGCAACAATATATCGAGTTTATCATCACAAGAGATATTATTGATCGAGAAAAGTTGTGAACGTTGCAAGTTTGATCACGCTTATATGTACCAATTAATTACGGAGTAAGCCACTTACTTGTGGAATATCTTTGAGGATGAAACGGATAGCGTGGATGAGCGTATTATATAGAGCTGTCAAGTACAAGAAATCGCGTGATCAAACCATAATTAACTCCGTTCAGAACCATTAAACAACATATAAACTAGCTTCATCCACTAATGTTTAGTATGTATATATACCATTCATCAGGCTGTTAATGTAGAGAATATTAGTACGTATATATCCAGGATGAACTGAATTGACAGTTATTTGAACTCCATCTTCCTGATCAACAGAAACAACACCATTAGAATCATTGTATTAATAGTCTAAAGACTACAGAACAGAACAGAACAGAACAGAACAGAACAGAACAGGACAACAGGAAATGTCTGAATCGTATGTACATGGATTGTATCATCATAAAATTAATTAACATGCATGCATATTGAATGTGCAGTGTTACGTACCTTAAGCTTTCTGGCTAGCTCACTGGCATGCAAAAGTGTAGCAAGTTTTGATTGACCATATGCACATATTCTTGAGTACCTGCGCGCGCAGCATACTAAACATCATACATATAGATCCATTATCCATGATCATGTATGTATGTATATATTAAACATTAATTAATGGTGTTACCCTGATGGATCATTGAGTTTATGAAAAAGGATTCCTTCATTATATGTGAATCGATGACCTTCCGATGAAACGTTCACAATCCTACCCTCTTTACCACTTTCTAGAACCGTATTTTTCATGATTCCCAACACCAGATTTGTCAACAGAAAATGACCTACAAATCATGCAAAATTTTCATGGAACACTTGATGATATGATTCCTTGTTTCGTCTATTTTGCAATTAAGATGATTACTGACCTAAGTAATTCGTCGCAAATTGCAGTTCTATGTTGTCTTGGGAGAGACTAAATGGAGGACCAAAAACTCCTGCATTGTTACTAACAAACCAACCAAAAGAAAAACATAAAATTAATACGAAAATGATGACATGACATGCTTATGTGTCAAGATTTAAATTGAAAACTAAAATATTTAACTTATATAACTTATTATAAGTGTACAAAAAAAAAGGAAAATCTTAATATTCTAATTTATTTATTTCTTTATATCGACTACTTTATTTACATATTTTGATAGTAAAAACATTGTATTAATAGTAAATATGTACTGATAACGCATAGCATACGTGACGCCTATATATATCAATTAAACTCCGACACTAGATTAGATTAAAATACAGACACTAGCTAGGAGAACATAATGGATAATAATATATGTACGTTTGTTCTTACATTAAAATGTTCAAGGGATAATTAAGGGACTTGAATTCTGATGCAAAGTTTCTAACAGATGTCATTGAGCTCAAATCCAACTCCATAATATCAACCTTAGCACACGGGATTTCTTGGAGTATTTTATCCCTAACCTCTGTTCCAGCATTCATATTCTTATCCACCATGATTACATGAACACCACGAAGAGCTAGAACTCGTGTTGTTTCAGCACCAAGCCCGCTTGATGCTCCTGTAAATCACATTTTTAATCCATTAAAATAGGAAATTTTCATATTTACCACCTTTTAAGTTTATGTTTTTGTATTTACCACCTTATAAAATGTTATTTCATATTTACCACCTTAATTTTATGAAAAGTTTCGTATTCACCACCTTTTAACAAATTTCATCAGATTTTTCATCAATGTGAACTCCACTTAACCAACTTCTTTAATTTTCCTCATCTTTTAGTAGGTTTTCAATTGAAGAAGTTAGTTAAACAAGGTTCACATGGGCCGAAAATTTGATGAAAACCACTAAGAGGTGGTGAATTTAAAATATTTCATAAGATTAAGGTGGTAAATATGAAATAACATTTTATAAGGTGGTAAATACAAAAACATGAAACTTAAAAGGTGGTAAATATCAAAATATCCATTAAAATACAAAAACAGAGTATAAAAATCAAGAAACGAATCGTAGAAAAAAAGAAGAAAAAAGACCTGTTACAATGGCAGTGAGACCGCTACCATCAACTCCATTGGTAACTTGTTCAGCTGTTGAATTCCCTGAAAATTCAGATTTCCCTTTCCTCCCAAACAACCACATTTTCCCAATCTTACGCTTTTCTTTACCGTTAACTCACTCAGCCAAACACATAAACTAATTTCTTTGTATTGATCAGATATTGTTCTGCATGTTATCTAATCTTGGAATGTCTTCGGGTCCTTTCGATCACCAAGTAATTGGGTGTTCCTTTCGATCACCAAGTAATTGGGTGTTCCTTTCGATCACCAAGTTGGGTGTTTGATGTATGGGAATTTGTCGTGAGGATAGAAGATATTATGTTATACGATATCAGATAGAAGTCTATCGAAATTAGTAAATCTATGAAGTATATCATATTTACTTTGAAATATAAATAGAAGCGTAAAGCCCACAAATCATACAAGAGACAAATCAAATGCTCACTCTGTCCCAGAATACTCGCTCCGGTTCGAGTCAACACGCTTGCCAATGCACAACTTTGACCACCAATATCTTTAACTACATATTATAAAAACTTATGAAATATTAATATTTTGAAAATATATGTTAAGATGAAGCCAAAAATATATTATATGCTAACTTTTGTTTTCATATACTAGAAATAAAATAGGGTCAAAATAAATTATATGAATAGTGCAAAAAGTCAAACCAATGCATGTATTCCGGGACGGATGGAGTACTTCGTAATATAATTTCCCACGTATTTTACCAGAATTCCAGGAATATGGAGTTTTTATCCCATTTGTAATAAATCTTGTGTTTGTTACGTGCGAATGAAATTGTGTGGAAGGAATGGGATTGAAAACAACAAAACCTCTTTTCGCATGAAAATAATGCCAAGGCGAGGTTGGTATATTTAATTATTTATTTAGGGGACGGGAACTGTTATGAGAAATTGGTTTTCACATTAGGGATGTTAGTGGGGCAGGGGTGGATGCGTGTGTAGCTCCCTCCATTCCCATTTTCACCTAAAATTTTCATTTTTATCCCGGCCCCATCACCTATCGTGGGTACAAAGTTCATCCCATCCCCGTCCTAATGGGTGTAAGCTAAAATTCATCCCCGTCCCACCACCGAACCGGGTATCCATCTCCATCTTATTCCCGTTTGATACCCGTGCTAATACCCGCCTAACTTTTCTTATTTAGCAAACATTTGAAATATATACGGAGTAATGAAAGTTGTCTATTGAAAAAAATACCTTCTGACTAAAGTAACATATATAATCGAAAATTATACTCGTAATAACAAAAAAATTCCAAACAAAAAACTTAGTCTCACCTAAATTCATATTATCACCTAAAGATGCAAATAAATCAAAACTCACCCCATCACTCATGGCAGGTATGAAGCGGGACGAGTGGGGATGGGGCGGAGATGGGGCGAGGTTCAACACAAAATTCACACCCGCGCCATCACTCGTGGCGGGTACGATTTTTATACACATCACCCACCAAACCTACCTCCATCCCCGCCTACTTGGGACGGATGCGGGGCGGGTCTCCCACAAAACCCGCCCCACTGACATCCCACTGTCATGAGGTTCAACATAATCCCTTCATTTTGATATACTCCGTAATTTTTTGTTTCATTTGACTTTATTAACGAATTTTAATTTAACTAGTACTCCCTCCGTCTCGTAATACTCGCACCGATGACCGGTGCGGGATTTAAGACATTTAAATTGACTTATTAATTTAATGGGTGTTAGTTGATAGTGGGGTATTTTTTTAATATAGTTAGTGGAAAATGTGTAAGAGGAAGAGAGTGGTGAGTGGGGGTGTGAGTTTTTAAATGAGTTTTTGTAGGAAATAGGGGTGTAGGTGGGTTAATAAGTAAGTGTGAGAAATAATATAATATTGATATAAATTTTCATTTATAGAAACGATGCAAGTATTTTTTTATAAGCCTCGAATTCTCGATCCTATATGACACGGATTTAATAGTGCGGCCATATAAACCGTGACTTAACTTTCCTCCGGCTCGTTAGCTTTGGGGTCCTTTAATTTGAGTATATTACTTAATGAAACCTTCCTACTGGCTACTGCGATATAACGTACGTAACTACGTACATCGACTATCAATTGTGATTTTTACTTAAGAAAAATATAGTCATATATGATCTTGTTATAATCGCTTTATGGTATATTTCCTCTGTTCTTATTTATATAACATAATTGGGTTTTTGACACTATTCACACATGCTCCTTCAGTCCTTTGACTTCATTTTGTGATTTATGCTTAAGAAAAAATATAGTCGTGTGAGATCTTATTAAATTCGTCTCAATAAATATTTTTTAAATATTAAATTTTTATAATTTTTTCTTATGCACAATGAAAGATATTAATGTTTAAAATCGTACATTGACAAACGTGACTAAATAATTGTGTCATTTAAAAAAGAAAGGAGGAAGTATATTCATACATCAAACATTGCATTAGTAAAAGTGATAACAATATTGTGCCAACTTAAATTTTAAAGTATTTTTTTTATTCATGCGTTAATTATCGGTTAGTAACTTAGTACTCCCTCCGTATTTTTTTAGAAGTCATATTTATCATTTTCGTCCGTATTTTATTAGGATTCACACTTTTATTTTTAGTAACTTTTCTACCCCGCCTTATAATTATTTAATACTCCATATATCTAATTTTTTCTAGGGGTCTAATAAACTCTCTCTCTACTTTGTAGGGATGATAATGTGTAGGATCTGGACTGGATTGTGCTTGATACAAATCTATTTTCCACAAAAAATTATCCCCACTCTATGATGCAAAATATATTATAACAGAATAAAAGAAAATATCAACATTATGAAAAAAATTAAAATTCATATTATTTTATACGTACTCACTTCGTCCCGGAATACTCGCACCGTTTTCTTATAAAGTCATCCCATAATACTTGCACCATTTCTATAAATGACATGTTTTTTCTAATTTTATATTGTTTCTCTCACTTATGTAAGGGTTCAATTGTATTCCTAATATCTAAAAAAAACATTGAAAAAATCATCCCCACCACCCTCAAAAGTTAACCCATTTCCCACTAACTACATTAAAAAAAAAAAACAAAAAAAAAACTCAATATCAATTAACCTTAATTAAATAATAAGTCAATTAAATTGCCTCAAACTATGTGTCAGTCAAATCGGTGTGAGTATTCCGGGACAAAAGGAGTAGTTTTTATTCAAACTAAAATTTTATTCTAAAACGGATCCATAGGCAGGATTTGGACCAGTTCTGGATAAAGATGGTTGTGGGCCGGGCCAGCCCGAAGCCCGACCCGACCCGGCACGAAAAAAGCACGACCCGGCACGAGCACGAAAAAAGCACGGCCCGGCACGGGCACGAAGTCATGGGCCAGGCCTGGGCCTTAATTTTTTGGAAAAAGCACGACAAGGCACGACACGGCTCGACCCGGCACGACAAAACAAGCTAAATTTAATAAAATTAGCCTTAGGCACGACAGGACGGCCCGACACGGCTCGAAAGCCCGTGGGCTTGGGCCAGGCCTGGGCCCTTCTTTAACTTTTCGGCCCGGCACGGCCCGACACGAAATAACGTGGGCTTGGAGTGGGCACGGCTAGGCCCACGGTCCGAAGCCCTACCCGGCCCGGCCCACGACCATCTTTAGTTCTGTATCTAAAAAATGGAATCAGATCCAGATTCTATCCGCCAGAAAGGGATTCGATTCAGATCCAAATCCACATGGTCAAAAATTTGAAGATCTAGATCCTGTAAAACGGATCTGGATCCACTGGATTCGGACAGGGTCCATGATCCATTGTCATCTCTACTACTTTGATTAAAATACTTTTTCCTTTATCTTTTTTCTATTTATTTATTATTCCTTTCTTCATTTATTTTGTTACTTTTATTAGATTCAACTCTCCTTTCTTAATATTTACACTAATATAAACCTGGTCCATGCTAACTTAGCGTGGACCAGGGCAACGGAGTAATTTTTATGGGTAACATATGTAACTGTCACGTGACAGTTATTTTGTAATTTTAAATAGTAACTATATGCGTATTACAGTAACTATGTGTTTTAAAGAGTTACTATGTGTTTTGAAGAGTTTTAATGTGATTTGTGTCTAGCCCACTTTATGTACGTTTTAAACTTTTTTATTTTTCAAAATTTCAGATCTACATTCTGTTCATTCTCTTTTATTTTCTCTCTCTTCATTTTCTCTCTATGCTTTTCAAAATTTAGCCCAAATTTCTAGGTTTTGTTCGATTTTTTTCGTAATTATCTTATAATTCTTATGATTGGATCTATTTGATGAGGAAAAATTGGAGGAAGTAGTAGATCAAGAAGGAGGTTCGTCGTTGCCGAAATCGAATCGAAGAATTTGCGCTCGCCTACAAATCTTCGCAAGAATTTTTAGAGATCACATCTCGGTTTGTTGTTTTTTAAAGAATTTTAAGTCTATTTTTATTTAAAATTGAAAATATTTGTTGTTTTGAAGAAATTAATGTTTGTGTTTTACCGAAGTATCGTTTTCACTTCGCGAATTCGATCAGTGACTTCACGATTTTAAATAGTAACTATATGAGTAATACCGTAAATATATGGTTTAAAGAGGTACTATGTAATTTTAATGGTTACTATATGTGTACAATAGTTACTATATTATTTTAATGGTTACTATATGTGTACAACAGTTACTATATGTGTACAATAGTTATTATTTTGTTGAGTGATTCGAAATGTTTGTTGTTTTGTTGAAATTAGGGTTAGTGTTTCACATAGTTAGTATATAAATGATATAGTCACCTTTAATTTATGTTGCGAATTAGTGTTTTTAATAGTCACTGGAATGTTCGTTATGTTTATGTTAGTAGTAGTTTTTAGAGTAACTATACTTTTTTTTAAAGTTACTATAACTTTAAAACAGTAACTATGTGTTTAAAATAGTCACTATATTTTTTAGAAAGTTATTATAAGTTTAAAACAGTGACTATGTGTTTAAGATAGTTATTATGTTATGAACAGTTTATAGTGACTTTTTGATAAATAATAGTTACTATACGATTACATTATGTACCATGTTATTTAGAGTATGTATTTGTCCGCTTCTTAGATATTGATATATGATTATAATGGTTACTATATGTGTTCAATAGTTACTATATTTTAATAATAGTCACTATATGTTTTATATAGTTACTATATGGTTTATATAGTTAATATATATTTGATATTTGTATAAGAAAATAATACGAAGTATCAATCACATGTTATTCCATGTCCTAAAGTTGCATTATCTAGTGACGAATCTCCAAAAATACTTTACAATATCATTTGTATATGAAGAAATAATGCCTTAAATTTAGAAAAAAGAGACAAAGGCTATGAACTTTAAGAATTGATGCAGCAAAGCACAAGAGGTAGAAATAGTGTTTGTTGTTTGGGTGAAATTAGGGTTAGTGTTTCATATAGTTAGTATATAAATGATATAGTTACCTTTAATTTATGTTGCGAAATAATATTTTTAATAGTCATTGGAATATTCATTGTGTTTATGTTAGTAGTAGTTTTTAGAGTAACTATATTTTTTAAAAAGTTACTATAACTTTAAAACAGTAACTATGTGTTTAAAATAGTTACTATATTTTTTAGAAAGTTATTATAAATTTAAAACAATAACTATGTGTTTAAGATAGTTACTATGTTAATAACAGTTTATAGTGACTTTTTGATAAATAATAGTTACTATGCGATTACATTATGTAATATGTTATTTCGAGTATAAGATAGTGACTATATGATTATAATGGTTACTATATTTGTACAATAGTTACTATATTATAATAATAGTCACTATGTGTTAAGCTAGTTGTTGTGTGATTATAATGGTTACTATATGTGTACAATAGTTACTATATTATTATATTAGTTACTATATGTTTGAAATAGGTACTATGTTTATTTTATCATGATGTGTTACCATATGTTTATTTTCTTCAATAGTTACTATATTATTTATATAGTTACTATATGTTTGAAATAGATATTATGTTTATTTTATCATGACTTGTTCCCATATGTTTATTTTCTTTAATAGTTATTGTACGTTTTATATAGTTACTATATTTTTGAAATAGGTACTATGTTAGTTTATTATGTTATGTGCATGTTTTTATGTTATTCTATATTTTTAATGATATTGTAATATCCCATATTTATAAACATATTTATTAATAACAATTAGTCTTAATTCGAAATTATGAATTTTTTTTTTATAAAACGAGTGAAATAAATTTCGTTATATTTATTCTTTCGGTTATTATTATATTATTAAAACGTTTTGAATTACGTTATAATTTATCAATTTACTAAGCTATTGTTTTAATCGGTTTTAATATTTTATAAATTATATTAATTTATATTCATTATTGATTTTAAAGATATTATGATTTAGATTAATTATTTTTAAAGCTATATCTATTTATGAAATTATGATTTTAAAACTTAATTCGTGGTAATTTGATACGAGCAATTATTTTTCTAAAACTTGTTCTAATTAATTGGGGCAATTGTTTCAACATTACATAGTCAAGCCCAAACAAATAAGTCATCCAAGCCCATCAAAATGCCATCCTAAATCAAAAATTTAAACCCAAAAGAAAAAGGGAAACAAAAATCTCAACACCACCATCATCAAACATCACGCATCATCATCTTCTTCACCATCATCACCATGTTCATCATCATACATCCATGAAAGCTTCTTGCAAGTTGCAAATCCACTGCTCATCTTCTTCTACGTGTAACCCATCAATCCAAACACCATCACCAACCTTCTCCTCCACAAGAATCACCACCCAAATCATCCAATCAAATTTGATTTTCAATCTGATTTCTCACACCATTTCACCTATAAATAGAGCAAGAATTTACTCAATTCAATTCACAAATCGATTGCAAACCCATCCTCAAAATTTCAGCAAGTTTAAATTCAAGAAAATTCATTTAAATTTCACAAATAAACTCCCTGCTTCTCGTTGCTCCGGTCAACCACCACCGCGGCTATGCCGCTGCGTCAGCCACCACCACCCTGCTTCTTCGACCTTCTCCTCCTCCTTCCGCCTCCTGCTCCTCCCTTCTGCTCGCCGTCCTCCCTCCACCACCGTCGCCCTCCTCCTCTCCCCTTCCTCTCGCGACTCCCTCCTCTCTCCTTCCTCTTCGCTGCGCCCCCTGCAGCGTCACCACCGTCGGAACCCGCGACCACCCTTGCAGCACCGCAACCACCTTCTGTGTTGCCGTTGTCCCAGCCCAGCCGACGAACCCAGCCTCACGCAACTCCCCCTTCCCCTCCTCCTTTCCTCGTGCCTTTTCTCTGTAAACAAGACCAACATTTGGTCTTTAAAAACAAAACAGTAAAATTAAAGGACCCAGGTTCATATTCTCTTGACCCATTAAAGAGTAAGTTGGCCCATTCTCATTTTCTAAAGCCTTATTTATTTATTGCTATATTTTTGCTATTTTTATTTTCGTTTTCGTTTCTATTTAGATTATAACGTTTTAATTATTTTTCTGTGTTTTGAAGTTACTTTAATTATTTAATAAAGTCGTTGTTATTGAAATATAAATTATAACGATATTATTATTATTATTATTATTATTATTATTATTATTATTATTATTAAGAATATAAAGTACTTCTATTAATTATTTTATAATCCATGAATTAACGTTTTTCGAAAGGTAAAAAGGATATTTTATTTTATAAGTCGTTTTATTAATTCAATCGAGTTACTGATATTAATTATTTAATAAACAAGAAGAGGTCCTTGGAGCTCAAGAAGAACGGCTCATCGAAAGTAAGGAAAACGAGTGCTAATAGAGGTTGAGGTAACATCTATTGCTAACACCCACAATCCCCTTCGCAAATGCGTTTATGGAAACGATTTATGGTTATGAGAAATGTTTTATGATTTACAACCATGTTTATGATATAATTCTTGATTGGATTGTGGGACGCTCTTTTGATTTTAATAATGATTTTACGAAAGTATGAATTACTTCAATGAGCTTTACGAAGCATGATTTATGTTTATGAAATGTTATTCTGTCAACCCGTGAATAAGAAACGAAACATGATAATGAAAAGTGAAAGACAAGGTTCTGGCAGTATTTGATCTGTTCTGTTCTGATTCTGATTCTGATTCTGATTATGGTCGTGCACGTACCCTCGTACCCCGCTACCCCATGATGGGTAACGTCTGTTTCTGTCTGATTATGATGGTACGATCTGGTGGGAGACGTCCTACATTCTGTTCATACTTGCCAGTAACCATGAATGAATGTTTTTAATAATATAATGGAAAACTATTATATTTCATCTTATTGTTTATCTTGAATTTCAAAAGATTTTATGAAATGATTTGCAAAAAGGTTTTACAATATTCTACTCTCATTCTGTTTGCAAATAAAATGAATTGAAATGAATTTACGTTGTTAGGGTAGTTGTTACTGGGCCTCGGCTCATGATATTGCTTGTGGTTTTAGGTACCGAAGAGGACAACGGGATGGATTAGTGGTGAGGACGTATCCGTTAAAGCAAGGTTATTTAAGTTGAATAAATAAACTTAGTAGTTAATTATGTACTAAAACTCTAGCTTTAATTCTAAGAATTATTACGGGTTGTATTATGACAATTTAGTTAATATCACGAGTCTTTTGTTTCATTAATATTAGTTTACTTTAATATTGAATTATGCGCCTTGTATCTCTCAATAGAGAGGTACGGCATGTGACGCACCGACTAAATTAGGATTCCGCTGCTAATTATAGATTAATTAACTTAATAAAATTGATTAGAAGTCGGGGCGTTACAGATATAGTTATTGTATTATGGATAGAGTTACTATATTATTATAACATCAACTATGTCTGCAACTCTGTGACTAAATGACCATCAATAATATTTATAGGTATTATATCTTGTATTATAGTAACTATATGTTTGGTATAGTTTTTTATGTATATTATAATGTTCTTTTCATGTTCTTTGTTGTCTTCTATGTAATTAGTAATAAGAGTTAATATGTTATGATCACAACAACTATATGATCATAACAATAACTATATCTACAACCTTACTCGTATATGACTATCATTAATATTAAGAGTTACTATATCATGTATAATAGTAACTATATATTTTTAATAGTTATTATCTTATCATTATGTTCTTTTAATGATCTTTCTTTGTACTCCATGTTATTATTAATAAAAGTGACTATATTATTTTGACAGTAACTATATGACTCAATAACAATAACTATATATGCAATTCTGCAAGTATTTTACCATCGTTAATTGTAAGAGTTACTATATGATGCATAATAGAAACTACACGTTTTACATAGTTACTATGTTATTTTTTCATATTTAAATGTTAAATTATTAACTTAGTTTAAATATTATTGATTCAGAAATACAAAGATGATGCACCCAGAATTGAAATCGTGCAAAGAATAAATTCTGCAAGGAAAACAAAAGCAGGAGGAGAAGAAGAAAATCCTGACAACAATGGAAACCAAGAACGTGGTAGAGGAAGGACATGATGTGTTGGTGGAAAAAAGAGACGTGGTTCACGTGGACGTGTCGATTAGTATTTTTTAGTTCAAAAAACATTTGAGTTTAACATGGTTTATTTAATAGATGCAAAGAATTAGAAGTCGTAGTTAAAACAACTAACCAAGTAGTTAATGTTTTCTTTATTATTGTTCAAGAGTTATAATTACTGTTACTTTTGATATAGTTACTCTTTTATATTTCAGTAATTATGTGATATATAATAGAAAAAATTATTATATGACCTCTAAACCATCTATCTCATATTGTTTATTTTTATAATATAGTAATTGTTTTACAACTAAAGTTATTTTTCTATATAATATAGTTAATCTTTGGATAGAATAATTGTTCTCATCGAAATTACTATATTATTATTATTTATTTCATAGTTACTATTGTGAAAATATAGTTACTTTACAGAACCTATAGTTTCTATAATTTACTCTTTTTGTCTGCAAGAATGATATATAGTAGTAATTGTTTTACCGTTAAAATTATTTTTCTATATAATATAGTTACTCTTTGGATAGAATAGTTATTCTTATCATTATTATGTTCATAGTTATTATTCTAGAGATATAGTTACTTTATAGAACCTACAGTAATTTACTCACTGTTAAAATTACCTAATTACCCTGGTCCATGGTAATCTTATGGTGGACCGGATCCATGCAAGTGAAATTGCTTTCTTAATACGCGAATAGGTCTAATATATAACTCCTAATAAAATACGGACGGAGTACTTGGTATGTGTAAAAACATCCTTGGCCGGTTCCGGATGAAATTGTGGCGATTAGCAAGTGAGTGTGATTGTAGTGTGGGGACACAAACAATTATGCAAATATGATGCCAAGATTACCAACCATAAAGATGAGGTACCAATGCATACTAACCTCAATTAAAAAAGTCTTAAGGAAGACGATGAGGTCAGCAAAAGTACCGTATGATGGGTTCCAAGGGCCATCCAACCACCACAATGAAATTCCATAATGAACTCAGCAATCTCTAATTGGTATACTAATTATAGTTTAGTACTTTTAGTATTATTCATAGAATCATAGTACATGCATGACAAACCAAACAGTTTTTTTAATTATATTTTCTCTGTTTTATCATGTAATCTTAATTTGTAGTCCCTTCACCCCTTAAGTATAAGGACTGTTACAGTATTGTTCCCGATTTATTAAAGAAAGTCTCATGTCGAGGTCCATGTAAATACTCCACACATGAAGATACACAACTCACAAGTAAAGACTAAAGAAGCGAATATGCTTAAGTTTGCTTAGAAATAAATACATCCGAATTGAAGTTTTAGATATCTTTGTGTATCTTACAAACTTAAAACCTCAAAATATACTTTATTACTTGTACAAAAACTTATGTATGACGATCTTTTGTTTAAGACCGACTCCTTATCAAATAGTTACACATTGTAATCAAATTGTTATGATTAATAATTGTAATGAATTAGATAGTTATATTTCTTAATCAAATAGTTATACTTTATTATTGCTTAGTTATACTTTTTTTAACAACGATCTTATACGTATAGCAGTTTCATAAAAGACTTGCTCATATTTTATTTACCGAATGATGGGAAGAGTATCATATTGTACTTCAAACCCCTCAAAATAAAATGTACTTAAAAACCACTTTCGATATTTTTGTGATTAACCTAATTGTAGTCATCATCTTGACTCAACTTGGGCAGGTAAAGTTTTGGATAATTCTGGGTAATAATTAATTTGACTAGTTGCAAACTTGCAAGTTGTAAGTGGAGAAGTGAAAACTGGAAAGTGGCCAAAGTCCAAGATAAGAGGGGGAGTGTAAACAGCACAACAGAGAATCAATCAAGTCTTTTTTCTTTTTTTTGATAATTGACAGATTAATTGAATAATACCATAAACAACTTAAACTTGACAATGATACATTAATCAGTCATTGATGATTTGATGCCAAGCGTGAGCGACCATCCCACTAGTTTTTTCTATAGCGAGTAGCCGAGTCGCGTGAATAGCCAACAAGTTGCCATGGTATTCAAGATTTGAGATTGAATCTTATCAAAATCATTTGTCCTACTTTCTCTACATCATAAATGTATCTATTAGGATGATGAACATGGTCCAAGATAACCCTCCAGGTTAACCAAACATTGTTAACCAAACATTTACAGTATAAATCCTCAAGGTTAACCAAAAATTTATACATTTTACAGGATAAACCCCACACATTAGCAAATTGAAGACTAAAAAGAAATAGGACAATGATGATGATTAAGACTGCACATTTTGTCATATTCACAATCAACAGGTCCCAAATAATTTCTTCCCCATCATCTCTTTTGTTATTTGTGGCTGTCTGAGTTCATCCTCTCTCTCCTCAAACTCTTTGGCACATTCTCTCTCTGCTGATTTCATCTGAAAGTCTGAAACCTTCGCCCTGTTTATTAAACACACCATTTTTCTTAACTGATCTGTTACTTTGCCACTTGGGAAAGTTCAAACTTTTCTCTGGGTTTTCAGGTATGCTTTAATTCTTGTTAAATCCACATTCTGAATATGCAATTACACTAATTTATCTTTTCTGGGTTTCTTGTTGTTTTCTCATTTCTTGCTATATATTTTGGATGTTCTTCTCTTTTCAAGTTTTTGTCTTTATCATATAGGAAAAGAATCTGGGAAAACAAAAAGAGTTGATTAAGCATGAACATGATCCCCCCCCACCGATTCTTAATTGACTTGTTTGGGCATGAACCCAATCTTTTTGGGGTTATTATGTAATTTCTAGAACTGGAGATAATGTGGTTGGAGAATCATGAATTTATGCTGTATGCTTGTACTTTTGAATGACAGAACTGTTTTTGCCTCTTTTTTGGGGAAAAAAAGTACTTGCAAAGTGTACTTTTTGAGGGATAACTGTATAGAGTAGCACTGATAAATCTATATCCTCGAATAGGAAGACACATGAACCGTAAAACCGCTAACGGGTGTTTAAAAACCACCTAGAACCAATCGGGAGACTGATTTTGGCACACCTTTAAGTAGAGCTCAGAAAACTGTGCTCTCGTTACGGGTATGCCAAAATCATTTCCTGAACTACCCCTGTTGAGAGGTTGAGTCACTTTTTTCTCATTTCTTTATAATTTGACAAGGGTACATTTGTGCTCTGCTTTGTTTTAGAGGATATGGTTCTGAATTCGGTTATTGCTATTTTGCTGTAATGTATAAGTTTCATTTAAGCCTGTCTTGTGTTTATCTTGAAGCATGGCGTTTTAATTATTATGTATGAGCTATGGGATCTCTTAAGATCAAACTTCAGCTCAAAAGGAATGTGAATAGGGGGACCTGTTATTTTCCTGAATCTGTGAGTACTTATTGCTTTATTTGTCATTATTTGCGTGCAGGAGAGTCGATTCTGGAAAGATGGTGAAATGTTGGTACTGCGGTTTTAGGGGAAAATGTTATGTTGTAGAGTAAGTGATATGAGTACAAGCAGGAGGGTAATCTTTTAGCAGCATTGTGCATGTTTTGCTGCTTTATAGATGGACCTGAGTCAGTGAGTGGGATAAAAGAAGCCTTTGAGAAAATGCTGATTCAGAAACCATTATGGAATATATTGGATTATGGGCATTATCCATGGTATTGATGCTCAAACATGAGTACTGATTGTGTTTTCGGCTCTACTTCAGCCTTCTTTTTCATGTCATTATCTAGTTGACTATCATATGTAGCTAATAGTTACTGGGTTCAACACTGCTCACTCCTCCCTTTCTGTCTACCAAGCCCGTAATAAGGTGCTTGTAAACATTTTTTGCACGATAAAATTGCAGCATAACAAGTATTCTGCACCTGTCAAATCTGGTAAACAAATAGATTCTGCATCATGAATCTTCCTGGTAGAAAATCCTTAACTGCAAACGACTCTAGCAAAGTGACAACTGCTTATTGCCATGCTCTTCCATCAGTTGACTTCTCATGTGTTGAAACATGCCAAGGTTCAGTGTCAAGTGAATCTTCATATCCATTTTTGAAGCAATCAGGAAAACTAAGACACCCATCTGGACCAACTGACATATTCTCATCTAGTTGTGACAAGAGTGCACCTTCTCGTTCTTCTATGTTCTGCACGAACCTGTATTTATCATCTTCATCAAGTTCAGAAGCTCAAAGGCAGCTTGGGAATCTTCCATTTCTTCCAAGCCCCTCTGCACCTCGATCAACAAAGACCCAATTGTTTCTTAATGACGATTCAATTTCAGACAGTGTATGTGAGCAAAAGCACTCTGAGGATACATTTAAAGATTTTCTTAATTTTTCTGGAAGCTTGTCTGATGGTGACTTTGATGATGTTACTTGCGGAAGTGACTCTTTGGCATTTTCAGAGCATTTGGAGCTACAATTATTGTCTGACGAACTACACTTAGCTATAACTGATAGCGCAGAAAATCCTGGAATGGATGTAAGTACCCTCATACATACAAACTAGTCATTACTCATTATTCATGCTCTTAGAACTAGCTGAATAAAGGAGATTCTAACCGAGTTTTTGTTTCTTGAGATATATGATCAATTTGTGAATGCTGTTTTGGTACTTTTCAGGTATTTTTTTTCTGCCAAACCTTATTTTTATCCCCACTTTTGGTGTATTAGGAAATATACGAAGTATCTCCAGTGACGTCGAGGCCAGGCATCCCATCAACAGTACAGAAGAATCCTCAGCCCGTTCCACCATCCATAAATGCTATTTCTGGTAACAAGACATCTGAGACTGGTGCTTCTCATAAGCAAAGGATGAGGTGGACACCCGAGCTCCATGAACGTTTTATCGAAGCTGTCAAAAAACTCGATGGCCCTGAAAGTATGTTCTGTTCTATCATTCTTTGAATATGTTGGATTTGTTACTAAAAGTTAATGTTTCATTTTGGATTTTCCAAACTTTATGCCTTTTTAAACGTAACTGAGACCATCTGAACCAAAAAAAAAAAGGGACTATTTTTGTTGAAATTTGTGAGTTGCTTATTGTAGTTTGAATTGCAGAGGCAACTCCTAAAGGCGTGTTAAAGATTATGAATGTTGAAGGGATCACCATCTATCATGTGAAAAGCCACTTGCAGGTTAGTTGAGAGCTTTGACAAAAGTTTCTACATTAATTATGCTGTTGCTTCTGTTCTTTATTGATTCAGTGCTTTCTTCTTCCGCAGAAATACCGACTTGCCAAGTATATACCAGAGAAAAAGGAAGGTGTGACATTCTATCTATGATAGTCCTTTTTGCAATAAGAAATATCAGGAACATTTGAAATTTCCCTTCTTCAAGGATGAATTATTTCGATTTATCTGTTGAGTTCTGAACACCAAAATTTTCTTCTATGAACTGTTGTTTGTCATGAAGCAAAAAGATAAAAAATAATCAATTATTCTGACAAGTCTCGAGTGTAATTGGATTGATGATATATAGTTTCTTTTTTGTTGTTTCTCATCAATCATCAAAACTACCACAAGCTCTAACAACATTTTGACTCTATCATATGTGCATGAGCAAAAATTGGGTTTAATTGTCTTCTAAAATTTGATTCCTTTTTGTTCTGATGTTTCTGCAGAGAAGAAGACTTCTAGTTCAGAGGAGAAAAAAACACTTTCAAGCACCAAAGAATCTGATTCATCGAAGAAAGGGTTTGTATTTGTTGTAATCCTACTTCTGGTTGTTGTTTCCACCTCTTTAGTTTTGTTGTTAAACTGAACCATTTTCTTGTTTTTGCAATTTCAGGAGTATAAATGAGGCTCTCCGTATGCAAATGGAAGTGCAAAAGCAGCTACATGAGCAACTTGAGGTCGGTATATATATATATATAGCTTCTAAGTAAACTTTGCACCGTTAGCAATATAATCTAAACAGTAATCAGACTGCCTACTTTAGCTCCCCCCTCCCCTCTAAACCTGGTTATTGGACAAGGTAGCCCAATGGGTACAGGGTTTAGGTCATGTTAACTGGGTTCTTATTGGGTAGGACTCTTATTGGAAAAGGTCAATAAAGGGTCAAACTTATAAAACAATAATTTTGAAAACTAAAATAGGTATGATACAAAAAAGTATATGGATAACTTCGTATTCACTTGTATTCGCATATGGCTCTATTTTTTCATTTTTCCTTGTTCGTTTATGGACCCGCCCACTATTGTCTCGCTATGGACCCTCAACCCGCTAAAGCTGACCCTTTTATCACCTGACTCGCACCAACCTGATAGAGTATAAAAACTAGTCTTGGGGCTTCAACCATCAGTTTAAGCTTTTGGTTGAGTTGATCCTTTGACATGGTATCGGAGCCAGCGTGACGCAAAGATCACGGGTTCAAATCTCATCCACCCCTCATTTCAAAGTGGAATATTTCGCGTTAGGTATGAGGAGGCCTATGCTGCATCCACACTTCAAGCCCGAATGGCTTTCATGTGAGGGGGCGTGATAGAGTATAAAAACTAATCTTGGGGCTTCAACCATCAGTTTAAGCTTTTGGTTGAGTTGGTCCTTTGACACAACCCTGACCCGACCCGTCCAATAACTAGGTCTACGAGTCCCCTCCCCTTCCTCTAAGACCATATATCATCTGTATATTTATCTAGTGTAGCTTTTACTATAGTAGTACGTTAGGTGCTTTTCTCTGAATTTGTTGTGCACACGTACAGGTGCAAAGAGCACTTCAGGTACGCATAGAGGAACACGCACGGTACTTGCAGAAGATCTTAGAAGAACAGCAAAAGGCTCAAACTGCCTTGGTCTCAACACAGTCCTTGTCATCAGTTACAAGTGAAGAAGAGCCAGAGGTGGAACCGTGTCCTAAATCACCAGCTAAGGCTGCTGAATCAAATACTGATATGTTATCTACGCTGTCATCTAAGCGTACAAATGAGGTGTTGGAGCAGCAACCGTGCCAGAAAAGGCCTCGCCTAGACGATGAAGCTAAGCCTGAACCCGAGCCTGAGTCTGAGCCACCAGTTGTTGACATATCTCTATGATTGGAAAGTGGCTTAGACTTGTACCAGTCAGTCTCTCAGTCATTTCCTGTAAATATTGTCTATTCGTGGTTTAGCTAGTTATTCTATTAGTAATTCACCAAGTTCTGAGCTAGTAGTAGTAGTACTAGTAACATTTTCTTTTATATAATACTCTATTTTACCATTCTGAGCTTAATATAAGTGGTTC
Organism: Spinacia oleracea; assembly: GCF_020520425.1. Classification (NCBI taxonomy): domain Eukaryota; kingdom Viridiplantae; phylum Streptophyta; class Magnoliopsida; order Caryophyllales; family Amaranthaceae; genus Spinacia; species Spinacia oleracea. The sequence goes on along the minus strand of NC_079487.1, from coordinate 123,851,694 downwards.
CAAAATCAATTCTTATGTGGAATAGTGAAGTATATAAGTTCACATTGTGGTGTATTCTTTCGACGTGGAATGATTTGATAAAGCTACTCACCTAGGTTACTATTCGATGCACTCGTAAATTCTTATACCGGAAGATCGAGTTGGTGTCTTTAGTCAAAGCAATAATATAAGCAACTTAGAACTCTTGTTAAACCTGCTTTTTTCCAAGGTTAAGTAATAAGTATGCTAATTGATACTTAAAGCACTTGTCAATTATTATCTTGACTGGAGTAGTTGGTATCTTTTGTCAAAGGCAATAGCATTAGCATTAGCATTATTGCAACCTATTACGGAGTAATCCTTTGTTATTATAGAGTAATTAGCTAACTGTGCCTGTTTATGAAAAGAAAGAAGTTTATACTAACAGTTCAGGTGACATACTATTTTGTCGCAATTTAGAAGGTGGACCATGGTGCACATTGAGCATGGTGCACCTCAAGAATACTAGTATATAATTAAAAAAAACATATAGTTACGTGAAAAGAACATGAATTTTTTTATTTTTTTATTTTTAATAAATAGTGAAATAATATGTTATTTTTTATAACAAAAAAGTGAAACATTATATCGCATGTTCTTTTGTCGTAGTGTCATGTTCTTTTGTTTATGCACATGTGTTCTTTTGGTGCACATCTCATTGTGCACCATTTAAGTTAATTATATTAATTATCCTTTGACAAGTACTCCGTATAACACTACTCCGTATAATCTGTAATCAATCAATCAATACTTAGTTAATACCTAGTATTTAAAAAAGAAAACCAACTTCCTTTTTACGACACGTAAGCAACACCATTTTGAAGACACGTGGCGTACACATAATCATGACCACTTAGAAGACACGTGGCTAAGATACATAATCAATTCTTCATTTAAAACATAATAAGTCACCTCAACATTTCATCATTTCCTTTCCAATTTTAGTTTACCACTGTTTAGAACAATTTAATTAGAGACATTGATTAATACATTGGTGGTTATGATGAATCAAGAATGAGAAACATTTCAGATGGTTATAATTCTATGGTTAATGAATTTGACTATTTATTAAACCTACATGTTTACGGAGTACAATTTTTTATAGACCGATATTCCTCCTGACTTATTTTGCTAACTTTCTTCATTTTGAAGAATTTTATTATTTTTCTATAGGTGGGTGGAAGTTAAAATTATGTTATGAACTTCTAATTCATCCACCCCATTGTTTTTTGGAAAAATGTTTCTTCTAATGAGGTTGGTATTAGTTAAAGCTATCATTATATTCATTTTTTTAGCCCATTTAAATCAACGGTGCATCTTCTTTGCATCCCGTTGCCTGACTTCCCTCAAGCGTCATCATATTTCAAGTTCTTTTACAAACGACTTAAAAGTCGACAAACATGGATGCATTTTTGTTTTGAAATCTGTATGACATCTATTACTACCACACCCCCAACTCTATAAGCATAATTTCGAGTTTTAAAAAAATGGTTTAGTCTTTGATATTTTCCAGAATTTTGACATATCACATGTCGTTCTTGATCACAACTCTTAATTCTTAGGTCATTTTCCTTTTGGGTATTTTTCTTGATTGTGATGCAAAGGATAGGGTGCGAAACTTCATGTATACTTGGCAACTGAAACATAGTTTTTAATCCAACAAACAATAATGGTGAATTTCTTAGCATATTGAAGATTTGTTGATTTCTTTGGTTTAATTCAAAGAATACATATGCTTAACTTAGTGACTTCGTACTAGCATATTTCTCCTATTCTCATTTTTTTAAAACCCCTTGGATAAAAAGATATTTCGTATACTCCTAAACTAAGAATGTATGTGTGGTCTTGGGAAGCTCATAATATATTCCATAAAAGTAATGCTTCCACCCAATATATCTTGGGAATTTTAGTATGTCTACGTACTATCAAAATTATTAGTGAAAGTTTTTAGTGAAGTATTATACGTTTATACCTTTATCATTTTAGTATGTCAATTTACCCTTTTTTTTAATTGAGTTTCCTAAAATATAGCCCGTGAGTAGAACGGGCCAAAAGCTAGTTATAACCAAAGCAAAAACCAACCAACCATCTTTTTCCAAGTGTCATTTTCTTATTAAAAATATCTTCATAAAAAGAATGAAAGTATGACTATCCGTTTTGCAAAACCGAGTAATGACTAGTACCCCTTCTTTACAAACCCTGTGCATGAGTTGTGTAATTTATTGCAAAATCAATTGGTTTAGAAAAAAAAAATTGAGTAAGAATTTTTTTTCCTTCTTAATTGTGCATTGTATGAGTACTAACCTAATTTATTACTACGTAGTATGTAACATTTAGTAACCCTATTGTTCCTATATGTCAAAAAAAAAAAAAAAAACATTTAGTAACATTTTGCATGTTTCAGCTGTCAAAAAAGCTTGTATTACTCCCTTTATTCCTAAATTATTGTTGCATTAACCAACCTTCTCCGTTTCTAAATAATTGTTTTTTTGTCATTTAAAAATCTTAATTTTGTATTGTCGTTGACCTCCCGTGAGTTTGCGTGTACCATTTATATACAAGTCACACTATGTTGTTGTTATTGTATTAGTGTTAATTATGCAACTAAGGTAGGGACTCTAGCCTCTAGGGAGTCCTTGTGTTGCCCACGAAAAAGCCAACGTAGGCTGAAAGTGGTGGGATGTACTGATGTAGTATGCTGGTTCTTGGTTTTTGTTTTTTTGTTTCTATATAAAAACTGAATTAGCTAGGATGTTAAAATAATTAAGGTGTATTTAATTAACAAAAGCTAAAGAAGATTAGTCACAAGGTTATTTGACATTTTACAAATTACAACAAATTATAAGGATGCACAATGCATTTTTAAACAAAATAACACAAAGTGACACGGTGCATTCTTTAAAAGTATAGATTTCACTTTGAAAACTCTCACGCCTATTGGCCTTGAATCCTTGATTGGTTAAAAGCTTTTTGGAGTGAAATTAGCTTTTCATGCAAATTAAGTTGTTGACTATTTTAAAAAGCTACTTTAGATGTTTGTTTAATATCCGCTAGAAAGAGCTTTCTAAGTCTAAAAGACAATTTTAGAAAATGCTCATAAAGGTTTTTAAAAGAGCTTTTAGCTTATTGGTTATTTTATAACTGAAACAACTAACCGTTGGATTTTTTATCAAATACTTTTAAACTTACATCTATATATAACCAGTTAGTCAATCGACTAATATAATTACAGAATAGCTAACCGCTAACAGTTTCATAAATTGTAATTCAACAGAGTCGTTATAAACTCGGTCCACGTAAAGTCACTAATATTTTCTCCCAAGGAAGTTTAGGAAACCTACCGGTTTCGGTAAACACAAAAGTGGGTTGATAAACAACAACGTTAGTTGATTTTATGTGGATTTGTTCATGAACGAAAATGACTGCTAACTGTAGACTATATTCATGTCATTAATGTCATGTTTTTGGCCTTTTTTACAAAAATATAATTCACATGAACCTTACTACTATTAATTGCTGTACTTTTGTCAATTGTCACCCTCTCCACATTCATTTCCACTTTTTTTTGTTCTTGTCGATTCATTTCGATTCATAATGCTTACAATTTTAGATTGCAATTTACATCAAACTTCTTCCTCTTCTTCAATAGTATAGGTTTTAACTTTTAGTTTCCTCTGTTTCTTTTATTCTTTTTCTTCTTTTTATTTTGTGGGTTTTAAGGGTTTTGCTGCAAGATTTGCAATTGGTTTCTTTTTGGGGGTCCTGGGGGGTTTTTCAATTTCTGAAATTAATACCCAGTTGCAGAATTTCGCCATTGTTGAAAAGCTTGAGCTTTTGGGGGCCCATTCAACTATTCATGATTGGAAGTATGGCTGCAACTTCAGCTATCCTGTAAGTCTCTATTTCTCTATTTATTTTAATTATTTTTTGGAATTTAGGTTAATGGGTATGTTTGAAATTGTATATTCCCTCCATTTTTGAGTAATTTAAGGGTTGGTTTATTGTGGGTTTTAACTGGGTTTTGCTGAATTTGATTGATTGTTGCATTTGTTGAACTAATTTTGGGAAATTTATTGCTAGTAATCAACATTTGTCTGATTCTTACATTGTTTATGTCTTGAATGTCTGTAGAAATGATACCGCACTTGTGTATTCTTCAACTGGTTCAGTTGATAGTAGTTCGGATACTCCATTGAATGAGGGTCAGTGCCATTGGTTTTCTCCCAAGGTGAGGCCTCTATTCAATAAGTAAAATAATGGACAGTTTCAGCTTAGCAAATTACTGTATTAGGTTTTTCACAGCAGGATTGAAGTTGTTTGCAATTCAATTATTTTATTTTGATGTTTTCAGTTATGAGTTAAGAATCCCCAAACCGACCTAGGTAGGACTCAGGAGCCATGAGAAAAACTTTTTGCTAAATTTGCGGGTCATACTCTTTGCCCGTCATAGGTTATTATATGCAGCATGCCAGAACTTGAAATGTTCTATGCTGGTTGGAAATAGGTAATTTAGTGGATGCTAGAGATGTTAAGTGGCAGGAACTTGTAATGTACGCGAGTTGTTGCTCCTCTATTATGTTTTTAGACCTTTCAATTTTCATAGAGGAAGAAGGTTTATGATGGATTTACCTTAGACATGGAGCCAATAAGGATTAAGGAGGAAGCTTTGGCTATAGTAAAGATTTCTTTTTCATTAACAACAATGGCTATATAAGTTTCTAACATTTGGCTACTCTCTCTTTTTTGTCTCTGGGTACTTGTTCAAATAATGTTGATTAGGGAACTAATTATCTGTAATTCATGGCAATTGGCAGGCAAGCAATCATATTGAAGTCGGAAATGGGGGATACTATGACAGAGGTGATGGTGCTTTTGCTTACAAATATCAGCTTGAGAACGATGTAAGTTTTAGTGTTAAAGTAGATTTCATTTAGATACATGTTATCTGGATTATAAGACTTAGAATCTGGTAGTTTGAGCAAATTTTACAATTTCTGACATGTTTCAGTTTATTACAACAAATCCAACTCTTGTTTCATATCTTCAAATTGTCAACTTTTATCGACTTTCACTAGTAAGACAGCTATTTTCGTACACATTGAGAAAAGGTTACTTTTTTTCTATTTCGTCTTATATAGCAAATCCTGAAAAAAGTAAATAGATTAAGGCTTTTGTTTCTTTACCCAGCAAGTGACATGTGATGTTTTTTGGACTTCCTCTCATTTGTGCACAGTCTAAATAAAATGGACGTTTTAGACTACAGAAACTTACTTTAGTACCTGAACTCATCCGCAAGTGTTACACAAAAATTCAGAAGTGTTTTGCTTCAGTCTGTTCCTTATATCCATACTCTGATAGTATGTGGTTCTATAGAAGTCTCCATGGTGTACACTTACCCTGAATGAATGTTGTTTTATCTATTGACAAAATCAAGGAAGAAGGTAACATTTATGATGAGTGGATCATTTAGTAACCTCAAGGGACTTACTTGTGTGGCGTTGGCCTCTGGAAAGTCTAGCATTGAACCATTATGGATGTACATTTACACTTGATTAAAAACTCACACATGTCTCCTCAGGCTCCAATTTAGAGAGACAATTGATGTTCAGTTGTATAGATTTTAGCCAACTCCTTGAGCTTTTCCATAAATGGATGGGTTTATGGAAGTTTTAGTGGATGCAATTTCTTCGTGGAACTTTGATTGTTGAAGAACAATGAAAACTTAATTATCTGGCACTCTGGCAGTAAATGGTTGAATTCCATTAGTAATCCAAGCCCCAAGGTTCTTGCATCAAAAAGGTGCTGGAATGGGGGAACTTGAGGTCACATAACAGCTTGTTAAAGAATTATTGTTTTGTTTTCAATACATACTTTTGATTTCCACTGCATGAGGATTCCTAAGTAATGGTCCAGTCCCTGAAATTTGAGGTCTTCCGTTCTCTGAACCCTTTCCTCTTTGTTGTTGCCTACACTTTCCTGAGCCGAGCCATATAAACCTCTTAAGGTATCAGGCTATCTTTGAGGCAAGCAAGTTACAAGTTATGAAAGTGAGGTCAGGCAAATGTGGAATATGGGCATGCTTTTTCATTGTTGTTCCAAACAGAGTGATTGTGGAGCATGGATTCCCATCTTCTGTATACTAGGTCTTATATCGCATACGGGGGGTATAATGCAGTCTTTTAATTTCATGAAACACTGTGTACCAGTCTTCAAGTTCGGAATTGGAAGTATTCGTTGCGTACTGCATACTGAGTTACTGACCTTCAAACGGGGCAAGGCAGGACTTTAAGAGCGGGAGGCAATAATTCCATTGGAATTATAAATTTTAAAAAATTGTCTGAATTTCTATATGTAAAAAAAGTGTAGTTTACAATGGAATATATATGGCTCTTGATTATTATCATGATTTGTGCAACATTCTTTATAATAATGTGTTCCAAAAGAATTAATACTCTTTAAGATTAGGTAATCCTAAAAGTTTAAATTTTAATAAATTGAGTGAACACGAATTAAATGGAATGTTGGGATAATAAGGTTGTTATTTAGGTGGAGTGGAAGAAAACTGGAACAGGAGTAAACATAATGTTAAGAAAAAGCAATTAGCCCTGGCAAGAGTTCCGATCCCCTGGCTTCCAAATCATGAAATCACTTATTTGCTTCTTCCCTTGCCGAACGCAAGAAGTAACAGTTCATATAACCTTTCTGATACATTGTATTTAATAAGGCTTTTTTTTAATGGGGCCAGCTAAGAGACTTGACTCCGCCCCTGCTTTTATGTACATACTCATAGTTGGAGATCTCCGAAAAAGACTCTTCTTTAGCAATGACCAGAACGTAGTTTTACGCAGCAAACTCTCACTATCACTTCACTGGTACTCTGGTACCCTGTTTTATTTTTTTTTATTTTTCAGAGATACTTGGATACCTTTTTTTTAAAGTCAGCTATGACCCAGATCATAGTTCTAATGTATTCTTTCTTTAGGTTCGAAGTTTACACCAACAGTTGCAGGAGGAAAAGGAATTGCATGCGACTCTGGAAAATGCTATCGAAAAGAATGTCATGGAATTATCTACTCCATCTCACTTTCCCCAGCATGTATGTCATGTTTAAAGTTTTGTACTTCCGCTGTCTTTTGGTTTTGCTCATTAGTCTTGTACGTAAAAAAAATGATTTGTGCATTCAAGGACAGCTGGCAAGTTAAACAAGGCATAACTTTTCTGACATATAATCTAGGGAATGTGGAATCTGGGCAAGGTTAGAGTCTCTAGAATTTGAAGTGCTTTATAATATCTGATCATATTTGCATTTGAAATCACCCCCCCCCCCCCACACACACACAAAAAAAAGGTAAAAAGATTATGGTAGGATTACTTTATTAAGTGTCTTGGCTTCCTGAAGGTACTTATTGGGCTATAGTTAAAAATTTGTAATATTGCTGGCATGCTAAATTATATTGTGACAGACTGAGAACTAGTAATGACTGGTGACAGTGTCTGTGTTCTTCCTGGACTGATAACAGTTGTTCTGATAACTATGTAGGCAGTAGAGCTTTTGTCCAGTATTGCAGCGCTAGAGGCCTCGATTTCAGAGCTTCAAGAGGAGATGATTTCACTCCATTATCAACTGAGTCAAGAAAGAAATGAAAGGAGACTTGCTGAATACCGATTGCAACGTTCTAATTCCAAGAAGACATCTTCACCTTCCTGGCAGGTACACCTGGAAATTTGGTATATAAGATGGATAATTCATTACTATCCCTGGTATCATTGTTTCATGTCATTAATAGCATCATTTGCATGACTGTTTAGTCATCAGCAAAACACTAGTAGTTGGATTTTGATTCAAACCAGTTTGTTGTTTATGATGTTAGCATTTAGAACAGTGAGATAGATATGATTATGTCATGCGGTCTCACCTGAAAAAAAATGTGCTTTTTCAGGAGAGCCAATTATCTTCAAAAATGCATCCCAAGTGTAGCGGGCCTGTGAATACTGGGAAGCTCACTAAAGAGCTTTCTTCTAAGGGACTATGGAATCATCCTAATCGGTTATCAGAGGAGATGGTGCGATGCATGAGAAGTATTTTCATCTCTTTGGCTGAATCTTCCCCTTCGTCAAATGGCACCACAATGGATTTGCCAAGTTCACCCCGTGCTCATCCTTCAAATGCTCCATCATGGTCATTATCTGAACACTTGATGGTTCCCATGTGGGCAAAAAGCCCACAGATTGATTTGCCTCATGATTCGGAGGTGCTAGGAACAGACAGTACTTTTGACCCTTATAAAGTCAGTGGAAAATTAAGTTGGTTGGAGATTGGGAGATATGGATTGGCAACAGAAGTTTCTTGGATGTCAGTTGGTAAAAGGCAGCTGGAATATGCTGCAGGATCACTGCGGAGATTCAGGTAATTTTGTTTCTTATCTGCTTTGGTTCATAGAGATCCACTTTTGAGACTAATTCAGACGGGATTTGATCTGAGTACTTGTGTACCACTCCCGAAGTTTTTACCATTTAAACAAGTTGACATCCACAATATTTGTTCCATTTAAATATATTTGACATAAAAGAGACAAAAGAAGGGATAACAATTTATCACCTATTTATTTTCGTTATCATTTTATGATCATCATGCTATCCAGGAACGTTGCTTCGGGTCGCAGAGAATTGTGAATAGTTAAATTGCCATTCAACTTGCTTAATCCATTTTGGTTAAAAGGTCAGGACATGTTTATGGAGCTACTGCTGATTGATGCATTTTGGTTGTTCATTTTTTCGGATTACAGGATACTTGTTGAGCAATTGGCCAAAGTGAATCCTATCCTCTTGAGCAGTGATGAAAAGCTGGCTTTCTGGATCAACTTGTATAACGCCTTGATTATGCATGTCAGTTTCTTACATTCTGTTACTTATTTCAGTTTTGGGCTTTTGGGTTGTTAAGATGCCAACTTTTTGCTTTGTATTGTTGCACCTTATTCCAGGCTTATCTGGCATATGGGGTCCCGCGAAGTGAAATGAAGTTCTTTTCGTTGCTGCAAAAGGTTTGAGTTTTGTTTTCAACTTTTGATTCTTCAGATTTTAGCGGATAAGTGACTTTCCATATAAAAAGTGTTTATAGGCCTAGAATCCAGCAGAAAGTAGCAGCTTGTCAAAATGACTCTTTCTCAAGAGTCAACTCCGTAATCACAGAATTTGATAATATTTTGGGCTAATTAATACTTTTACTAATTTCTCAATGCTAAAAAAGAGATACTCCGTAATCACAGAATAAATGCAAGGAAGCAGGAAAATGCATCATACTAAGTAAATTAAAACTTTGAGCTCCTGCGCAGCAGGGAGTTGCTCTTTCTGCAAATTCATTTGGATATGTTTTTTCTTGTAGTGGTCAGTATAGGAAAGATCTGAAAAGATCTTTGCAGTCCAGTTGCTTGTGATTGTTTTTTCTTTTTGGAAGAAAAAAAAAAGACTTACATTAAGTGTCTTCTTCTCAGGCAGCTTATACAGTCGGTGGCCAATTATTCAGTGCTGCTGTCATTGAGTATGTGATCCTGAAGATGAGACCACCTATTCATCGTCCTCAAATTGTATGGAACTGTCCTCAGATGTCTATGATCTTTTTTCTTTTTTCTGATTACTTTTTTTGTGTTGCACCACCTGACATATCTATTTCCACCTTTAGGCTCTGCTACTGCCTCTTAACAAGCTAAAGGTATCAGAGGAACAAAAAAAATTCGCAATTGATTCTTATGAACCAAATATCGCATTTGCCCTCAGCTGTGGGATGTACTCATCGCCTGCGGTAATTCTCTCAACAAAACCTCAGATTTCCTGTTTTCTTTTTTGGTTTGGGTGCAATATCTGAAGTTTCTTGTTTGTCATGTCCAATGTAGATTCAGGTGTTCACAGCAAAGAATGTCAGAGATGAACTTGAAGCAGCACAGCGTGATTTCATTCGGGCTTCTGTTGGTGTGAGTAGCAAAGGGAAGTTGCTGGTTCCAAAGATGCTGCACTGCTTTTCCAGAAATAACGTTGATGATTCAAAACTTGCTCAGTGGATATCGCGTTATCTGCCTCAGGAGCAGGCTGCTTTCATCGAGCAACACATTACTCAAAAGCGGCAGAAGCTATTTGGTTCTCGGAATTGTGGGGTCCTTCCTTTTGATTCTCGGTTTCGCTACCTTTTTGTGCCTGAAATGGTTTACCAATAACTGTGTGCCTGTTCCAGTGTAGTTTAGCATAAACTCTGCTCGAGTACATGTCAAGCTAAAATGTTACCCAGGCCTGTAGTGTGTAAATCAGGAATAGGAGGGTATATAGTGGGACAGTGGGTGGTTTTTTGATACCAACAAGGAGCAAATTCTACTTGGAATTTCTGGTGAATATAAATGTAAATACATATTCAGTACAATTGAAAATTTATCAGTGCAAATAAATTTAGTTTCTCCAACTGTATGATACTATGATGATGCATAAAGCATTTCTGAGGCGACTACAGCAGTAGTCAGTGTATAATCAATACACTTTGAATAGTATGTACACCATTTCTGGGTTAAAATTCCACAAAATTCATGAATTACATCAGATAACATGAATAACTATCAATAATCATCCAGGACTATCCATACTTTTCCTATTTGGGAGTAATAAAATCACAATGAAAATACATATCTATCAAAGTAGTGAATGAAATGTGATTGAGCAGGATTATATCAACGGCGCTTATCAGCATCATCTAGCAAGTTGCATATATCTGAGCATTCCACCAAGCTGCACAACAGATGAATTCTATGACAGTAAGAAACAGGTTCACTCACTCACCTGATGAATTCTTATCCTACCAACATTGGATAACAAAGGATAAAACCTTACCAATATTGTCGACTTCGAAATCCTTGCTTAAAAACAATAATAGGTCTGCAATCAAACACAGTATTATTAAACAAAAATATCTACTCATCCAGAAACTACATAATTAATAGGCCACTCTGTCACTTGCAATACCTTCGAACATTAAAAGGACCTTCACCAGGTGAGCCATCACCACCACGAATACAAGTGCCAACACATTTGGTAGTACAAGACTCAGCATTCCTAGACTTTGGTCGTTGGATTCTGTTCTTCATATTACACTCCTTGTCCAAGAGATCACAAGTCTTGCCTGAAAGTTCTTGGGGTATATTAGCCAACGTCTCCTCGGATGGAGGCGGCGTAGAAAGCACCACTGCAGCTGCTAGCATTCCTATGCCATGGATCGCCTGACAGTTCCTCCCATTTACATTGATGAGCTTCCATATTGAAGATGAGGAGAGAGATTGTGAATAATGATGATGATGATGGTATATCTCCCTGTTGAAAGTTATGGATTTTAGAGTTTGGGTAATATTGCTGCTGCTGTTACTGACACCACTGTGCAATACCAGCATCATTTCAATGGAGAGATGAAGGGATGGTGAGATTTGTGGATTAGATTATTCCTTTTTCTTTTTTTGTTTGGTTGGGATGTTTTCCAATTTAGATTCCTGGACCCTGGTTAGTTTCATTGGTTGTGTTTCGATCTTTTTCTGAGGTTTGCAGTTCGAGGGTTATGTCAGACAAGTTTAGCTTCAGTTTATATCACCTATAGTCTTTACTCTTTAACCCAACAGTCAACACCAAGTTGGATTATTTGCTCACCACACCGCCACTCGCCCAAAACAGCCCGTGAGGGCTTAAAAAATTGTTTGGAGCAATCTTAGGGGTGTTTTAGGTATTTTCCAAGTCCCAACCAAATAAGGGAAGTTTAGGACAAAATAGGCATTTGTGCAATAATGTGCATTGTTGGCTCACATTGTCCACTTAAATTACAATTGTGGAACTTTGCGATCCAAAAGCAATCCCAGAGGAGAAGAATGATTTATCCCAGGCAGTGGATGCAAGAGTTCATTGACTTTGGTCTTAAAAATATCCCGAGTTTAGCTAATAAATTGCCATTTCTCCAAGCTATTCTAAAAAATCATTCTTAAAAGCACCCGTATAATGACTAAAGAGCCCACAATGTTGGACTTTTGACCTTGGCCATTGAGTTAGGTCAATTTCAACTGAATCACCATTTCAGTATAATTACGTCTGCTGAATTTTTGAACGATGTGTAAAAGAAGACTCGTGATTAATTTCATAACTAGTACGCCTATGCACACTATTTTTTATAGTTACAACAATCGAGGAATTAGTGAAAACAATGTTGACAGGTTAAACGTAATTTCAATTAGTTTTTATACTTCTTCCAAACCCCTGGTTGTTTATGATGAATACATTTCTTCGGGAATTATAACAAGGGGCCAAACTGCCAAAGTCCTGACAATCTTCTTTTATTTTTATTTTTTTATTCAAATTCACCAGGCAAAATGATCTAGAAAGCACATGTAAATATGTGACTTTGTCGGCCTTTCTTATTCACACTTCATTTAGACTAAAAGTCCAAAAACATGGATATTTTTCACAAATTAGCCGAGTCCGGTACTTAGATACTTACTGATACAAAAAATGAGTCAGAGTAGTATAGCTCTAAACAAGTCCTGCATATCTTAAGGTAGCATCCAAAAGAAAGTTGATTTACAGTACATGACATTGCAATTAGTTGTATCAAAAAAATTTGTTGTCCATGACAGTATTCTGCAACTTTTTCATCACATAATACAATGTTTTCTTCTTCTATATGTAACAAGAGAATAAGAGATACAGGGGATGTATTGATATAATGTGTGTCTTTATATATCCTATAATGCTATACACAATTACAAATGATACCATCAAGTGGAAGATATAGGGGTGGGAAATGCTCATTAAATTGTTCTCAATTCTCAGAAGCAAACTCAAACAAGACGATCAAAATCTTTCGTTTATGATATACTCCGTTAGGTGTTCTTCTCAAGAACTGAGAGTGCTGGTGTCAAATAATTATTTGCCTTATCAGGTAAATGTGCCACCTGTAAAACACCCGAATAATATCAATTGCATAAAAACTAACTGTAATGAAAAGAATCTGTAAAGCTCGAAACTTTCTTAGAGATTATGCAAGTTGATGATTTCTTACAAGTTCATAAAGCTCCTGGCCTTGCTCAGCCACATACTCATAGCACACCTGAAATTTTGCATTCAGAAATAAAATCAGGACTGTCAGAAATGCTTAAACTGAACATGAATTCAGTATTTTTTGTGAAGTAAGTCAAAGTAAGCTCACGTCGAAGCTCTTATTTCTGGCTGTAGAATCATGCAACGCCTTCACGCAGATATCGGCCACATCAGCACAACTTATTCCCTGCAATGAGATGTAATTCATAGATGAATAAGGGATTGAAGGAAAACCAACAAAATTTATAGCCTGACAATATGATCAGCTCTTTCAGATTATGCTCACCTGAGAAATTCGGTTTCCCTGGTCAAATATCAAAGCACGTTGCCCACCAGGTTCTTCCTGTGAAATAAGTAATTGTACACAGATTCAAGTCAGTTTATAAGCATTCTACCACGTATTCAGATTACAAAGTTGAACGCCGGAATTATATTCAGGAAATATTGAGCATACCTTTAATGGACCTGGACGGACTATTGTATAACCTAGTCCTGATCTTCTCAATGAATCTTCACCAGCCTACACAGCAGATAAAATATAAATCTAACGTAATACAAACAAGTGCTTTGTTCTTTTCGACTTAAAAATATGAGTTAAACGAAAAATAAGTTCAAACAAGTTCAAAGAAGATTCAATAAGTTCAGATAGAGCTAAACCTAAGAAGTAAGAATGCATGATTATGAAAGTTGCTGTGAAAGGTAAGAGTTATACCTTCTTAGCTTTCAAAACCTGCTCCCTTCTCGAGGTCTCAATTCCTGATCCTGTACAAGATACCAAAATGAAGTCTGTTTCCTGACCACTCTGCATTCAACGGAGAAAAAATTGAGTGACTTTTCAGAACCTACTATCATATAACTTTCTGTGCTTCTGAAGGCACTAAAATAAAAACATTTCTGCACTCACGGGTAAGGCTTTTATGTATTCCAAGATTAGCTCGAAACTTCTTGGATCTTGCTTCATCCCATTAGGCCCTTCAACAGGTCTCTGCACCAAGATTCATGATGAAAAAATTAACAAGACAACGGAACATATAATATGGTGTATAATGAAACACAGGTTACAATTTGCATAACCTATTCTTAACAAGTAAGTACACAGAGGTGTCAAACTATGTATTCATGCAACAAAAGAGAACATTGGAACTATAAGGATACCTGTCTTCTAGGCTCAAAGCGTATGGTCAAAGTGTGAGCGAGAAATGGATCCATTGGTGGATCACTTGGATTCACTGGGCGGAAGGCTGAAAATGGAACTCTGACCTGTAAAACAGTAAAAAGAGAAATGCAGGTTTCAGATATACATCAGCCCTTGCATGAATAAATATTAAGAGGATAATCAATCATAGATTCCGTACCCTGCAAAATCCTGATTTTGTATTAATTCTAGCAAAATACAATTTGCTTTGGGATGAATCTGCCAGAGGACCAGTTTCAAGGATTACAACATAAGAACGACCATTGCCACCAACTGAAAGAACAAGACCTTCATACCTAATCATCACGAGTTCTCCAAAATCAAAAAAGAATTAACCATCACATAATATACAAGGAAATAACGGAAATGAGCGTACAATAGCGCAATACTTAGCAGGACTTTGAGGAAGCATACCGGTCTAGAGTAAAACCCAAAGGAAGAGAAAGCTTTTTTGACAGATCTACATATCCTCCTCTGGTGAAAACATATCCTATTGTGAAAAGGATACATTAGAAATAAAGTAAACTCAAAACCCATTCCACATATTATGAACAGTTCATGATCATAAACTGTCAGATGAATAGTTGGTTTGTTTTTAGGCATTTGGATGGTTTACCACTTAACCAGACTAGTTCTAGTACTGAATCACGGATTCACAGCACAGTTTTCCATCCGGGTTATAGTTTTCAGTCCTATTTATGTTATACATGAGTATGATTCTTCAGAGCAAATGTTTTAGACTTTTAATCAACTGCCAAAAAACAAGAACATACCAGAGAAAATGGCAAGGCCATTCTCGTTGAACTCAAATTTGGCATCCATTCCTCCATCATATTTGCTGGCAACCACATCCTGGAAATAAGTCCCCTGACGTACTTCCCATCCTTGAAGTGAATCTTCTGATTTGAATTTTGCAATCAGAAATTTGCTTTTGCTGCTTTTACCAGCCCGCAGTTGTGCTAATTGGTTGTTGTAGTCCTGTAATATTAAACCGTTACATAACTACTTCATATACAACGTTGATACATGACACTAATACCTGAATCACATTGTCAGAGATAGGTTAATACCTGAAAGGCTTTAGCAACATTGTAGACTCCACGATTGTCAACTCTGTTGAGATCCCCTGTAATGGATGAACGAGCAGTTGCACAATAGATGATTTTGTTGCAACCTTCCACCGCATTTTGGAGGCTAACAGGATCTCCCACATCCCCAACCACTAACTCCACTGACCTTGGCAGCATATCCGTCACTTCCTGATCAATTCTCCGAACCAACCCCTAACATTCAATTTAACTCTAATGAATAAGAAACTAATCCTTGGACCAGGACGAGTATTATCAGTACTTGGTATGTAAACAAGGTTCATTTCATTAAATTCAATCCTGCTAAGTGGAAAAATTGTTCAACTCCCAAGTTCATTAATCATGATTTTACGAGACAATGTTAGGAATTACACTGTTATCAAACAAACCCATATCTAATTTAAACTTCCAAGTTTCAACACACTTGCAACAATCAGTTTCAAATCAGTTTCAGGACACTAGTTGTGACACATCGGTTGAGTGCTTAAACTCACAAAAGGAGGTCAATGTACCCGTGCATAAAGAAATGTATTAAATCACCACAAGGCTCTGTTCTTTTCGATTTATTTTGACTTATTTCAAACAAAATAAGTTTTGATAAGTTCAGTTAAGTTCAAATAGTTTAGATAATATAAGTTCAGCAAAAATAAGTTTTTTTTTCACATTTTCTCACACAAATAGTTTATTTCAGATAAAATAAGTTTTTTTCACATAAAATATGTTCAGATAAGTTCAATTAAGTTCAGATAATATAAGTTTAGTCAAAATAACTCCAACAGAACGGAGCCTAAGATACATACCCTACATTGAAGCAAATGTTCAATGTCACAAGTTACATACCCTACATTTTGAAGCTAAACAAATTCAAATAGCTCAATACTTCTAAGTTATGGTCTACTTCAAATACTTCTAAGTTTGGGGAGTAGAGCAAGACCTTGTTCTTGAGCTTTATTTGTTTGAATTGAACTAAGTTGAATGAAGTTGAATTGAACTAAACTGAATAGAACTGAACTTCTAACTAAAGCGCTACATAGAACATAAAGAACAATAACAACATAGATGATTGACATTCAGGGATTACCTTAACCGTATAACCTCGAAGCATGAGCTTACGAACAACGAGGCGGCCAATACGACTGGAAGCACCAATAACAAGAACAGTAGTATTCTGAGCATCAGGAATTGTAAACTCCCCAAACGCCAACAAATTATTACTACTAACATCATCATACTCAGTCCTAGAAATCTGACCCAAATTCGAGAACTTCTTCCAAACCTCGTCAAATATCTGCCTCGATTTCCTCCCTAACCCGACCGGGTTCACGGCCTCATCAATCCTTTTGATCACATCAGTACTATCACTACTCTTCCCACTCTTCTCTGTTTCAGCATTGTTACTAATTTGCTCCTTTTGATCATTAACATTCTCTTCTTCCTTAAACTTCTTGTTCTTTTTTGTCAGTTTGCTGTCTTTTTTCCCTGATGTGCTGCTGTTTTCTGTACTTGCAGATGCTTTGGGAATAATTACAATCTGGGTTGTTCTGTATTTGTCAGTTGACATGAAATTCAACCTCTTTCTGCTGCTGTTTGTTCTCGCAGAAAGAAGATGAATTGATGCAGCTGCCGCCGCCATTTTTGTACAATTTTTGTGCTGAAATTTTTGACAGAAATTTGAATTCTTGTTATGTGATATTGATCAAGAATCCATTGAAAAATGCTTGCAAATTAGTAATAGTTGAGAAAAGAATTTGTGATGATAAAAGTATGAACTTGTTTTTCTGGAATCTAAATAAGAAATGGATAAAGAATTTGTGATGATAAAAAATTGGATTTCTGGAGGTCCCCAGAATCTGAACTGTGGCCAAGGGCAACATCAGTAGGTGCAGCAAACTGATCTAAAAAAAGTGAAATTATCCACCACATAAATTGGTATGGTCCACCATCCGATTTGTGGCTAAAGAAAAAAGAGCAACGTTATTTTGTTGTTTTTTTTCGTAGCAATCAATATTAATTCGACCCAGACCATAATACCATATGGGTTCGTGGAGTCGAGTCTAATGACTCTAATCTAGTCAGGGTCGCGCGAGTGTAATTTATCAACAGGGTCTAACTTCATCTAGTTAGATTTATCCTCCGTTTGTTTTTGATATGATGTACAATTGTACACTCTTTCGGAAAATAACTAGTTACTGACCCGAACGATGCACTGAATTTTATTGTTTTTGTTATTTGTTTTATGTCCGGTTAATGATTGTTTTCCTAGCAAAACTTTCTGTATTTGATTTATTTAATTTGTTGTCATATTACATAATTTCCTCTAAATATATGAGAACTTTCAGAATAGTCCCTATGTTCGGATCCTTTATTTTTTCAAGTCTTACTTGATTGGTACTCTGTATAATTTTTTATTTTTTTTCTAATTCACTTATAAACATAAGAAATTTTTTAAAGTATCAATTATTATAAATTGAATAACAAAAATATAAATTTTGGAAAAACACAATTGATTATCTAAAGAAGTAGTGTAATTATTAACTCTTTTTTATGCATGGTCTGAGTAACTAAGAAAGGATTACGTAAAACTTTGTAATAGGTTGTTATTCAAATATATATTGGGCATTAATTTTTTTTAATATTTATAAGAATGAGTTTTGTCTTTTTTTCATTACTTTAGAATCATATATTATATCATTGTAGAGATGGTCATGGGTTCGAACATTAATACTAACATTTTTTGTGATAATAAAATTGAGTAATGCATGTGTGAACACGCATGACATGGCACATCGTTATTTCCTTTGCCAAATCATAGTGACACATGGCAACGTGGCATTCCTTGCCTTGGAGATTTAATAGTAATATAGATTTTAACATTTTTGTTTGTTTGTTTTATTAAAGATGGAAAACGGTTTTCCCAAATGTGAAAAACAACTTTATTTAGGGTATATATGTTTGTTGCTCCGTACAACATTAGTAAAGGAATTGAAGGGAAAGGGGAAAAAAAGGAAGAGAAAGGAAAAGGAAAAGAAGGAAAAAAAAACTTAATTTATTTTCCTTTGTTTGGTTTGATGGAAGGAGGTAAGGGGAAAAGAAAGGAAAATTATTTGACAACTTTTAATTTTCTCTTTTCTTCCGAATTCCACCACTTTTGGGAGGAAAGAAAATGGAAAATTTATTAATGATATTTTCCTTTCATTTCCCTTCATTTCCCATCAAATCCAATTTAATTTTTAGAACAAAACACATGAACACATATTTTTCTTTTCCTCCTATTCCTTTCTACCAAACAAAGCCTTAGGGGAAAACTAAAATTTCCTTTGAAAAATAAGAAATGTCGTATTTTTCACTCTAATTCCTTACTTTACCTTTTCTTTTCTCTCATCTCATTTCCCCTTCTATGCTCTTTTTCTTTATGATTTTTCTTGTGAGGAAAGAAGCAAAAGAAAACTATTTTTCCTTTTGTTTTCCATGAAAAATCATTTCCCATTGAAACACACGGAGCCTTAGGGGTATTCATGGTCTGGTTGGGTGCGTTGCAGTTTGGCCCCCAAATAAAACCAAGCCGTAAAAACACGGTTTAAGATTTTCTCATACCAAACCGCACCACAAAATACGGTATTGTGTGGTGCGGTGTGGTGCATTTTGCTGTTTAACCACAATTTAAAAGAAATTCATTAAATATTGTATTTCAAAAAAAAAATTTATTTAGGGGATCATATACTTCCTCTGATTCTTTATTGTTGCAACATACTCCTTTACACATTATTTAATAAAGTGGTACTTGAGTGGGGCCACAACCACTTTAGTCACATTACTTACTTCATTTTAAGTGTGAAATTGTAACTTTGGGTAAAAAATGTTTCTATTTTAAGTGTCTTGCAACTATTGTGACGTTTTCATTTTAGGGAAGTGTTGCAACTATATAGAAATGGAGGAAGTATTTATAAGGAATAATTAAATCTAATAAACCAACAGTTTAGCGATTTTCTTAAAAGAGTCTTGCATAATTAAGAATAAACTAATAACCCACATTGTTTCCACCTTCATGTTCTACTCTCCCCCCGTCATTTATTGTTTACTCCATTTTACGGTTTATGGTCTCCAAGATGTTCTTAAAACACAGATATTTCAAATTCTACTCGTATAAAAATACTACGGAGTAAAAGATTGACATTCTAAAAAACTATATATTGAACCAAATTTAACAAGACAACACTCAATTATATTATTTCGTATATGTTAATGAGAATTTATGTAAAATTTGACAAATAAATACAATAAAACAAACAATAAAGACTTAAAGAAATTGCATGCTCGTACCGCGTGGGCATCAAAGTACTACGAACTTACGAAGTACTTGATTGATCTTATTGAAATTGGGCCAAGCCCACTAATCGAAACATGTTTGGGCGCATATCACCCTTTTGTCTTTTTCTTTCTTTACCAAATGTTTTGCTTGTTCGGTATGAAATTGTCCAGATCAGATTAGAGCAGATCCATCTTCTTATAGTCATATCTATATCAGAATATATTTATTCTGATTATGTTCATATTAGAACCGATCTGTCCATATCAAAAATGATATGTACATATCAGAATCAATATGTCCCGATCATGTCCAGAATTGCACCGATCTGCCCAAATCGTGTCTAGATCGACACTCAATTGTCCATATTATAACTGATTTGAATAAGGATAATAATCCAAAATAATTATCTGATCTAGTTCAAACTTATATTTTTCTGATCTAATCTGAACGTAATTTTTCTGATCTGATTTTGAAATAAGATTCTGAAATAAGATGGTCTAAACATGACCTAAGCGGATTTTTTTTTTTTTTTGAAAAGCAGGGCTATATGAATATGCTCCTTGTAACACACGACGGGCATTGGGCATTGCTTACGCAATATGAAAACAAGAACATAGTGACGAAACGTAGCAGAGGGAGTACTAGTAGTATATCCCCCGGCCCCTCCCTCCCGTCGAATATAGATGACTTTTGTTACGAGTTTAGTTTTAGTTTAGTATTTGCTCCGTTAAGCTTTTGTTAGGAGTTTAGTAAGCCAGAACAAATCTCCTTTCCACCAAATGTAAAATGACAACTGTGCTATGTGGTCACCAATTGCAGCCGGCAAGGACTTGGTTGAATAAACACCCTTTCACTATCTGCATGGGGTAATATTCTCTCTTTTGTATCTCATATTATCATGCATTTGACCTTGCCACGATAATTCTAAATATTACTACTATTTACAAATAAAATCCAAACTTTAGAATTACTAATCATGGAAATACTATTTATAAATACGATTAATTAAACATATCTTACATAATAATAATATTAATAACAATAATATTAATAATAATAAAATTATTATTATTATTACTATTACTATATTATTACTATTATAATTAGATGTGTGGTCTTGAACAATGAACATGCAATGTGTCTCATGCCGCCAATTATCTGAAACTTTCCATGCTCATTAGTATAACTAATCAAGTGATGATAAGTTTAGCACCCTTAGACATATAATTGTGCTAGTCATGAAGAAATTGCATGCTCGTACCGCGTGGCATCGTCTAAGTGGTAGAGCACCACCAATAGAATGATGCCAAGTCTACTTAATCCAATTGATTAATTATAATCTTATTAATGAATAACACTTGTACTTAACGTTGGACCACATTGCCAACCCAAAATTGGGATGTGGGCCCATAGACCCAAAAAATTGATAGGGATGTACGTTGAAAGCACTAATTTTGTGTTGCATTTGAAAAATTCTCTTCGACAAAGAAGAAAATGGAAGCATCAATTGATAAACAAATTGAAGAGGAAAGTTCTTGTTTGCAATTATTTTTCTCACAAATTGGGATGTTGGTTTAGATTCACTTTCGTACGGACAATTCCCTTAAAGGCACTTTTTTTGTTAAACATTGTATATAATTGAAATTTTATGGAGTTTGGTATGGATTTGGCGGGGCGGGCTATGTGATCCCTCCTAAGCCCGACAAAAATCGAATTGAACGAATCAGACCGGTTTGGACGGGCCTAACTAACTACGTAGTAATACATAGTAGAAGAGTGCACCCATCACCCATGGCATTGTGTCTTAACGTATAGCTCATTTGTTTTACACAGTCTCCGTTCCAAGATAAATTTTGACGGTTAATGTCGTGATTAAGCCGATTTCAATTAATAAAGATTATAAAGTTGAGGTTTTTAAAATACACATTAAAACAAATATTTGATAATTATACAGTACTCTTTAAAACAAGATCAAAGATGATGAACTTTTATCTCCAACAAAACAAATGAAGCAACCAGTTTGAGGAGTCCCACTCACAAATGACCTAATGAATTGAATTCGGCTAATTTTCTTAAAGAGAGTGACACAAATAGAATTAGAGTCACAATGGCAATACAAATTACAAAAAGAGAGGGATTCGAGCCTAATGTTTACCGTGTACGCATAATTCTTGATTTTAACCACCATGCCAAAACTGTTTTGGCAAGATCGAGGTGTCTATGAAACACCAAATTCGTGTTATGCACATGATATATCAGTCTTTTTATTTCATGTTAAACTCTCCCAAATAAGCATTTTATATGTTAAACTACTGAGAATAATATTGATTGACGATAATATAATTTAATAGCTTAATCATAACGGGTTACTTAATTGGTTTAGATAAGAAACCATAATATAACTCTATTAGGTTTAGGACTCTATTAGATTCCTAAACTAACACAATTATAGTTTTATAAACATACTAGAACCCTAGATATACCATAAAAAATTACAAACTTTTATATAAGGCGGTCTTACACAAAAGACCACCTTTTTTTTTTTTTGGTGAAAATGAGTTACTTGATTACTTAAATATTAGAGTGCACATACATAATAAGTTTTCAGCTAACTCCACTCCGTGTGGAGGTCAAAATACAGGCACATATCGCCCAATTACTTTGAAGCAAACATGCTCACAAAAGACCACCTTGGTGTCATATAAGTTAAAGAATGAAATCAATTAGTTAAGCACTAGAACTAATTAGTTAAATACTAAAATCAAATAGTTAAACAATGAAATTAATTAGTTCAACGCCAAAACTAATTAGTTAAGAAATGGAACCAATTAGTTAAGCAATCAAAGTGGTCTTTCCGGTAAGGCGGTTTTACACAAAAGTTACCGATAAAAAATATATAAAACGGAGGATGGTACAATCAAATTAAATTGACAAACTCTTGAGTGCAGTTGTTACTCAACACAAGAATGCTATCCGTTTACACGTACTCTCACAGTCGTCAAGATTAAGAGAGAATGAGTACCAAACTAGCTAGTTAATCAATGATAATGATCTTAATTAGTTGTACTACATTCCCTTAATCAGTGTGAACCAAAAATAAACAAGAATTTAGTGGCGTTGACCCAGAAAACAGAGAACACCCTTCCATGTTGCGATGAACTTGAATACTTGACACAAAAGGAATTACTTTTTAAAAAATTCTACTAAAAAAGTGGATCCAAGTCAAATTAATTACTAAAATGATATCATTGATCATGTCACTATTAATTAGTATAATGTTTTTTTGAACATTCAACACAAATTACAATACAATGAGAGTGATTTGGACTGAACTTTTAATATTTATTACATTATATTATGATATATAACTAATTAATTAAACTAGTGTAATGTTCTTAATCAATTATAAGCCTTATATATATGAACTTTCATACTATAAGGTCTAATTAAGAAAAAGATTGTATCCTGAATCCTGATCCAAAAACTGCAGATATTTTAAGAAAACGTCGAAAATTGGAGTTGATGATTATGGCTGCTGATCCAGAAATGAAGCTGCTAGGATTATGGTGCAGCCCTTACAGTAGAAGAGTAGAGATTGCTCTAAGTTTGAAAGGTTTAGCATATGATTACATTGAAGAAGATATCCAAAATAAAAGTCCTGAGCTTCTGAAATACAATCCTGTTCATCATAAGGTTCCTGTTCTTGTCCGCGATGGTAAACCCATCGCGGAATCACTTGTGATTTTGGAGTACATCGATGAGATGTGGAACGACCAAAAGCCGGCTATCTTGCCTCAACAACCTTATGAACGTGCTACGGCGCGATTTTGGGCTAGATTCATTGATGACAAGGTAACCATATTATGTGTAAATTCATACATTCCATTTAAATAAAAATGATCGTGTTTTTGCTTATGATTTGATCAATGTAGCTCATTTGAAGATTGACTCATTCTATACTAGCTTGTATGAAAAGAAAAGAAAAAAATGCATACATCTTTAAGGGGAACTTGTCATTCTATTTGGAAACTTCGTTGTATACTTAATTTTAGAGGTAGTTGATGTTGTATGACTGATTATTAATGATATTGTTCTTTTCTGTAAAAAAAAATGTGCCTTTTGGGAGTAACTTGGGCAGAAAAGTAATTTTACCAAATTTGGTGTTTGGGGAGGTTTTTTATGTAGTCCAACCAAAATTTAAACTTGGGTTGGTTTTATTTGAGCCCAAACTCGGCCCATCATCAATTAAGTTTGGAATTCTGGATGATATACTACATATTGATCAACTTAGAATATGAAAGTGTGATTTGTTTAATTTTGTACATTACATTTTCAAAATCTAGATTGATTGAAATTGGAATTGTCGTATATGAAATGAAACTAATTGATTTCTCTGTTTGTAATTATAGTGTTTGCCATCGATCTTGAAAGCCTTTTGGGGACCGGAAAATGAACAAGAAATAGCTGAAAAAGAAGCGCGATTGAACTTGAAAACACTAGAAAAAGAGCTAGAAGGGAAGAAATTCTTTGGAGGAGCAAGCATAGGTTATCTTGACATAGTAGCCAATTTCATTGCATATTGGCTTGACGCAATTCAAAAGGCAGCTGGAAAGGAAATACTAACAAAAGAGGCATTTCCATTGCTATTCAAATGGAAACAAGATTTTATTGCTTGTAAAGTTGTTAAAGAAAATCTCCCCCCTTGGGAACGACTCGTTGCTTACTACCAAATCCGCATTGAAGCTGCCAAGGCTTCAAAACGATGAAGAAAGTAACAAAAATTCAATTGACGGACTTTATCTATCGTCTTATTCATCAAACACTTCACTTCTTCTGCTACTATTTTTGCAGCCATTTGGTCATACAAACAAATATGTTAATCCCCTTTTCTATTGGGTTAATTAATTACATGAATTTATGCACAATTTATACTAGACTTATACTAGTGTTGCTTACTTTGTGAATCTCAATTGAGCCATTTTAAGGCATATTTCGTTCATCTTGATTTGGTTAATTACTATGTGTAAGTTTGAATGTTCTACTCAATCATTCACCAAAATCAACTCGTAATCTAGAGTTCGTTCTAATTACTTAAAGAGGTGTGAACATGGGATTGTATAGTCGTATACTCGTATGATGGCAAAACACTCACTAAGAATTTTCATCTCAAGTCCATTTGTAGTCACATAGCACTGGTGTACACTGTACTATTTCACTACTACTACGTACTAGTTTGTAACTACATTTTAGCTTGTGGAAACAAGGTTTATGACTTCAGCTTATCTTTATAAAGTCAAAGATTAAAATTTGTTTGTTAAATTGACATTTGGATTGGTTTTAAAAGTCAAATTCAATCATTTTATTACTCATTCGATAAGATTGAAAAGAAAATTAAGTTTCCTTTATTATATTGTTTTTATAGAAAATTTGGAGAAAATAATAGCATTATACATCACATACGCAAATATAAACGATTAACAATAATGTCAACTCATTTTATTTAATATCAATGTAGTAACTCCTTAATTTATTCAAAATACTTGCATTTGTCAATTTAACTCCGCCCGTCAATGTCATTTTGTGGCATTCTCAGCGGGTCTCAAGCCTGGCTGGGGGAGGAGGGTTGCGATAATCTGTGACAGGCCCGGCGTAAAACACTAGGCGAGCTAGCTCGATGCCTTATCCACCACAACGACACAATACTAGAATAACATGAAGTAACACTTTTCCTTTACTGCCATGGGACGTGTATTTTATCTATATCAAAGCCAAGATATACTCTTTTAGTGTAAGATTTAGTTATACTCTATCAGATCAGATCAGAATATATTATATCAGATCAGTCCAGGTCAAGAGAAATAAGGTGAACTAAACAGGACCTTACACTATCCGTGACTGGACATGATTATTAATTTGAGACAAAGAGAGAGGACGAGATATAAACGACCAGTATTGTCCACAACGAGAAAGAAAATGGCCAAGATTAGGTTTAAAGTTTGTTTAGTTAGTGAGCCCATCTTTGTCAAGCCCACAAGAACTCCCGGGAAAGCTTTGGCGCGTAATCCTTCCCGCCAAAAACACTAAGCCCGCCACCACAAGCAGCAGCTCTTCTACATTTATACCCAGTTCTCCCACCACCATCACCACCATTTTCTCTCTCTTCCTCTCATTTCTCGTTCTTCAACAGAAACCGGTCGGAAGCTTCTATTTTCTCTCTCCTCTGCAACCCACAAATCAAGCAAAAATGGAGACATGGGAATCATCACAATCAGCAGTAACAATCACCCCCAAGAAGACCAGCTACCCTCATTCTTTCTCCTCATCGGAAGTCACTCCCATGGTAGCTACTCCTGAGCCGCGTCAGATCCGCATTCTTAAAACTGACGGCGCCGCTTTGGAACCAAGGTCCGATCTACTCAAACCCAGTTCTGGAGTTTCTCAGAAGCTCAACGGATTGCCCCAGAAGTATTATTTCTCATCCTATTCCCCTATTGCTATTTCTTTCTTTACAATGTTTGATTTATTTATTTTTGTAATCGAGGGTTTGAGCCGTGTTCATGAGATTTGATTTGATTGGTTTTGATATAGCCAATCTGTACATTGCAATGGAATTTTGTGAGTTTGGAGTGATTAATTTGTGGATGAATTTGGGAATTTGGATGTGGTTGTGAATTTGGGTGTTTAAAGAATTGTCGGAAATTAGGGTTTTTGTCTTCGACCTTTGATGTTTTACTTTAGTCCCAGTATAATGTTCTTGCTTTTTCGAAATGTGGCTATTTATTAGAGCTTATTCTGTATTTCATTTGACTAGTTTGATATTGTTAAGGGTTAATTTGATACATGACTTAAATCTGATAAAATTAGGGTTTTATCTTGTCCGGTGAATGAGGTAGTAGTCTAGGATTAATCTATGAAATGCTGGAGTTATTGAAAATTTGTATGAATCCGAGACAAATTGAATAGTAATTCTGTAACCTTGGATTAGTGCAATTATGAATCTTGGTTCCAATTCACGGCCGGAGCCACTCACTTTGATTTTTGTGCATTCATCTGATATCTTGCATTTGTTGTCCACATCTATGAAATTGCATAGAAAATAGGGGTAGAGCTACATTGAGGTGATGATATTGGTGAATTGGGTTTATGCTTCTTGTTGACAATTGAACAAAATAGTATGGAGTATGAGCTATAGAACATCATAATTCTGGTTTATGTTTGTGACTTACATGTTATACTAACCTGGTAATGACATAATTAACAGGTATGTGATTTTATTTGAGTTCTTCAATGCAATGGTTAATTCAATTCGACTGCTCCGGCTAAAAAGACAGCCATCAACCTTTACCAGGCTTTCTCGTAGTATTGAGTCTTTGACAGAGAGGTAATACAAAACTCAGCTGTTCAATATATTTTTGAATATCAATCTTCCTTTTACCTGCTGCTAATTTGTAATTCTTCATTGAAATTTTCTTATTTGATTATAGGAGGTTCACATTTCATCACTTGGCCCAACTGAAGCACATTGTGCCAGAGGTAATCATGGTAAAGAAAATCCGTGAGGAAGACAGAGAAACAAACTGTATGAAAGAGGAGCTTCTTGTGTCTCTCGAGGTAGATGCCGGCGAGAACATGAAAGGCGTTGGTGGATTTTCCCAACAATTGAAAGGGATCTTCCAGTCACGACTCGCAGATTATTCCAGAACCCATGATGAGGTATAACTTTCTTTCCCTCATACTCAGTGTATAGTATCTTGTTTTGGTGTTGCAGGATTTTGGAACATGAATTTAATGAATGATTTTTGTTTGTAATCAGGATGATGAAGTTCATGAGGCAGAATTACCGCAGCTGTTTTATCAGCCGAAGCAGGAACCTGAACTGAGCATGTGCAGAACCCCTACTCCACCTGCAGTGTTACGAATTGCCCCCTCTTTTAAGAGGCGGTTCTCGTCTAGAGCTGACCCATCATCTCACTTACCAGAAACTCCCATGAAGGAGGCCACCGCCACTGCCACCGCCACTGCCACTGAGGCCAAAGACGAATCTTCCATTAGCTTAGCCAAACTTGCTTCAACGCCTGCCAAGCTCGCTTCAACACCTGCCAAACTTGTTTCAACGCCTGCTGAACTCGCTTTAACACCAATAAGACTGATGGCAGCCACACCTGCATTGCTCCCATCAAAACGTCCTTTGATGACCCCAATTACCCCAGAACATGATTGTAGTAGTGATGTACCAAATAAATCAGCTAAGCGCAGGGCCCTAAACTTTGGACAAATGAGTCGAGCTTGTGATGGAGAAATCAGCTGTACAGCTCAAGGCTCTAACTCTTCTAATGATGTCCTGAATGTACTTCCAGACGACCTTTTACAGTCGGTAAGTTACTCAAGTTTCCTGGTATATATCTGATTGTGTTGCATAGTCCTATTTGTCAATGGTAAACAACATTAGAAAGGCTCCATCTAACTGAATAATCCTACTGCAGTTGATAGAAAAAGAAAAGAAGATCTTAGAAGATCAGGACTTGGTTGTCTCAAAAGAAAAGAGGCGGCAACAGCTGATGGCAGGAGTACCCAAACTCTTTGACATGATTCTTCTTCTATTCCAGTCTATCAGGCGTCCTGTTGTCACCAAACAGGAACTTATTTACAAACTAATTGCAGGCCATTTGGACATTGTTGATAGAAGTAAGGGTTTGCTTCATCCTCTTTGAGATTTGACACAATCTTCAATAATCTTTTGCCGCTGTTCTCATTATAGTTTTTGTTTTCTTTGTTTACAGAGGAGATAGAGGAGCAGTTTCAGTTGCTACAGGAATTTGCCCCAGAATACATATCTGAACTTCATTCTCTCAGTGGTGATATTCTCCTACGGTAGGTTCTCTTAAATGCTTCTTTTTTATACCTTGGTTTTTTACGTTTTGCAGTGATGGCTGACGTTTATGTCCTTTTTGGCATTTGCAGCCTCAACAAAGCTTCGTGTCCTGAATCAATCGCGCCAAGCTGTTAGAAGCAGTATGAGACTTCAAGGCTTCTGGAACTGACTATATGAGAGCATATATAGGATTTTTTTTTTTGTTAGCTTATTTAAGTTGATCACAAAGAAAAGCACTATGGATGAATCATGTGAATGTGTAACCTTTCAGCCATACTGTGTTTTGTACATGATTAGTGTAATGCCCTATTGATTATGTGATCAGAGAAGGAAATACTAACGGGAACACCCCTTTCGAGTTAAATATGTTATTGTGCACCATTGATTATTTGATGTGCTCGTATAAGAATTGCAATTTTTTGTTGGAACAATTACAAAATTCATCAGAATTGTTCTTCTAAACAAAAAGCTATTTCAAGTACTCATTGTCAAAAAAAAAAAAACACTGTAAATTTATCTTATTCTACGAAGCTCAACTGTATTCTGGGAATTTGGGGGTCGGGATACACCCCGGTTTGTGCGTGTGTGCCATAAATCTTGATACTTAAAAACACCACAAGATCTTCACTCATATATTATGTGTAAACTTAACCTCGGAAATTCAGGATGCACAAATAAGGCATCAAACTGCAAATTAGGTACAAAGCTTTTATGCCCAAATTTCTAGCAAGAGGAAGAAGAAACATTAAGCTACTTGGATTAAAAAAAGCTACTATAAGCCTCCAGTAAGAGACAATAAATTAGAGAGAAGACAGGGGAAGCAGAAAGACAATGCTGCATTTTCTAAAATCTAACAGCATGCACTTAAGAAAAGTAGGTTCCTGACATTTTCAACAGGGCATGTAGTTCTTCTCTGATAAATTGCTAATCTGCTACCACTTAAAAAAAAGTCGCCTGACAATCTTACACCCACCTCTTCAGCTAAAATACCGGTGCAAATGAACCTCTTTTGAATTCAATCCAAAAGTTGTGCAAACATCAATATGAGTTAGTTAACATGGCGCATTTTCTGAGTATGTCATCTGTGTTTCCAAGTACGGGAACATGAGTTTTCCTTGTCTGTTAGATGGCCACAAGGCCTACTTATTTTCTTCTGAATCAAAGATGGGAAAAGGGTAGTTAGTAGTAACAAATTAAGAGGTTGATTAAGAGTTTGGGAGAAGAAACCTGCATCTAGGTAGGAGACATTTAGAGTCCTTACAACATCGAGATTCGAGAGTGAAGGTGAAGAAAATACCACATCGTCTTGCAAATACAACATCCCCCAGGTACACGAGTTTTACAGTTTGCTACATGATGGAAAATATACCAAAAGTTTCTGGCAATCCAAGCATTCGACGGAGTAGAGGTTAGCAAATACGCAAGGGATAAGAGAAGAGAGAACACACAGACATCAGCTTATAAATATGACTTGGCATTCATTTGTACATATCATAAAACACTTGTATAATTCTCTCAAAAACCTTTGTTCCTTAGCATTTTCCATACTTAAGATTTTTGTAGCATCAAAGACGGGTGTGTGACGCTAGTAGGCATCGTGTTATGAAGTTAGGGGTGTGCAAAATATCCGATCCGAAATTACATATATCCGTTCCGGTTTTAATGTTTCGTATCGGATATCTGAAGAAAAAAAATCGGATTTTCGAATCGGATTCGGATCAACTTCGTTTCCGTTTCAGTTCTCCGAAATATTTCAAAAAAATAATAGAAAAATCCGATTATCCAATACAAATTTTCGAATATCCGATATGATTTCAAGGTTTCGGATATTTTGGATCTTATATCCGAAAAAATTAATGTAAAACATGAATAATTTTTTATTTTTTATTGAATTCGGATCATTTTCGATTTTCGGATATCCGAAACTTTAGAATCGGATACGGATCACATTTTCCTGACCCGAAAGTTTCGGATTGGATCGGATCCGATATCCGAAATTGAACTCAGATCTTAACATGTACTACCTCTGTTCAGTTTTTTACACTTTGCACCAACTCCAATGAATATTTAACCATTAATATATCAAATTTCATATGTGAAAAAATTATAAAAAATTGATATTCTGAACATACATACTGAGACTAATCTAACAAGATCTTACATAATAACGTTTTGACGTATACAATAGTGACAATTTACCGTCAAAATTTTCATACATTGGACACATATTCCAAGGGTTAAAGAAACTTTTAAGAGCAAAGGTAGTATAAGAAGGCAAGACCTACACAAGGTGTAGATAAATGAAACGATGATACCTGTATATGTCGAGCACGATCAGCAGAAGGATGATTCACCAACTTATGAGGATGATCAAACTGTATATATCTAACCTTAATTTTGACATCAAAGTGAATCGATCCACTAAAACCAACTTTAGATGTTGTGTTTTGAAGCCTATTAATTGGGCCTTTTTTTTTGGGGTGTAAATTCCTAACAACGGAAGAACCACTAATTTCTGAACAAAAACTGATTTTGACACACCATCTTATGATTAAAGCACGGAAAGTTGTGTCTAACAGTAATGTGCCAAAATCAATCTTTTTGTATGTCAAAATCATTTACCTTTCTTAATACTATGATACAATTTACTTCGAGGACAATAAATCATAAATGAAGGCATGCATGACATGAGAACTTTTTGAAGCAACTTTTCTTTTTTTTCCTTTCCAAAATGAAACAAATATTCTACAAAAAAGGGGAACGTATAAGAGGTAGAAGGCACAAAACTGCAAACGCCCCCTTACCTTCCATTGCACAAAAAAGGAAAATTTCTCTGACATATAAAGACTTACTATAGTACACTTGCCACCCAACGATGGCGGTTGTAGAAAATACACAAAGGATAGAATTAAAGAATCACCAACTCTTCCACCCCACGAAGATGAACACTAGCGCCGGTGCTCCATTTTTGAGATGCCAGTAAGCTTTGAGGACAAGAAGTGCCCTCCATAATGCAAAGTGTCTTCAATGGGAAGGGAGAGTTTCAGAAGCAGGAAATATTCTGCATATTAAATCTGTACAGAGGTGCAAAGTCCGTATCACTTCTCCTGCCATGAAAGAGACTCTCTTCTCTTGCTGATGAGTATTCTTCAGAATATTAACCAAAGTGTCCAGAAATATGTACACGTATTAAGCATGTCCGGCTACTTCTGCAGCTCGCTGTCTCATCATTTCCATCACAGCTGCTCGTCTACGCGAATCAGACTGCTGTTGCAACCGCCTTAGATGTTCTTTCAAATCCCTGAACATGCAAAAAAAAAAAAAAAACATTACAGTTTGAGAAATAAGCTCCTGATATCTAATCAATAATGGTAAAGAGAGGATGAATTTCTTGTAGTAACAAAAACAAACCTGCATCGAGGTACGTGACACTCAGATTCTTTACAAGCTCGAGCATGAAGTTGAAGAAGGTACCACATCTTCTTGCAAAGAACACAACCACCAGATGCACGAGTTCTACACTGTATCCCATGACGGAAAAGCCCCTTAACCTTCCGGCAATTGGGATACTGGCAATGTGGTGAACGGCACTGTGATGCGTGCACCAGCAGATCAAGCATTTTTCGTAGCTGGATTACATAACATATTATGTTAGTACAAGTTGCACATAGGTAGATAGAAAGAGGGACAGATATATAGATAGGGTGGGAGTTGGAAAAGGGTTTATTTGTTCTTCAATTCCAGCAGTGTATGACAACTGCACTTTGGGACAAAGAAAGACATTTAGGAAGTCAAGACACAAGAACCCATATCGAATCCACTCATTCAAAGCTTGTAGAGGCTCGTAGCTCTACTGGAACCAGCACAAGTATTGTAAACTTATGGTCAAACCCTGGATTATTTACCGATGGGAATAAGGAATGCTGTTTTTGAGGAAGAAGGATATAGTAATAGTAGTTCAGCGATGTGGCGATGCCTTCTCATGAGGAGGAAAAGAAGGAAGTGCGAACAAATACTACGTAAGAGGTTTATATCTAACAAGGTTTGACGTACTTAAAATGGCTAATTCATCTTCAGCAACAGGAAAGTCGGGAAGAGAAATGTTTGTGACGAGAATTATTATGATGAGATATACAAGTATGTAGATGTACTACCCCCACCGTTTGTTCCTGACTACTCGCAACACTTACCTTTTTTTGGCCATTTCTGAATCCTTACAACACTTCCCAACTAGGCATGGGACCATCATGACACTAATAATCAAGTGATAGTTCAGGTAAAAAGAAATGTTAACGAGTGCAATATCATTTTAAGGGAAAGGAATAAGGCCCACGGTTGTTATTCTACACCAGTTTAGTACCACAATGTTTTCTCATATCTCCCTTGTATACGTAACCACCACTGTTACCATTATGCTATCTGATTGGATGTTTAACTTGCCATCACCTACTTCTGGGAACACCATATCCCAGGACATCATATTACGATAACCATAATAAGATCAAAAATTGGTGTACAAAAAAGCTGTTCAAGGAGTGTAGGGTAAAGGAAAATGCATATATACCTGTACAACACGTTGTTGTCTAGCTTCCTTATTCTGTGCATCACGATCAGCCACAGAAGGATGATTTGTCAACTTGTGAGGATGATCAGTACCTCCATCCTTTTGGTAACAAGAATTGCATATATCATAATCTGGACATGTTTCACAACGCCAACCTTGACCAGTCTCAATATCAAGATGACATATGTTGCATGTTATCACAAATGCCGGGGCAGTTGGATTATGAAGATGATATAGCACCATCATGGAGGAATGTTTAGCACGACGTAGAGTGTCATACTGGTAATGATTCCCCTGGCAAAGACTCAAGAATGCCTGCCGGGTATCAAAAAATTCACTCTCAAGAATCTCATCTTTGTCCTTGGTGTCATCTTGTACATCAGTTATCTCAACCTAAATCATTAAGTCACATGAATGCTTATCAATAAGGAATGTGTGAAATCGTGACAAATCAGTTAAATTCATCCAAAGAACCTTCTTCAACACGGCACAGGCATAAAAACTTACCAGATAAAGAGCATGCTTGTCCTTTTGGTTGATAGGATGTCTTTCTCTGTCGTCACGCTTCTGTTCTGTTTCATAGCATCTGCAATAAAAACAACTCGAGATTTAGAAAAATATCCATTGAATTCAATATTGTTAAATTCAAAGAGAGATCATCACTATTATCCCCTTAATCGTGTGGCAAAACACACCTTCGACCAGCAATTTGTTATAGTTAAAAACAAATCAAATACTACTTTTTCAATATTTTAATAATCAAAGTTTGGCAAGGAAATAAAAAATGACACATATCTGCACACGGATGAAACATAAATTTCAAATATAAATATCAGAAAAGTTTTAAAAAAGTTGGTTGATAATAAGATTCTTGCTAAAAGACCAAACTATTATTTTAAGGCATATAGAAACAGAAATTAGAAATACTGCATGTCCAACTAGAAGAAAAGAAAAACTCAAATGAAGCGCCATAATCACAATTGTACAATCAGGGTCTTACTTGTCACACAGCTGAAAGTTTTTACATTGATTGCATGTCCAGCGGTTACCGGAAACCATTAACAAACCGCAGTGAGTGCATGAATGCTGCAAATGGACCATAATAAAATCTTCCTTCATCGGGGAAATCGTTTCTCCAAGCTGCAGAACAAATTAGAACTCTACTGTTAGAGAACCACGATATCATAGGCTACTGATGATGAGTTAAGATACGATAAAAGCCCACTACATATTGGTTTTTGTAAGATCATCATCTCAATATGTAAATAGTGAGGGGAATTCCATATTAATGTCCAAGGTAATGCTTGTCCTCCCCAAATCTCACTTATTCTTCATAGATTTCCATAACCATTCATTATTAATTTAGAAGGGGGTATGGAGTGGTCATGGAAGAAAGTTACCAGCAAATTGCATAGTTACTCTCACTACAATACAAATAGCTAAACAAGAACCAATTACAAGAAGCAGCAGCAGCAATTGAAAAAGAGAGGCATCAGTGACAGATATGAAGATTACTTTATGCATTAAAAGAAGATCCTTTGATGCATTGCTAGAAAGATCTGATTGCCCAGATGCTTTAAGAGCCCTCTTTGTGATCATCTTTTTTGTCGTTCCCTTCTTGTTGAGTTTTCTACCCTCCTCTTCTTGATTAATCTGATAGATCATATCCTCTGCAGCACCAGGCCAATAGTCACCATCAAAATACGGCAGCCTACCTGCGGTGACCTTGGCCTTGGATTCACCAGTTTGTATAAAGAAATGGTCATATAAGTTAGTAAGGTCGACCACAATATTTTCCTTAGTAGCTTTTCTTAGCATCGCCAAGTACCTAAAGCATAAAAATCAATGTCTCGTCAATCATCAAGAAGGGGGGGGGGGGGGGGGTAAAATACAACCATCACAAGAAAAATCAATTATCTTACCACTCCCTCAATTTGTCAGATTTCGGTGTTTTCTGTATCTCAGGATGGCAATACAAAATATAATCTTCACCCTTTAAAGGTGGACATGCCCATATATAACAACTTGAAAAGCCTCGCTTCTTACAGTATTCAAGGTACCCGATCTGCAAAGACGCACATTAATTGTTTTCAACCGAAAGACACTAATCAATCATTAATTACACAAAAAACACTCGCCAAAACATACCAAGATTTCATGATAAACAAATGTACGGAGAGCCTCTCCCGTCACTGCTTTCACGTCAGGCCTAAAATACTTTACTGAATCAAGGTATGAAAGATAAACACGGCGCTGATTTGGAGGCA
The DNA here is from genome assembly GCF_020520425.1 of Spinacia oleracea. NCBI lineage: Eukaryota > Viridiplantae > Streptophyta > Magnoliopsida > Caryophyllales > Amaranthaceae > Spinacia > Spinacia oleracea. Next base: position 123,816,271 of record NC_079487.1, on the reverse strand, counting down.
GGCATTCTGAGCCAAATTCTTGCACATACATTCCAAATAAACACACTTCTACTCCTTCAATCTTCTGAAAAAGCAAAACTACCTGGAGAAAGAAGCTGGTTACTCACACAATGAAAAAAGTAAAAAACAAAAAATAAAAAATAAAAGTTTAGGGCTTAGAAGTCAGCCAAGTTGGCTTTGGAGTATAAAGTTATATGATATATTTGCTCAAACTAAAAAATCATACCTTAGATTTATATGCGAATTCCGTAGGATAATTCTCATCACGGAAGATCTCCAGAAACCGTGGTTTCACCTCTAACTTCTTGTCAACAGACGACACAACTCTAACAACAATTCCATCTGCTCCAGGAATCTGACAAATACCAAAGTTTTCCATCCAGAATTCATAAGAGATAAGACGTAACAGAACTGATAAAACCAAAACCATACTGCATATTCTCATACTGTGTAGTACAACTTCTTAAAAACAGTTTCCGCCACTACTTGTGGACATTATTATATAATTAAAAAATTAAAATATGAAGCCACGAGATTATGAAATGAAATTGCTTAAAGCACAGATTTCTGAGGACTAGCGCACTAGCATTTGTTAACTATGCAGCAAAGAAGAGCCATTCAACTATGACACCTCTAAATTATGCCTCAGGATCGTTACCTCATACCTTAAAGATGCAGCTGAAACACAAGCATCCACACGACACAAGTCAAGTAAAGAATTTCTACCATCCCAGAATTATCAATCAGTGGGACAAGGTTTTAGGAAATAACTTGTGATTTCCTTTTCTATTGTCATTCCAAAAAAAAAAAGTGATAGAAGATTACAGAGGTAATGTAATTGTTATTTCTGTGGAAAAAGTATAGGTGAAGAGATTGGGGGAATTATTATTAAAACGGAATATTAGATGTGAAACTTGATAGAGAATCCAAAAGCAGAGGTACGGAAGAATAAAACATCCGCAAGACCACAACATAAAAGAAAGCATTTAAATTTTCAAACTATGTTGGTACGAAATGCCCACAACAGAAATGCCCAATAAACATTTGTGAAAGTGTAAGAACTTTTGAGCCAAAATACCTATTTCGCATTAGCAAATACTCCGTAGCATTTTATAATAACAATAAGAACCAGTAGATTGCAGATAGAAATAAATATGAGCCCTGATAAGTAATTCGTTATTTGGATTTGTAAAGGAAAGCAGAAAGACACAAGTGTCTTAGCTAAATAATTGAGTTGTCTATGGGAGTCTTAAAGCATGTATAAAAACTGACCATACATCGGACAATAGAAGATTACCTCGTCATAACTTTTACCCTGGACTCTCGCTCTTTCTAGTCTCTCTTGTTTCAATCGTTTGAATAGCCGGTGCTCAATGTGATCACTGAGAATCGTCTTTGGCAAATCTTTTGCCCCAAGAACAGCACTCTGTGGCAACGGCTTGCGCTCTCCTCCTTCAATCTCTTGCATATAACAAAAAGGGCATGTGTATTCAGCTTGACCACCATCATTCCGTCTTCCATTAAACAAGGCACAGATCTGATGCTGCCAAGCTTCACATTTATCGCATTGAACCCACTGCAAAGGAAACGCAGTACAAATTTTTTTTTTTAAAGTCATATGCGGATTTACATAAGGCTGCAACAACATGAAATAATGTACTGAAGAAAATACCCATTCTTCAGTCTCCTCATCGTTTTTCTTTTTCTCCAGCCTAGATTTGGAAACTGGAGTTCCATCTATAGCAATTGTGTCACCACGGGCTTCATTATAGCATGGAATACAGAAATAGTGTCGTGTATCACCAGCTCCCACAGTGTAATACATCGCATTTCTCTTTATTCGAGCACCACATGGAGAACAATAAATAGGAGGTGGTTCAAACGTGAGCTTCTCAACAGCACATAACTGACAGGAGTTTTCACTCATTGAGTTTTCCATTGCTTGATTTTTCTCTGCCTTAGCTTTGCTCTGCAAAAAAATAAACAAGGGGCAGAAAGAGCAGGTAAATTTCACTAACAAGCAATGTACTAAGCACCTAAGTTAAGGAATTGATGTCAAGCATTGACCATATTCACATGTTTGCAAATGTAATCACTGCCCTAGGTTCACACATGCCGGTTTCCGACCTAACTCGTGGATCTGAAACATAAAAACCCAACTTCTAAAAGTAGATGATCAGTTAAAGTGTCCTCAAAACACACAACAGCACAAAATATGATGACAATCTATTTTCTGGTGGCATTGCAATAATAAATTGCGTTAAGGATGGGCGTCTTCCGCTTTATGTCCATTCACCAAGTATCCTCGCTTGATAGACTCAATTAGAGGTTTTCCTTTTCTTCAGCTAGCACAAATAAAAGTTTTGGCCAACAAGGAAAGCTAGTTTCAGTAGGACCGTCTATATGGATAAAAGACGATATCAGGAGTCCATTTTTCCCCTTAGTAATTGAAAAGTATGAGCAGTGAAATAAGAACACATATTTCAAGAAGCATATTTCCACAAGTCCCCAAAAACCTAAAAGTACTCAAAACATGAAGCATAATGTCCATTCCATATTACATGAGAGTGCAAGAAAACAGTTAAAAAAAATACAAGAATAAGAAAAAATATATACAAGAAAAGATGAGGGCAAACAGGCATACTAAGACAAAGAAAATTAAATTTCCAATACCCACTGATTAGAGGGAAAAGAGGCACAAACAGTGAATAAACAGAAGATATGAACTGAGACAGACCTGCCCAACCCACTGTCTAAGACCAGAGATGTGCTCCCTTATTTGCTCCGGTGTGAACAGTTCAGTTAAGGATACTCCTTTAATCTTTGGCTTTCCAGACTTTGTTAGTTCAGGAGAAACCACTTCCTCTGGCTGACCATTGTCTTTTTCGACTTTGACACTTTCTTCCTTTTCCAAGGAAATCAAGGAAGACGTACCATCCAACTGCTGATTAGAAGTATCAACTATAATGTTCTTGACCTCAGTAACATCAGTGTTTGATCCAGCTAAAGTCTCCATCTTCACATCTGAAAATTCAGACTTAACCTGCAAACTATTATCGATTTTCTCATATCCTTTTGGTTGTACGCTGTGGGAAACATGAGATATACTACTGGCATTAACTGATACAAACATGCTACCACTCTCAGGAGTAGCAGATTGGGACAAAGGCTCTGGCTTTAGGCGTTTGACAGCAGGTTGGCTTTCTGACGGTTCAACCATTATTTCAGAAGGCTTTAAAGTGCCTTTAACCTTAGCTTCTCCAGATTCAGATGATCTGCAAATACCAGCAATTGAACGTTGCAACCCAGAATCAGAATCCTTGCGAATAATTCTTTTTCCATGTGAACGTATATAATTTCTGACAGGTACACAAACAGGGCAGCCAGCAAAAACACAAAGCTTATTATGATGTAGAAGTCCTTTGGTTGGCAAACAGCGAGGTTTGGGACAAGAAGGAGAATCACAGACATCTATATGCTTCAATAGCTTTTGTGCCTCAGAGCAAAAACGCTCTGGACATTTTCCTGTTGGTGCTCTACAGCAACGTGCATGACGCAAGAACAAAAGCCACCTTTGTTGATTCTTATAATTACGCTCACGAGCGGGATTCCCGGAGCTCAAGGGTGCACCAACTAATCTGGGTTGATCCACAGTGCTCCTAGGAGCGATATTTTGGCCAATGCTTGACACTTCAGAAGACAAATTATTGCACTGGGCTTCATCATGCCCCAGCATTCTCTGGCGGAACTCCTCTTGTAGATGTTGTTCATGCGACAACTTTCCAGCTAATGACGATCTGTCTGATTCGGAATGCCATTGACCATGCAGTTGTGCTTCTGGTAACGCTCCAAAAGCCATGTTATTGTATTCAGTAGTAGCCTCATCAGACATCATCTGCGGTTGATTTTGCAGGAGCGTGGAGTGCATGTCTTGAGGCCTTTGTGGAACAGAAGACGATTGAGAATTTCTAATAAGATTTCCGTTAGAATCATGATGAAGTTCATTGTGAGATTCTGGAAGCTGGAGCTGCCCAGAAGAAAATTGTGTCTGAAGAACCTCATGTTGATGCTCCATTCCTGCTTCAGATTTCACACGACTGCCAAGATCAGATGCTATTTGCGAATGAACAAACTGATCATTTCTCCCAAAAGATTGCTGCTGCTCACTAGACTGCTTCTGCTGACGACTTGAAGCAAATTGCTGCTGCTGTGGAAGCATATGAGGTTGTTGCTGATACTGTTTAGCATATGCTTGTGAATGATTTTCTCTAGGTGATGATTGAAAATTCAACTTTTCAACCTGTTCCGCTAATTGAGGCCTTATGTATGAAGCTGATTGCACAGCTTGCATGTTAGTTTGATTCATTTGGGAGTTAGGTCTGCTTATAGTCTGTGGTCGCATTTGATTTACATTCTGATTATTCATCAAGGACCCACCCTGAGCTCCAGTGTTGTAGAAACTTCCATTTCCAGCTGAATCAGCAGCACTCATCCTGTATCCATCACCTGCCAGAAACACAAGTTACATCAGATAATGTAAATTAAGCATCAACCAAAACTCGAAAGTAGATTAAATGAGAGGGTAAGAAAGAAAAACCTTGAACAGAAGGGCGCTGATGTTGGTCATGGGGCTGTTGCAACGGTCTAGGAGAGGCACCAAAAGATGATGTGGTCAAATAGTTATCTGAAGAGCCTGAACCATTTACCATTGGGAGATTGTTCCCAAATCCACTGTTCACAGACCCATTTTGGAACCTTTGCTGCATTAAAGACCTCATTCCATTACTCATTGCACTACCAAGGTTCTGTAACATGCGGCTATTTTGACCACCGTGTTTTAGAGGCACCTGTTGTGACACAGCCGATGAATCAACACCTGATAACACACCACCACTGCTAGTGTTATCCACATTCATAAATGCCTGATTATTATTGCCACTGAACCCAGGAGTAGGAATCATTTGGCTCATAACTCTCTGCCCAGCCATTACGTTGTTACTGCCAGAATTCATGGGAAAACTAGAAGGCGGTTGCTGGTAACCATTTGAAAGAGATCCTGATAAAGATATTCTGTCAGAAAAAAGCCCAGGAAAATAACCTTATAACATTTCTCGACTGACTTATGACACATTGTACTCACCTTCAGCTCCATGGAAAGAACCACCACGAAGGCTAGAAAATGAGCCATTGGAATTGGGCATCAAGCTTCCCATCCCTTGAGTTGAGGATGGCATGCCGCCACAAGTACTAGCTGTGGTCATATTAGAATGATCCACTGCAGATGATACCATCATATTTGAACTTACATTGTGTTGCTGTTGCATACCAGGTGTTGGTATCATCGTACCAACAGGAGTAGGAGTATTCATAAATTGTGACTGTTGAGGAGCATGATTGGTCTGTGGTGTTCGCCTAATGAATGCCTGCAAACGGATCTCAAGTGTATCCATATTCATGTATTCCTCCTGTCAAAGAATATAATCAAGAACAAATAGGCAACAAGAAAGTACGTTGAAGACCCTGAAGGACCTGAACCTTTGTTGAAAACCAAAAGAAAAATACAAATAAATTAAGAGAAGTGATTGTTTGTTCCAAGCTCATCTAACCATACACAAACAACAACAAATCAAAAAGAAACTGACTACGCCTCAGATACCCCAGGAGTAAAAGAAAGAGGGGACAAGTCTACCTTTGTTTGACCTGATTTAAACAGCCCCTCTTCCAAGCGTTTTGAAAGTTCTTGCAATTTCCGTACAACATTTTCATCTGGATGTGGTTGCCTCCGCATTAGAATCTCATAGCTGGAAACAATAGAGAAAAATTATAGTGTTGCAATCAATAAACCAGGATTCCAGAATAACCAAAGAAAAATAGTTATTCAATGGAATTTTCTACACAGGTAGAAATACATTTAACAAACAAGTACAACTATCAACAGCCAGAAACGCCTGACAGAGCATTGCTAGTTAGAAATGCCTCCTAATAGTGCATTTTTCAGAACTGATAATAACCTATGTTATTTGGACTCGAACTAAGGTATTGGAGTACAAATCCGAATGTGTTACAAATTTACAAAAGCTGGACGAAGGGACACTGTCCTAATTTTACACGTGTACAATTGTACAGGGATGCGGCACTTATAAACTTGTTTTAAAATATGCATTTGTGTTCTTTTTTCAACATAATTTTTAATGGTATACAGTGTTTGTGTTTGTGTTTGTGCAATATTGGCTCATAATCATATGCAGGTTCCAGGCCCAAGTCAAATCAGGCCTAAGTGCCCAAGTGCCCAAATACTCCGTACAAATCAGGCCCAAGTGCCCAACACAACCCCAAAACTAGAAAATGATGACTGACAGACTGACCTCATACCAATTCAAAAGTCAATTGCAAAATAAGGAGAATTAAAGCAACACTAGTTAATTGTTGCAGTCAAATTACACCAGCTGTACACAGAGAAGAGAGATAAAGCTATGAGCAGATGACTGGAGAATGAAATTGAAGCAACAGCCATCTCAACCAACTCTCCCCTCCTCGTCGAAAGAAATCCCCAATGTCTTCTAGCTTCATATGGTAGATTTCATCTTCAACTAACAGATCCAGGAAATTCCCTCAAACCTTAGATCTGAAGAAACTTCAAATTTTATCGTGTTCATGGAAGTCTAGACTCTAGAGTACTGATTCTAATCCAGATCTCCCTTCCCTCTGATTTTATGCTAGCCGTATAAGAGTGCAATTTCCATATAGGACGGAGTAGTTATATACAGCTATACCTAATTGAAACAATACATCTACGTAGTAATAGTTATTAGTGAAGATTTAAGACAAAAAGGGACATGCATGCATGAAAACTAACATCAAATATCACCAACAGATCCACTCTTGACAAAGATCTTACATCTTATCATGTATAAACCGTCGAATTCTTAAAACCTCAGTAGTGTCTATCATTGGTGAATTACTTTGACCACCTAGATTTTGAGCCTGCGTGTGGAATGTATTCCCATTCTGCTGAAGCAATCCAGGCAACTGATTACTAGTCTGGTTAGGTACCTGCCCAGAGATCTGACCTGACACGTGTGCCTGGACATTCATTTTCAACTCTTAAATTACCAAAAGCCTGAAAGTGCATCAGTTTCACCATATGAGGTCAGTTCACCATTCATCTCCAGCACATGATTTATTCCCACTGCAAGGGCACCATTTCACCATGCAAGGACACTGTAAAAAGAAGGCAACTTCAAAAGCTATTTTGCTCAAACTTGACTATTTCTTTGTGGGATAACCCAGAGACATAAATTAGTTACTAAATGAAGAAGAGAAATTAAAAAAAAAAGGAAAAAGGTCGGCCTTCTAACCATGAAGAAGAATATCAGCATCAGTTCCAGTCAAAAATATGCATGAACAAGAAGATACACAAAGCAGAAACTGTCATCTGATTCATATATTCAAAATATAGAGAATGCCGGACTAAGACGAGTCCCGATATATCAAAGTGCAAGTGTCAAGTGAGTATATAAGTGTACATCTCCATACACTTGCAATTTACCATGAGATGATATCCAATATTAATTTCTTTTCACGCCCATAAATATCTCTAAGAAACAACACATGTTGATAAGGTTGCAATAAATAGTCTTAGTATGATAGCAGAAAACAGCAGGAACAATAGGGGAGTCTCTACTCATCGTATCCCAAACACTCAATGCACATAAGTTACATCCCCTTTCCCGCTACTCAATAAAATATCTGATTCCGCTACGGATACTGAATGCAATTACGTTGTATCCCGAATAGCACCCACAGATATTAAATGCAATTACGTTGTATCCCTAATCGCACCAGAGACACAAGCGCGCACACACACAACCCTATCAGTTTGTATCCACTGATGCTAAACAATATTTGAGCAAATACCTCAACTTTGATAAAGATATCATAATTACCAATAACTCCACTCGATTCTTTCGCTCCCTTCGGCACCCATTAAATACATCTAATTCCTATCTCAAAAGTACCAAACCAACTCAAATAGATAAGATGCAGCACCACAACAGTTGGCGGGTAATTTCCCTTCAAACAGAAGAAAATCAGTTGCACCCTATTATCAATTTATCATCTTCAAGATTGTTTCCATAGAATCAATGCAATACTTAATTCAAATTTCACAAAAACTATTTCTTTTCACACTGGTATTATTGCACCTGAAGGAAAACAATCAATCACAGCTCAATTTACATTGCGCAATCAAATAAAAATCAAGTGCACAATCACATACCTTACAATCAATCGAAAAGATAAAGAAACCCCAATAAATTGAGTCGAATTAACCACAATGACGGTGCTTCAGTCACTCGGTGCAACAATTGACAAACTAATTAACCCTGATCGTAAGCTCAATGAAGCAGATCCTCCTAAATACGTCGTCGAAATCCCGATTGTAGCAAAAGCCCTAATTTGTACTGACCCAATTTCTTCAATTTCAAATTGAGTTGCACCGATTAGGGTTCTCTTGACAAAACCCTACCTTTTAAAAAAAATATGGCAAATTTGAGGTCAAAATTGGGGATTGAAAACGTTAGGATAAAAAGATTAGGGTTCTGGGATTGAATTTGATTGCGAAATTGTTCTCCAAAGTTAGTTGTAATTTTGATTTTTGTGTGTCTCTCTCTAATTCGCGTTGTTTCTCTCTCCTATTTTGTTCGTTCGACGTTTATTTGGGCATCACAGTTTTAAGGGTCGAGTTTAATTTTTCCCTTTTTTGGGATATTTTGTTTTTTTTTTCAGATCATCGTTTGACCGTAATTCACTCCTACGGAGTATTATGTTTTGTCTTTCATATTTACTTTTTTATTAACACTTAAAATACATCACGTGTGTGATTCTTTTAAGGAAATTTCCAAACTCATGTTTAGTCTTTCCTTGTTCCTTTTCACTAGTATCTTGTTACGAAGTTCAAATTATAATTTTTCCCTAAAAAAAAAAAGTTCAAATTATAATTTACTACGAAGTAAATGTTGTTTGAAAAGTTAAACACATACTCGGTCTGAAATGGAATGATATATTGGTCATAACTTGTGAATGCATTGAAGAAAATCACAATAGAACGTTGTTGTGTTTTTCGAAATTTGTTCAACATTGAATAAAACTAATATATTGTGGACAGTGATGGTAATGTCTTTTACGTCGTTTTTTTATGAATCTACACAACAGATTTTAAAGTTCTTAAAGATAAACTATTACTCAAGGAAATAACTCGTTAATGAAATACAACATGTGATAAATGACGGTTTTTAAAAGGTGAGAGGACAACTTTTACAATGAGACTTTATTACAACATCGCCCAATTGAGGGCTACAACCATGCCTAACTGTAAATAATATTGTTAGATGACTGATTAGTGATAGTAATGCCACCTCATACTACTACATTCAGCAAATGTGTAAGTCTACTTACTTGGCAGTAGTTATAATTGCTTCCCTTAAAATAAGGAACTTGTACTAATAAACTCAGGAAGCTTCTAGATTATTGGATGCCCTATATATATTGTATCTTGTTGTAATAATGATAATAATACGGAAATTCTTTTGCTTGTCTTTGAATTCTATCATGGTATCAGAGCGGGATCAAAATCCTAACTCATTTCTCTGAAAAATTCCGTGATTCTTCTCATGAAATTGTTCCTAAATTTTGTTGAACTAGTGTGTTCATACTTTTCTCTAACTGGTTACTCTGAAAAATCTGTTGTTTATTCTGAAAATATGCTCATAATTTGTGTGTTTGAGCTACGTTTTACTGAATTTTATTGATCTGAATCTTGATATTGTTGATCTGAAATCTTGATAATAGAAAATGATACTGGGAATGTTGAGGATCCAAGAAGGAATGTGGTTCTTCCTCCAAATCAGGATCCTGCATGCATCTACTATATTCATCCTTCGGATGCTAATTCTGTTCAGTTGGTTTCTTTCAAGCTAGCTCAATGGTGAAGGATTTACTGGTTGGAAGAGATCGATGATGCTTGCTTTATCAGCCAAAAATAAAATAGGATTTGTTGATGGAAGCATCAGTAAACCAGTTTTTGGAATTGTTGAATATAAAGCTTGGAAGAGATGCAATGATCTGGTTTGTTCCTTGATTTTAGGTAATTTGAGTGAGGTAATTGCTAAGAGTGTGATGTTCTTGAAATCCGCTAGAGATGTCTGAGCTAGAAGAGAGAATCGTTTTTGCATCAGTGGCTCAGGTTTATTCATTGGAACAGAAATTGGTTGAATTAACTCAAGGAGAGAGGTTTGTGTCTGAGTTCTTCACTAAAATAAAATCGATTCAGGGTGCTATTGAAGAAGCACATCCAAATCCATATTTTATCTGCTATTGCACTTGCAATGTCACCAAGAAATTCTTTCAAAGGCAACAAGAGAAAATGGTTATGCAATTCATGATGAAACTGACTGATTATTACTACAATCAGAGGTAATGTGTTGATGGTGCCAACATTACCAAAAGTGTCAGAAGCTTATAGGCTTTTTGCTCAAGAGGAGAGACGTCAAGAAGTCTCCAATATTGTCTATCCAACAGAATCAATAGCTTTTGCAGCAGGAAAAAGAAGGTTTGGAGGTGATCACTGGAACAACATGAGTTACAAGACACAAGTGACTGGTTCTTAACAATCTAATTTTCAGAAATCATGGAACAACAATAGACAAGGAAATATAGGTTCCAACTATTTTTGTACACATTGTCAAACTCCAGGCCACAATGTTGAAAGGTGTTTCAAAATCCATGGTTATCCACCGGGATTCAAACACATTAAGGACAACAAAACAGCTGCAATGTCATTTGGTGGTGAAACTGATGCAGAAACATAAGGTTATCCAAAACCTGAGCCTACTGTTGCAATCACGGTTGAGCAATACCATAAATTGATGGGCATGTTGAGTAAACAACAGCAGACTCCAATAGCCAATTAATCAAACCTAGCCATGATGGCAGGTAACATTTGTCTACTGTCTCATTCTAATTATAAATGGCTGCTAGATAGTGGTGCATCAGATCATTTTTGCTATGATTTGATTCACTTTTTTGGCTATAAATCAGTTTAAAATCAATCTACCTACATCACTATACCAGATGGAAGTAAAGTTCCAGTGAAACACATTGGTTCAGTGGTTTTAAATGAGGATATAACCTTACATAATGTGTTATATGTTCCTCATTTTAAGTATAACTTTATCTCTGTCCACAAGTTATGCAAGGATTTGAAATGTGAAATGCATTTTACTCATGATAAATGCTTTATTTGCTGTCAAAAGGGAATGTTGTTTCCTCTTGGTGATGTCAGTTCTAGTTTGTACAATATGGGGGAACAAAAGTTGAAAGAAGTAGCTTTTGTGCAGTCACATGTTTGCAACACAACTTGTTCTTTTGTTGTAAATAATGAAAAACTTTGGATTTTGAGAATAGGACATTTACATTGTAGTCAACTAAAGCTAATAACTCTTAGTTGTGAGGTCAACTCTTGTACAAGATACTATATGTCAAGTTTGCCCTGTAGCCAAACAAACCAGGCTTGGTTTTCCACATAGTAGTATTAAAACTTCGGCTCCATTTGAACTAGTCCATATTGATGTTAATTTGGGGACCTCACTCTGTAAAGACTTCTACTGGTTGTAATCAGTTCTTAACCATAGTTGATGATTACAATAGATTTACTTGGATTCATACGTTGAGAAATAAAAAGGACTCTATTTCTGTAATGGTTGATTTCTTAAGCATGGTTCAAACTCAGTTTGGTGTTACTGTTAAATGTATTAGATCAGATAATGCCAAGGAGTTATGTGAGGGTGATTTGAGGAAGTTGTGTTTGACACTATGAATCATAAGACAAACCAGTTGCAGTGACACACCTCAACATAATGGGGTGGTTGAAAGGAAGCATAATTAAGCATTTATTGAAAACTGCAAGAGCTTTGTATATTCAGTGTAGAGTTCCTTATAGGTTTTGGGGGTGAATGTGTCATGTTTGCTGCTTATTTGATTAATAGAATGCCCCTGAAATCTATTAATCTGGACTCGATCACCTTATTTCAGATTATAAGGAAAATCACCCAATTTGTCCCATCCTAGAACTTTTGGATGCCTTTGTTATGTATCCACGTCAAAGGTTGGCAGAACAAAGATGGACAATAGAGCTACTCCATGTGTTTTTTTTGGGTTATTCCACGTCTCGGAAAGGTTACAAAGTGTTGGAAATTGACACTAACAGATTTTTTGTCTCAAGGGATATCCATTTCCATGAGAAAGAAATCTTGTGGTGCTTACCAACACAACATGAGTCGCACAAAAATTCTTTTAGGTGTCTACAAATGCAAATATCTATGTGCTTCATCTTGGATAAAGAGCTATGCCCTAATCTAGCATGTAAGATATTAAGATTCACATCAACATTACAGTTGACACCATTATTACATTCAAGGAAATTTGTTCCTTCTTGACTTCTCTTTCTCATTCCAGCTTCTTCCTTGTGCTCCGTTTACAGCTTATATAGGCAATTTCCTCCTTTTTTTCACCCTACAACTTCCTTGGAGGTAGAGTCCTGTAAGATATAATTCTTTTTATCAAACAACATATTTAAATTGTTTGCTTGAATCAGTTTACTTACAAATAGTAAGTTAGGTTTGAATTGAGAAATAAATAGCACATCATATAACATAAGTTTATCAGAGAGCTTGACATACGTTATTTTATCCACTATTTTCATGCTTCCATCTGGTACTCCCACTTTCACAGGATTTTGTATATCTCTCATTTCACAAAATAAGGCTTCATTACCACACATGTGGTCTGAAGCTCCAGAATCAATAAGCCAAGTATTTTTTTTATCATTTTGCAGATAGAAAGATAACACATTACTAGGTAGTATCATACCTGTAAAATTTGACATTTTGTTGTTGGATGTACTCCATCCATTTCCTTTTTGTTGGGCAACGAACATCTTGAACATCTCTTGAGCAATAGCATTGATCATCTTGTTGTTAGGTTTCCCTTCATTTTCTCCATCTTTGTTCCATATCCTCCCAGTGGGTCTTCTTGCTCATTCTCATTTTCTTCTTTAGTCACATTTCGCCCAAACTTCATAGGTGCTTTTTCCTTTAGTGTTTTTAAATCAACCAGGATAGCCTATTAGTTTAAAGCATTCCTCTTTCACATGCCCCTTCATCTTGCAAAGCTCGCACTTCTTTATATTTTTCATTTTCTTAATTTCCCTTCTCAAGAAACTCCTTGATAATTTCCTTGATTCATTCTATTCACAGTAAAAGCACTTGCTTCATTGCCTATTTCTTGTCCGTCTATTATTTGTTTTTGTTTCTCTGCTTGTTGCACTAAGTGAAAAGCTCTGGAAACACGTTCACAATTGATTTATTTTTTGCATGTTGCAGATTTTGAGACACGTGTACTTTCAACAAGCAACTGAAGTTGTCTTTGCTCTGACGTCGAATGAGTTTCATTTACGTTGGAAACGGATGAAAGAAAATAGCATACCCGACTAGTGTTCTACCTCAGTTGTGGTCACCCCAGAATCTTTCTTATATGATGAGAAATGATATGTATAATGCTCATGAATAGGTTGTTCCCCTTGTATTGCTTTGAGCCATATTGATTATCTATTGTTAGCCTCGGGAGGGAAGATAATCCTCTTCAATGCCATGACCTTTAAGGTAGACAATGACGTATAAAAACTTATGCAGAACTCATAGAGGAACAATCCGCTAGAAATTTTCTCGTCACGGTTCTCGATAAGGAAAATTCAGAGCTACGGACTTACTCATTGTTGTATTTTAAATTCTCTTTGAAGGACCCCCAAGATGATTCCTCGCCATACAAATCCATGTAGTTTCTACTCTTGAACTTCACGTCCCTTTGCTAATTCTCCTTGAACTACATATATCAATTTCGTCGATTCTTGACCGGTGGTTGGAGAACATTTGCCAAAACTAACCAGAGATTGAAGGAGGGGAATCAGACGTTGTTTTCCTCGTTCAAAAACCGTCTAGGAGTGAAGGTTTTGGATGTGTTTCACCCTCCCAAACAGGCTCGATCAACTCGTATGCACATCCCGACAAGGATAAGTAATTCTATATTTTGTTCTTCAATTTTCTTTAATTGTTTGTTCTTCATATTTGATTTTTAATTTCTGAGTATAATTTGTAATTTTTTCCATGTTAAGTGATTAATATTTTTCATATCAATATCAATATGTTATTTTCGATTCTTATCATAATAAATAAATTTTTAATATTTCTTGAAATATATACTTCATATGTAGTCTATGAATGTAGAAGCAAACAAAATATAAAATATATAGTTTTAAAAAGTTTCTTTAATAAAATAAAAATTAAAAAATATTTCGTAAATAAATTAATAATTACTCCCTCTGTAAATAATTAGTCCATCCGTAAATAGGGGTTCATGATGAAAAACGCATTTGCTCATGATGATTTACGTAGGGAGTAATTATTTACTCCCTCCGTAAATAATTACTCCATCCTTAAATAAATTAATAATTATATTTTTTTTACCTTTTCCACAAAAACAAAATACCAATGCCATTTATTTGCCAGTTTTTGGACCACCTTAATCATTTGACACTCCTGATTTCTCCTCTCCTTCATCCATCTTTCCTTCTCATCACTCACTAGCTATGTCATCTCCCTCCCATGCCTCTCCCACTTCTTTTCCTACATCTCTTCTTTCCAATCCTAGCTCTATCACTGATCATAGTTCACCACTACCCCTAATCCTTCCCCTACTTCTTCTTCTGCATTAGAATCTATCACTAATGGTATACCTAATCACAATCCACCTAGACAGTCATCAAGACCTCACAAAACACATTCTGATCTAGATGATTATGTGTGTCACAATGCATCCTCTCAACTTTCTGTTCATGAGCCTATTCCCAAATACTGGTGCAACTTAGTGTCTTATGTTGCATTCCCTGATGAATTTCAACCCTTCCTGTCTCAATCTTGTGATATCACAGAACCATTGAACTATGAAGAAGCTGCAAATGCACAGAGTTACAAACCCTAGACCAGAATCTTATTTGGGAATTGGTGGAACTTTTTAAAGGGAAGAATGCAATAGGTTGCAAGTGGGTTTTCAAAGTGAAACTCAAATATAGTGGAGAGATGGAAAGATGCAAACCAAGGCTAGTGACAAAAGGCTTTAATCAAATGTATGGGACAAAATATGAAGAGATTTTCAACCCTGTTGTCAAGATGAGCACTATAAGGTGTTTGATTGTAGTTGCAACAATCATGCACCGCCTTTGTTCCAACTAGATGTCAACAATGCTTTTTTCCGTGGGGATTTAAAGGAGGAAGTTTACATGAAAGTGCTTGAAGGTGTTCCTAATCACACTAACAAAGTATGTAGGTTGATCAATTCAATCTATGGTCTGAAACAAGCATCTAGACAATGGCATGAGAAGCTCATGTCTGCACTGGGGAATCAGGGTTTTATTCAAACAAAATATGTCTACAATTTATTCATTCATAGGCAAGACAATGACATCAACATTGCAGTTGTGTATGTTGATGATGTGTTTCTTACTGGTACCGATCCTCACAAGCTTGATGCTTTGAAGTTATCTACACAAAGAGTTCAACATCAAGATTTTGGGTCACTTAAATTATTTTCTTGGCATTGAGGTTTGGTAC